>NC_081768.1:29728470-30036932 GCF_963082965.1 Carassius carassius | reverse complement strand
AGCCACTGAGAAAGAGGTTTATAATTGTAATCATATATGTAGAGACGCTGCATTTGTGCCATACTGTACGATTAGTAAGACAAATAAGTAATAATTTTCTAATGACAACATTATGTTGAGTCAGTTTAGGGGCAATTAAAGAGAGTTATATTTACATATGCCTAATGAATCACTGTGCAGTGGCAGCTTCAGGAAGCCTCATGAATATTCATCCATGCATGCGCCAGCCCCGCTGCAGTTTATAAACTGAATTATGGTTGATTTGCCCTTTTAAAAAATGAACATGGGCGCATCTCCCACAAGGAGCGCGTGAACAATAAAGGCTGATTATAAAAATGGTTTAGTGGTGAACTGCCGGTGAGGAGACCAAAGGCTGATTTTTATAGACTTCCCAGGCTTTTGTGCAAGAAAAAACAGAAGAATAAATAAAAGCCATGCGTTGGAAGCACTGGAGCATTCTGTGGCTCCCCAGCCCCATTCAACTGGTTGGCACCCATTAGTGAGGTCAGCTTTATCAGCAAGGGTTCACCAGCAATCAGCTCCAAACACAGCCTTAATCTGTCATTTTTCATCAAACGCCTAGTCTTTCAGCAGGTGCGCTGTTGTTTGAGATCCATACGCTACATGTTTTTGAGATGCAAAAACAGGCGCGTTCACGGAGGGAGGCACCGCATTCAGTTGACTGATTTTCAGCCGCAAGTTTTGCATTTGTTAATTGGTGGCTATTAATTGGAAGATGTGCGTTTTGAGCTGGGAAATGCAATTCCCTGGGTAGATTATTAATTGTAAATGCCAACATCTGCCGTCATGAGAGTGATTTGATCCTGCCAACTCTGAACTTTTGACCCTCATCTATATCACAAGTTTCTGTGTTCTTTATGATCAATAGGTATTTTGAAAACGTTTCATGGAATTTAGTGTTTTAGCAATCAAATGTGTAACTTCATTTCAAACATAAGATTATGTGGTGTCTACTAGAGGAGAATATGTAATATTAAAAACAGTACTAGTCGTTACCTCTCATGGACAGTCACTGTGATCTTTTAAAGGATTTGGGGCTTTTCGGGTTTAGCAGCAGATCAATTCCCTAAAGTCAGACTTCTCAAGGTGATGGAAACCTGGAAATGGGAAAAGGGAATTTTTACATTGTGGTTCTGGGAAAATCATGGAAATACAAACTCGAATTCAAAATGTCAAGAAAACATTTGATTTAATTTAGATTTTCTTATTATGCAAAGGTTTAAATTGTAAATGTTTTTAGTACCAATCACACACCTTGAACTTATCAATTAAGCAATCTATTTTTCCAAATTGCTGGAAAACTGGGATAGTTACCCCAGTCTTCAAAAGCAGGTGATCCACTAAACGTAGCAAATTATAGGCAAATCTCAATTTTGTCAGCTGTACCTAAAATAACAGAAAAAGTAGTAACTGAGCAAATTGTACATTTTTTAGACACACAAAATAACTTATTGTGCCCAATGCAATTTGGGTTTCATAAACAGCACTCTACGAAAACTACTGTATGTTATTTCATTGAGCAAGTGCGATTAAAATTAGATAAGGGTGGGGTTGTGGGTGCGGTGTTTCTCAATTTGCAAAAAGCAATTGACACGTTAAACCATAATATTTTACTATCTAAATTAACACATTTTAATTTTTCTGTGCAAACAATTAAATGGATTGAGCCTTATCTTACATCAAGGAAACAATGCATCTGGATTAAAACATGTATATCTTCAACAAGACACTGTTTAACAGGGGTACCTCAGGGGTCCATACTAGGACCTCTACTTTTAAGTTTGTACTTGAATGATCTTCCAGATGTTTGTTCTGATGCATTTATTCAAATGTACGCAGACGATACTGTGATTTATATACATGCTAAAACAAACAAACAGGTACCACAAAAACTATCTGCTGTCATGACCAAAATCTCAGACTGGTTTAATCAGTGTTGTTTATCGTTAAACGTCCAGAAAACTGCTTGTATGTATTTTAAGATTAGAAAGATGGATGAGGTTATACCAGATATATTAGTAAATGGTGAAAGATTACAAACTGTATCAGACTTTAAATACCTTGGAGTTATTTTAGACACTCACTTAACATTTGAAAAGCATGTTTGTGCAAAAAAATTTTTGTACAGTTACACCCCAACTTAGAAATGTAAAATTTATACGGAGTCAACTTTTAGCAGAAGCTGCAAGAATCTTTCTGCACTCTTTAATCTTTTCTCATTTCTCATACTGCATTCCTTCATGGTCACAAGCAGGAAAATCTACTCTTAGACCTTTACATAGTTTATACAAATGTGCTATAAAAGTGTTTGATAAGAAACCTGACAGACATCATAATTGTCTAATAATTCGAAAACAGAATATTTTTACTTTTAGAAACTTTGTAATATTTTACAACTGTAGTTTAATTTAAAAAATTGTGAATGATCTTGCACCTCCACCTTTAAAGATGGTTCACCATAGACGCATTAAAAACCAGTGGAACTGTGATCAATTTAGGCTTACAATGCTTTTTGGAAACACAGCCCAGGTTATTATGATCAGGTATCATAAACAACACTTACAATGAACTCACATCTGACAAACCAGCATCTTCTCAGCTTTGAGTTTCCAGCTGAGAGCAGTCAGAAAGAGAAATCAACACATCACATAGAGCATTACTGACACCTGCTGGCTCGAAGCACTGAGCTCGTCCATTAGCCCACTATATAAAAGTTGTTTTACAGGTAAAGAAAAAAATAACACTTCTGAAGAAAAAGGATGAAGCTTATGCTGATGTGTTGAGAAGATGTGCAGTCAGGTCTGTCCAGATAGCCTACAGTATTTGTCCCAAGTGTGTGAAGAAGTCTTCATTACCTGATGGGATACACTTACAATGTTGTAAAAATGCATTTACAGAGTTCACTTTTGATTTTCATGTTTTCAGAGCTTTATTTTTACTTCCAATACTTTGCATTTTAAAATAAACTTCTAAATGTCATTTAAATGTCTGTAGTCCATAATTTTAGATTACAAAATGTAGTAATTGTGGTGCTTCTAATAAACTGATAAAAAAGCAGCTGCTTAAAATAAAATGTGCAAAACTTTATGTTTTACTACCAAACTAAGTAGTGTTATAATATTTAACTTACACTGGAAAGGTTATCGCAAAATCTTGTGAGATCTTGACAAAAAGTCACATGATTTATTTCCTCAACATGATGCATGCTGGGATAGGCTTAGACTTGAATAGCACTCAGCCACGGAGTTTTGGCATTTGTAAGACCTGGGCCATTCTTGCACACTTCCTTCCTTTTGCATATTGCACACAGTCTCAAGTGGTCAAGACTGTAAGTGTGGGAAACTGGACCCAGACATACTTCTGAAGTCTCCTTTGTCCTCTGATATATCTTTAAAAGAGCCACACAATGAAGTCAAATCATATTGCATTGCAGTATATCTGTGGACCCCAAAGCTTTTTTACATGTTGAAATAAAGTTTACTAAGCAGCATTTTTTAAATTTTACCAAATCTCTTTCTACAGAATATACATTCTCTCCTTTCTTTTGGCTACTCGTGTTATGATTCACCACTGAATGGTCCATATGCTGAACATCACTGTTACATCACTATCCTTGTTTATTTATACTATTATGAGCAGCTAATAAATTGTGATATCACATGGTATGTTTTGGACAACATTGGAAAAACTCTATCTACATTTATGCATAACTACAAATCAGACTGCATGAAATGCACTGCAGTTTCCATGTGAAATGAACACTAGAGGCAGTGGAACACCAACAACTTGTTCACACAAATTATCTATTACATTTGTTCAGAAGCTCACCTGGTGCAGCAATGCACTTGTGATGCAGAATGCTTAGATACGAGTAGAGACAAGCTTAAACAGCAAATGCGTTCTTATCTCACATTTGCTTTTGCTGTTTTGAACGGGCTTTACAAATGACAGGGATCAGATTCTGCAGGGCGGTGGAAAGTTTAACAACAACATCACACAATTCTTTGCCATTTTTTATTATATATAAATATATTTTAAAATCCCTTATTTATTGCAAATACAAAACATCTTAACAGAATTGAATCCCCAGTAAAACAGCAGCGCATGTGCAAAGCCCACATTACCAACCTCAGAGAGTGAACCTGTTCTTGTATAGTTTTATGATAGTGTTTGATCCGTAACGATTTCATTTTTTTTTTATGCTTGCAATGTACGCGATAAGTATAATTGTATACATTAAGTATATCCATTATTAATTATGCACAACAGCTATTTGTGTTATAGTGACTACAATGAAGCTTTTAAATTCCTGAAAATTCCTCTCAGTACAGAAAAGTGACAAATATCCTGGACATTTCCGAAAGCCCGTTGCGAGACATAAAAATGTTTGGGAAGGACATCATTCCGCTGCGGTCCACTTTGGTCTGGACTGTGTATGACTTCGGCTCTGTTTTCCCGGTCAGCACAGAGGTGTGAATGACAGCGATCCGCGCCTCCTCGTGGTACAGGGCGTCCCTGTCCTTGCCGATGATAATGTCATAGCTCTGTCCAGGCTTCCAGAAGGTATAGGTGACCGTTAGGGTCTCCAAGCGCTGCACTGTGAAGTACTCAAACGGGACGGGCTGCTCGGCGGTGGGCTTGCACTGGATCAGCGACAGGTGCCGCACCTCAGAGTTGTTCAGCAGGAGGGCCACGTTAAGAGGTGAGCTGTACCATACCGTCAGACGCTTTTTGTGAACTGGGATGGGACTCTCGCCCCTGTGCAGGACAGATGATTGATCCTTGCAGTTGCTGAAATCGCTGGAGTTCTTGTTCTCACAGAAGGCTAGATCCTGGGCATATGTGCACATGTACACGCTGCGCTCGGTCACGTAGGCCACCTTGAATTCAGAGCGCAGGAAGGCAGGCGCAGCGAGCCACAGTATGCAGCACAGCACTGCAGAGCTCATCGGACTGAACAGGATCATCTGGACTCCTTTGAGACCTGCGTCTGCAAGAAAGAAGAATAAATTATTGTTCAGCTTCGACCGTGGCTCCATTCCAATCCCTGGTCACCTTTCTTGTGTCTGCAGACAGCATCCTAACTGAAGTGACAGCTCATAAGTGATGATGTGCATCGCTCTTCTTGCAGCCTGAATTGCGTACAGCTCAACACACATGAGAGATCTGACTCAATATTTATTTCAGGTCTTTGAATAGCTGAAGTAATTTTGAAAGGGTAGTATACAGCATTCTTCAGGGATGACATTGTTGAAGACCAAAACCGAGAACCGAGGTTGCAATTGAGCATTTTCAATTCCATTGTCCCATCAGTGGGGGTTTTTGAATGGATTTTGGTTAAATAAGGTCTGTGGTTAATTAACACTTAAAATATAATGTAATTTTTTTTTTACTTACTTTTTTACTATAGTTTTCACTATAAATACCAAAGCAGACATTACAAACCATCAACTATTAACCATTAAAACCATTCAAATGGTTTCCTCAAGTGTGTTGCATTAGGATTTAGTGGTCTGAACAAGCCACCAATAGATGACAAATTAGCAGTCCGGACCATCAGAGACCTTTACAGTTAACCAGTCCGATGTAAAAAGTTTGTAAAAATATTAAACAAAACGTCATAGGAATCAGAAACTTTTTTGGTCACAGAGTTTAATAATCCAAAAGCTCATGGATAAATCGAACTGGATTTTTGTCAAGGGAGTTATAGCGACACTAACTGTTAACAAAAATACGTCATCAGTACAGCGTCCTATTTGGTGCCTGACAAAACCACTGCAAAATCGAATAATGAGATCTAAAATATTGGGTAAAATAGTTCATTCTGATTAGACTTATTGATTTACTGAATTAATTTACTTAAACAGTATTAAATTAATTCTATTTACGACCGATAGTTCTTTGTCCCTCCGTAATATTGGGTGTTTATCCCTGAGCTTGCTGCTATTCATTTCTATAAAGAATACTTTGTCTTTAAGAAGGATTTGTTTTAATATGCCTTGCAGAAGCATTCATAGGAACCAGCATATTTGTTCTGTTTCTTGGAACAGCCCAGAGTGTGCCTTTAAATCCTGTCTATGCTGCCACTGGCCAGATTTCAGAACAGATCCAGTTTTCTTGTGAGTGAAAGAGCTGCGACCCACCAGTATGATTCAGTGATGCGTGGACAGGAGCGCCACTGTGATGGTTAGTCAGCCAATGTGAGATGTAGAGAGGACAATAAACCAGGCACAGTCCTCTGCCAGTCTGTGCTGCGATCCACTTGGAGGAGTGCCATGGTTTTAAGGGACAGTTTGAGCCGTGGTCTCAGCTGGCTGAAAGAACAACATTGTCCAGAGAAACATGGTGTGAGGGCCACAGTGAAAAGCTTATGCACAATGAGAAAAGTGAAGATTTTGAAAATAAAGAAAAACATATACTGCACAATAAGCAACCATTGAAATGTGAGCAAATTTGACATTGACTGTATATCCATGTGAACCTAGGGAATGCAGCAGAAATTGTAATGAATGCTTTGCAATAGATAATAATATAACAATGACAATAGAAGGCTTTCAAGAGTTTAGCAACTAAAGGACGACGCTGCACATTTTTAACTTTAAACAGACAACTGCATCATCAGCATATTTAAAACACTGTTTTCCATTCAAGTATTTGCACTTATGTACATAATCAATAATGAAGCCTTACCTTTTTATAGACTTTCTTAAGCAACTTCAAACCCAAAGGTTTGGATTTTATGAGCTAGACACTCACAAAAATTCCTAAGCAGCAGTTCAGCTGTAGGACCGTTGCTTGAATTGGCAGTCTACTTCCTCCAGAGTCTTAAACTATGCTTGGGTTACTTATTATACAACAGAACTGGCCGGAAGTGACGTGCCGTTTGCAACCACTGTTTCTCCTGCTGGTCCAGAACGCATGCAGCTGTCCTCCATTTTCTGCCCTGAATAACAGCAGGGTGTGTCCACACTTCAGCATGTCAGAGCTCGCTCCACATTTACTCTCCATCTCACCTCTCGCACAGTGCAAACAGTGCTTTAAGAGCTCTTTCTGAACTGTTGGTTCTCAACTAACATTACTTTCAATCGTTAAATCCTCTTCTTAGCTTTGAATAAAGGGTCTACAGTACATAATGGACCAATTCAAAAAGCTTCTCCTTGATGAAGAATTCCTGGCAGCTTTGTCTGTGCTGATTCACAGTTTCCTGTAACCTAATCTAAAAAAAAATCTGTGGGCTGTCTGAGCTGTCAAAAGATATTACACTGAGCAAAGATGTTTATGATTTGTTAAACTGGTTAGACTGTCTCTAGACAAACCCTGTCCACATATGGCTCCATTTACAGTAAGTCACATCTAAACAGCAAGAAAGGAAAAGAAAAGAAAAGAAGCAAAAAAAGAAAAGTTAAAAAGTCACACAGTACCTGTTTGTCGGCAGTCAATCTCACCATCTCTCGGTCTGAGCGTCTGAGGACCTCATTCATGGCCTGGGGGGCTGGACTTACCGGATCCAGAGGCTGCTTAAGACACAAGACCGTGTCCTCAGCATCTTGCTATGCATGACCGGCTGAGCCAAGAAGGAAAATGTGAACTACATCTGGGAGCAACATGAGTTTTATGAGTCAATAAAAAAATATGATGTAAGCACAGATGAAGCTTATAAAAGCATGTGCTTAAAGCAGGGCAGGGGGACGTCTACTGGAAGGTCTGGAAATCTTGAATATGTTAAGAGAAGAGTATATAATTGTTGTGTTTTCAAACAGTTTTCACCCAAAGATAAATTGCAGTGCTTTACAAATATAGGACAGGAAGAGCTAAATAAACTTATCACTGTATCTAAACCAACAACATGTTTATTAGATCCTGTACCCACTAAATTACTGAAAGAGTTGTTACCTGTAGCCAAAGAACCCCTTCTTAATATCATTAACTCGTCGTTATCTTTAGGTCACGTCCCAAAACCATTCAAGCTGGCGGTTATTAAGCCTCTTATTAAGAAACCAAAACTAGATCCTAGTGAACTGGCAAATTATAGGCCTATTTCAAATCTTCTATTTATCTATCTATGTCTAAAATTTTAGAAAAAGTTGTATCTGCTCAATTGAGCACCTTTCTGCACAAAAATGATCTGTATGAAGAATGGCCCCACCAAAGCACAGAAACCGCACTTGTTAAAATTACAAATGACCTGCTTCTTGCGTCAGATCAAGGCTGCATCTCATTTCTAGGTTTACTTGATTTTAGTGCTGCGTTCGACACCATAGTTCATGACAAACTCATAGATCGATTACAAAACTATACAGGTATTCAAGGGCAGGCTCTAAGATGGTTTAGATCCTACCTGTCTGATCGCTACCATTTTGTTTATTTAAATGGGGAGTCATCTCATTTATCACCAGTAAAATATGGAGTGCCACAAGGATCCATCCTAGGTCCCCTTCTATTTTCAATATACATGTTGCCCCTTGGTAATATTATTAGAAAATACGGAATTAGCTTCCACTGTTATGCTGATGATACTCAGCTATATATCTCAACGAGACCAGATTCAACTTCTAAATTATCCAAGCTAACAGAGTGTGTTAAAAATGTAAAAGATTGGATGACCAATAATTTTCTCCAATTCAATTCGGATAAGACAAATATATTAATTATTGGACCAATAAACACTACACAGAATCTTGTAGATTACAATTTGCAACTAGACGGATGTACTGTTACTTCCTCTACAGTCAAAAATATTAGACAGCAGCTTGTCTATATTTCCCATGTTACAAAAACTGCATTCTTCCATCTTAGAAACATTGCCAAGCTACGAAACATGTTATCTGTTTCTGATGCAGAAAAGCTAGTTCATGCATTCATGACCTCTAGACTGGACTATTGTAATGCACTTCTAGGTGGTTGTCCTGCATCTTCAATAAACAAGCTACAGGTAGTCCAAAATGCAGCAGCTAGAGTCCTTACCAGGTCAAGAAAATATGATCATATTACCCCAATTTTACAGTCTCTGCACTGGCTACCAATTAAGTTCCGTATCAGTTACAAATTATCATTACTTACCTACAAGGCCCTAAATGGTTTAGTACCTGCGTACCTAACTAGCCTTCTACCACGTTACAATCCATCACGCTCCCTAAGGTCACAAAACTCTGCACTTTTGGTAGTTCCTAGTATAGCAAAGTCCTCTAAAGGAGGTAGAGCCTTTTCACATTTGGCTCCCAAACTCTGGAATAGCCTTCCTGATAATGTTCGGGGTTCAGACACACTCTCTCTGTTTAAATCTAGATTAAAAACTAATCTCTTTCGCCAAGCATTTGAATAATGTAGCTCTTAAATTGTGAGTGTAGTTGCATCTGATCAAATGCGCATTCTCATTCTTTAGCTTGGGTTAAACTAATTAATTTTACTTTGTTAGATCAACAGCTATGCTAATGATGTCTCTATTTGTTTCTTAGTTTCTAGTTCTAATCTAGGATTTACACAAGCTCCAGTCTGGATCCAGAACACCTGAGAAGAGATGATGCTGACCCCTCAGAGGACCCCAGATGATGCTAACCCTGAATCAACAAACAGAACTATCAAACATTGCTACAAGTGTGACTGCATCATATAATAATTATTAATTATTAATAATATTAATAATGTTCATCGTCTGTGTTATGAAGAGAGATTAGACCCAAAAGTGAAATGCAATAATTGTCTCTTTAATAGTGAGAGAAAACAGTCCAAACAGAAATACTTCAAATTGAAAACAGAGGAGCAGTCGTAAGCGCTGAGGTTTCAGGAACGTAAAGTAGACAGTCTCTCAATGAATGTAGCGGCAGCAACCAGATAGCGAACGGGATCCAGCGGGCTTTGTCCTCTGATCTCTTTAAGCATGCACGGCGATGTACTGGGCGCCGGTTAGCGGCAGGCGGGCTGGACAGAGAGTAGAGCAACATTAGAATAGAATAGATAGCGATAGACCTGAGCCAGGTTGGATGACTACGAGATTTGAATGGTTCAGGACTCGGAAAAGACAGGAACGGATAGTCAGGAAACTGCCACCTGTAAGCATAGCGAAAGAAATAATCTGGCAAAGAAACAGGGAAAGGAAGGGCAAGAAGTAGCAAACATAATAAGGGGAAAGAGAGAGCAGGTGCGAGGGGGTAAGCGCAACAACAGGTAACAATTGGAAACAGCTGAGGGTGAGTGAATGAGTGTGTGTGTGCAATAACCATAAGGGGGGGGGGATACCAGACTCATGACCTACTCATAACAGTCTGGCTGACTGCGTCTTGTATTAATTTTCTAAAAATCCTGTCATAAGTGCACAAACTGACAGTCACCACTTATTTGTCAGCAGTTAACTATTGTGATTGGGTGAAGCACACGACACGAGGATCAAGGTGAGTTCCCCGAAGGGGTGGATTTTATTAACCAACGTGAGGGGAAAATAGCCAACGTGAGGGGTTTCCGGTGCTCTGCCTTCTCTCTCCTTTCCACTATCTCAGTGTGCAGTGCTGTGTAGGTCCGGAATGTCCATGTATGTCATGGGCTGGCGATCACACGCTGCTATCTGGAGGAAACAGAGATACGTTAGCCAAGTCTTTGCCCGTAACGAGCAGGTGCAGGTCTGCCTGCTCCGTTTCCAGGGCGACGCTGATGGGAGCTCGGGACACGTGTCACCTGTCCCTGTGGGAAAGTGGGGAGATTGGGGGAGGGCGGGGAGTGGAGCCTGACAGACCTGCGAAAGGGGACCATATCCTCGAGAGACCATCGGCATTCGCATTGGCCATCCCCGCCCGTTGTTGTACGGTGAAGTGGAAGTTTAGGGATAAAACAGGGGTAATATCCCAAAAAGGCCCGTACCTGTGTCTTGGTGGTGTGCCGCAGCGCGAATTACCACCACCTTATTCTCCTGGGGTCGAATGAGGCCCACTTGGTAAACGAGGTACTTGGCGTCGGTGAGGGCCAGGTGACACTTACGGGGGTTTGCGGTCAGCCCAGCCCGATGGAGTTCCAACAGCACCTTCCGCAGCCATTCCAGGTGATCCTCCAAAGTGTCTGAATGGATGACAATGTCGTCTAGGTAGGCAGCCGCATAGGCTTGGTGGGGCCGCAGGAGGACGTCCATCAGACATTGGAAGGTATCAGTGGCCACTAGGGGTCGAGAACGCTGTCTTCGGCTTGGCCTGCTCGGTTAAGGGGACCTGCCAGTAGCCCTTGGTGAGGTTGAGGGTCGAGATGAACCGGGCCTTTCCCAGGCGGGCAAACAGCTCGTCAACCCGCAGCATTAAGTAGCTGTCAAACTCCGAGACTTCGTTCAAGCGACGAAAGTCATTGCAGAAGCGGAAGGTGTCGTCGGGCTTCGGAACCATGACGATGGGGCTGGACCAGCGGCTGCGTGATGGCTCAATGGTCCCTAACCTCAGCATCTCCTGTACCTCTTCCTTGATGGCATGTCGCCGAGCCTCCGGAACATGATACGGCTGCTGCTGGACGATCACTCTGGGTGCTGTGTGGATATGCTGCTCAAGTACGTGGGTCCGCCCAGGCTGGGGAGAGAACACATTGGTGAACTGACTGACCAGGTGTTGCAGCTCCGACTTTTGGGCGGCCGAAAGGTGGGGGTCCATGTCAACAGCCACTGGAGGAACTGTAGATGAGCGAGGGCAGAGAGCTGGGGCCTGGTCCCGACCCAACGCTTCAGGAGAGTCACATGGTATATTTGATCTTCCCTCCATCTTGCGGGCTGCCGGACTCGGTAAGTGACAGGGCCAATCCTTTCTGTGACGTTGTAGGGCCGGCAAATTTGCAGGTGGCGGTCTGGACTAGGACCATGACGTGGTCTCCTGGCTGAAACTACCGTGGCTGGGCCGCCCTGTTGTAGTGCCATTGCTGGGCTTTTTGGGCCTTGGCAAGGTGTTCCCGGACGATGGGCATGACCATGTCGATCCTCTCCCACATCTTCCAGACATTGTAGAGCGGTGGATGGCTGGCTGTTGCTCACAGGCTTCTCTGGCGATGGCAAGCAGGCTGTGGGGCGGTCGGCCGAAGAGGAGCTCAAAGGGGGTAGAGCCGGTGGAAGCCTGGGGTACCTCCCGGATGCCGAAAAGGACATAGGGCAGCATCCTATCCCAGTCGTACTTGTCCTCAGCAGCCACTCCACGCAGCATCTGCTTGAGGGTTTGGTTGAACCGCTCGACCAGGCCATCTGTTTGCGGGTGATACACAGTGGTGCGGAGCTGTTTAATTTGGAGGAGCTTACAGAGGCCGCCATCACCCGGGACATGAAGGTGGTGCCTTGGTCAGTCAGTATCTGGGATGGTAGGCCGACCCAACTACTCAGCAGGAACAGCTCCTGGGTGATGGCTTTTGCGGTGGCCTTACGGAGGGGGCTGGCCTCAGGGTAGCAGGTGGCGTAGTCCAGGATGACCAGGATGTGTTCGTGTCCCCGGGCAGACTTCGGCAGTGGTCCCACTAGGTCCATTCCGATCCGCTCGAAGGGCACCTCAATGATGGGCAGCAGAATCAGCGGGCTGGGGGGAGGGCTGCGTGGAGATGTCCGTTGACAGGTGGGACAGGCCTGACAGAAGCGTTTGACTTCGGCCACCAGGCCCTGCCAGTGGAAGCGGTCGCGTATGCCCTGGATGGTGTTCTGGGCCCCCAGGTGACCGGCCATGGGATGGGCATGTGCCAGCTCTATCACTGCTTCTGTCTTGGTCCGCGGGACTACCAGCAAGGTTTTTTCCTCCCCCCTTCACTGCGCGACACAGTAAAGCAGGCCGTTTTTCACCAGGAATGAGGCGTTGGATGGGGTGCCAGTTGGAGCTCCTTCCCATCGGTGATCCTCACTTGGGCCCAGCAGTGTTTGAGGTGGTCATCCTCGTGCTGCTCCCTGGGGAAGGCCCCAGCCCCAGTCACCTACTGGAAGAGGTCATAGTAGAGGTTAGGGTGATGATTTGATGACTCACCCTCCATGGGGCTGTCAGAGGCCAGCAGCACGGGGCGCCGTCTGGGCTTCTTGTTCATCTGACGCTGTGGGCGGTTCCCGGCGGGACTGACAGGCTGGCTAGTGGAGGCAAGTAGGCGTTCAAATACTGGCCAATCCCTGCCGAGGAGGACCGGAACTGGCAGATCCTTGACGATCACGACTTCTACCAGCCAGCCGGCGCGTTGATGGTGACGCGTCGCGCCGATACTTCCCTGGTATCGCCATGGATGCAGGTGATGGGTAGTCTGGCTTTGGGTTCGAGCCGTGGGGGAAGGACAGTCGACTGGACGACGGTGATCGCTCCCAGAATCGAGGAGGGTGAGGACCGGTTGGCCATTTATCTTCACTTCCGCCCGTGGGGCCTGTTTCCGAGTTTCCGAGTGTATGGCACAGCCTGCCAGCCAAGCCCGTCCAGGGGATTGGGGAGCTTCGGTGGGCATGGGCGCTCATCCTGTGGCCCGGGAACCGCTGCCTGCTCTCTGGGTGCCCTCCGGCGTGTGTCACTCCTGGACCACCCTTCGAGGAAAGGTCGACGCTCGACATCATCATGCACAGTCATCTTGGGGATGAGCTGTGTAGCCTGGGCTTGGGGGTCAGGCAGCGGAATCTGCGGGGCGGCGGCCATGCGGAGTGCGGCGAGCTCGCGTTCCGTTTCACCTTGTTGGGAGGCCATGTATTCCATGATCTGTTGCTGGCGGATGCTCACTTCTGTGAGGTGCTTGAGCAGATCTTCCGTCTTCGGGGGAGGAGAGCCACCTGGGGAAACAGGAAGGGGACATGAGCCAAACAACCAGAAAAAAAAACGTCCGTAACAAGCAAAGTGGGGTGACAATGAATGTGGTGGGATCCTGGTCGGTAACTTCTTCACTGCAATGCCCGCATTCTCCACCAGTGTGACGGGGTGAAGAAGCTCTCTCTCTCTCTCTCTCTCTCTCTCTCTCTCTCTCTCTCTCTCTCTCTCTCCTCTCTCTCTCTCAAGTTCCAGTTCAAGTTGCTTCATTGGCATGACATTTGAGTTACAGTATTGCCAAAGAATTTAGATACAGAATAAAATATAAAATATGATTACAATACAATAAAAATAGCAACAGCAGATAATATTTCTAATATTAATAATAGTAATTATATACAATTAAGAATACCTTTTCGTATGGTGTGTATGGTGTATAAATATTTAGCAGCTAGTGTGACTGCCGTCTCATTCTCTCCAAGTATATAGAGTAGTTTGTCTGAGTCATTTAGAGACAAGAATGAACGATTCAAAGCTTCAAACTGTGGGAAGAATGTTTCTCTTGTAGTGCTGTATTTGGGACAGACAAGAAGGAAGTGTTTCTCATCCTCTGTTTGATTTAGCTCACAGTGTTTGCAAAGTCTCTCTTCTCTTGGTAGCCATGATCTTTTATGTCTACCAATCTCTATTTCCAAATCATGATCACTGAGTCGATATTTTGAAAGGATTTGTCTTTCTTTTAATAGCTTGAGTGATAAGTAATTTGCCAGTTTTGTGGTTCTGTTTAGGGCCGAATAACACAGGAGTTTGGTTTGGAGCTCAAATTAATTTTTTTATTTTTCATCATAATTATACTTCAGATTTTTGTCAATTAGCTTCTGAATGTTGGGGTTGTGATTGGAGTCAGACTCAGTTTGGGTTTCCTTCATCAGTTGAAGCACGAGTGTGTTTAGAGGATGAGACACTGTGGGGGGGGGGGGGGGATTCATTGGTGAGGAGGGCTTTATATTGAACAGTGTCAGACTGAGTCAGGTGATGATAGAACTCCAGACTGTGCCGCTCTGGAGGAATGTGTCTGATTTGGGGCTTTCAAATTTTTTAAAGAGATTCCAGAAATTGTTTTGGTCTATTGATTGATCGATTTCATCAATTTTTGCTTCATAATATTGATCTCTTTTGTTACAAATGAGTTTTTTATAATTTTTTAAGCAGCTGGAGTAGGCAAGGCGCATCGTCTGATTGGCCGGATCTTTATGCTTTTTGTTAGCAAGTCGTCGAAGGTCTTTTCTGAGACATTTGCATTCATTATCAAACCACATATTCTTTTTAATTTTTGGTTTGTTTATTCTATTTTTGTTTGGTTGTTTAATGTTAGATATAGTGGCCAAAGTTTGAAATATGTAATTAAGTTTGGATGTTGCTGAGTTTATTCCATTAGTATCTGAAGTGAAATCTGAAGACAAAAAGTCATCCAGTATTTTTAGTATTACAGAGCTGCTCATGTTTTCTTTGAATTGTTCAGCGTTAGATTGGTTCCAGTTGAGTTTTGGTTTTAAGGGGAAGAGTTTTTCATGTTTGAGGGGAGATCTGACCCTGTCACAGGACTGTTTCAGGTAAAGGAAGTTGAGGTCTGACTGTAAAGGCGTTAATAAAATTTGGGTCAATGTCTGTAATTGAGTAATCAACTACGCTGGCTCCTAATGTGGAGCAATAGGTGTCTCTACCAAAAGAATCTCCCCTGGTTCTGCCATTTATGATAAACAGCCCTAGACTTTTACAAAGCTTAAACATCTGCTTCCCATTTATGTTGATTACATTGTCACAACTGGTTCTCGGAGTAATGACTGGTGTTGACTGAGATACAATGTCCCCAAAAATGTGAGCATTATCTGTGCTGTTTACATAATCAATTTCTCTCCCAGTCCTTGTGTTTAGGTCACCACATACAAGAATATTTCCTGTGGACTGAAAGTGCAGGACGTCTCTTTGCAGCTGGAGAAAGCTCTCTTCTTGGTAGTAGGGAGAATAGTGAGGAGGAATATAAATAGCACAGATGTAGAGATTACTCTGTGGCAGGATAGATTTGATTTCAAGCCAAATCAGGGATTTTTCAGTTTTGACTGTTTTAATCAGGTGTTTTAGATGATCTTTGTGCCATATAAGTATGCCACCTGAATCACGACCAAATTTAATTTGGGAGTTTTTTAGAGAGGGCACAGTGATTTATTTCTCTGTATCATTGTCCATATATATGTCCCATTCTGACAGTAACAAGGACATGATTCAAAAAGTGAAAAAAAACTCTTTCAATTACAGGACTCTTTCAATATAATATTTATTTAGATTTAAAACTAAAATCTTGACTTTCAACAAGTTTAAGTTTCATTTTGACAGAACTACCACTCATCTATGAATCATGCAATGAATCACAAAATTTCCCCGCTTTTCTGTGTAATACAGAAAATGACCAGAGGAGGAGCCATCAAAGTACCTTTGTCAATCATTAAACAGAAGAAACATCAAGGAGATGGGGACAGCTTTGTTTACTGAAAATCAAAGGAATTACGGTATATGTTTCTACCATTACTGTTCAGGAACAATCATTAAACACGTGTGCGTTGTGACGAGGGTATATTGTCAGAGTGGAACGTGGCAAAAATGTGCTGTGCAGAAATATCAAACCATTTAATAAACTGTATACATTTAAGATGTCAAACATGTGAGAACTTACTGTAATACAAACTTTAAACAATTTATCAATTATTGTTTTGGAAAGATTAAAAAGTCTTTATTTTCCTCTCAACACATTTAAAGGTTGACAGCAAATTTGAAATTTTTGGGGTGATCTAACCTTTAAGATACCATCTGAAAAAGATTTCACCAGCTCAACTGATGTGGTTAAACAGCTAGCCACGCTGCACTGGAAAACAGTAGTAAAGTGCTAAAGTGCTACATTCTGTGGTTGTGGCTGCACGGATGTAACAAACTCTACAACTGAATGTTCTGCAAGTTTTCTGAAGTTGGAGAGGAAATCAACTTGTACACTTCAAAGGGAGCAGTAAAGGTCTCTGTTCGTCATGGAGCATTTTCTCATTGTTGCTTGCAGTTTTTATCTATGTTTTCCAAACTTCCAGTCTAGTCCATGATTGTTTCTTCTCCTGCAATATTTAAGCTATTTATAGAAATTATTAATTGAATCATACAGCTGAATCAAAATAGCTAAAAAAGCTACCAAAGCATTATAAAGAAAACTTATGTAAAATATCGATGCTGTTGGTATGTCAACCATCAATGTCATGTAAGGTAGCTACTGCAATATTTAAAAAAACGACTGACATCCGATCCATTGTAGCCCTGAGCAAACCACTCAAAACTACTCTTGTTTGCATATCTCCATTCCTGACAATGATGGTATTAACTGAGAATATCTTTCTCAGATAACAAGGGCTAGTTGCACTACTTTAGTATCTTAAATTAGGACATTTTGTAAGTCTGCTTTATTTTAAATTCGGAGGGTCAGACATCAGTGGTGACTGGAGCATGTTTTTTGGTATTTATACAGTAAATATATATTCTTAAGGACATTTAATTTAATATATAACCTAAAATAAAACTCCAGAAAGGTGTACAATAAGTGACCTTTAAATGTATAATTACACTGTAACAAGGACCCTTAGAATAAAGTGTAACCATAGCAGGTAATACAAATAGCTATACTGTATGTGACAACACTGCAGGCTTTTGGATCAGTGTGTAAGCTTTTCATTGGCAATAACAGTGATTAAACATGGCTTTCATAATGAACTGACCACACTGAGAAATTATCACTACAGTTAAAGTTTGACAGTCCTGTTTTGCCTGCACTAATATAATTAGGATTATGTGTAGGCCTAGTCTATTTTCTTTACCAACAATTCAGGTAAGCTAACTTTCATGACAACTTTTTGCTTAGGGCTGGGCTGATAAGCTTCTTTGAAATGCAAGGTGGAAAGCACCGGATCTTTGAGATGGTCCTCCCTACTGAACACCAGATCCTACTCCTTCCACTTTACATATTCCCAAACCCACCAATCTCCACCCTCTAGATGTGGACCCAACCACGTCCCCTGGATCTCCTGCTCTGTCTGCAGTGAGGGACTACTGGGATCTTTTATTTTCACCAAGTTGCCAGATATTTTTTAAATTCGCAAGACAAAACACAACGTTTCACCATGTAAGGAGAATTCATATATTAAAAAATGTATATATTTTTACAATTAAATAAATAAACTACCTATATAGTTTTAATGCATTATAAACGAACCCGTGGCCTTCATGATATTCTGAGGGTTAATATCTGGCAACCCTGCGAGTGCGCGAGAGACGATCACACACACAGAGCTCGTTCAGGAACAGCGTTAGGACACACATCTAAGTGCGCCCTGCGACGGCTTTCAAAACACATTTCTGACTATGTCGAAGCATGCTGTGGTTCAGCTCGGTGTCGTTTACGCGTTACTGTTTCCAGCCGTCTTTGGGTTCGGTGAGTAACGTTATTAATATGCTAAAGCCTCTCGTGCTAACGGTAGCACATCGTTATAGTCGTATGTTTTTAACGTGATCTGTCACATTGTGAGCGTCTATGAGATATGCAGCATGCGTTCACGTTCATATTGAAATAAATTAACGTACATTCTTTACAGTAACATATATTCGACATACTATGAATCCGCTGTGTTTGTGTTATTTAAATGCGTGGATCCATGAGAGCAGGCCAGGCGCGATCAGGGAAATCCTGGAGATATAAACACGCTTTACTTACAATTATGATCTCACTGGCGCTAAATGACTGCAATCTTTAATTGCATATCTTAATTGTATATCTGTGGAGAATATGCTATTATAGGCTTTTTTATCTTCTGATCTGTTTTGGAATTCAATCTTTAAAAAACAGACAAACAAACAAAAAAAAAAAAAAACAAAAAAAACAACAACACACATTAGCGTATTAAAGCCCTTGAGGTTCAAACGTTCACATTTGGTTGTTTTTAAAACCCTTATTTAGTGTTTGTTTGTCTATAGTTGTAACGTCAGGCCTGTGTGCTCACATGCTAAAGGTCCTCTTCTCTTTTGTTTTGTTGTTTTCAGTATATATCTTGAGCTAATAGCATAGATCCGAGGAAATTATTGGTTTAATAACAAAATGTTTATTCTCTACTTTTGCATGAATTAAAAACAAAGACTGTATTATTTATATGTCAATGCACTTTATGTTCACAGTTAAAGAGGAAGCTTTGCACAAACAACTAGGGTTTTCGTTACTGTAACTATCGAACGTTACCACAAATTACAGTACTAGTGTTTTCGGCTCACGTGTTCTTGGTTTTACATCAATAAACATGGTTATGATTCAATACCAGTGAATATGAAAATAATTTAATCAGTACCACAGCGTTTTTATACAAGTAAGTACTTTACAAGAGCTTCACGTGTAATGTGAGCAAGACATAAAATCGGCTAAAATAATTAAAACAAGACAATAAAGAGAGAATGAGAGAATTATGGTGACAGAGATTCAATTAGTTTGAGCCAGCCAAATCAATAATTAAACATTATTTCATAATAACACAACCCAAATCCAAATGGCTAAAATCAATGGTTATGCATCTCTTATGTATGCAGTTCATTTACTAACTTTCCTTGTTCTGTTAAAGTGGCTTGCTTCGCAGATTTGAGCATTTTACTGGATTGCTCAGAGTCATAGCAGTCTGAGTCAATGACTTTATCATTTTTTCATTAAATAATAGATATCTGTTTGGTCTACTTGGCACATATGAGACCAGTCATCAGAGGATGCTCGTTCTTTCTATCGTGAGCGATGCCGTAGCCAGGGTTTGGGAATTAGTGAGGTGAGATGGAGAAGATGTTTGTGAAGATGTTTTCTGGGTTTGAAAGGATGAACACTGTAAAATTATACATTGGTCTATTTATAGCATTGTTAATATTTACTATAGATAAGGGTTGGATAATTATATCAGTTGTTTATTGTTCATGCAACAGTCCATACAACTGTTATCGTTTTCATTATAATAACTTTGTCTAGTTCTCTTATGGAGGTTTTTAGCGTGACTTTGTGAAAATGTAATGCCTACTGAATAAAATAGCGTAGACTTCTTCATGGTGTTGTTTTGTTTCGTTTTCTAACTTGTTCTTCAGATCTGAGTACTAGTGTTTAATGCTACTGTTCTTGACAACATTGATAACGTTTCTAATAGATAATATCATGATGTTTTTTGCGTTTGCCTTACCGAATGTGCCTAAATGGGAACACAAACTACAGCAGGGTTAAGGTCAGTGAAGGCCGTCTGCATCGTGAAACACTGGGAGAGATGTTACAGAGATCTTCAGCTCTGTGAGAAAACCACTGCTCAAAATGACTTCCAATACACTTAAATGACTCTCTGTTCTTATATATTGTTCCTGTTTTTCTTCTTATTTATATAATTTGCATGCATCATCAATAGTAGATTCAGTGTTGATTATCATGTTACTATGTGCAGTAAAGCATATTTTTATGTAGGTTTACATGTTATACAAGTTGTTTTTTGGAATAAATAAAGATAAATAGTTTGTCATAAACAGAGCTGTACACCATTTAGGCTAGATTCAAATATGCATATGATAAAAACCTTAGTATTTCTGTTTCTGAATTTAGAATGATCTGTTAGATATCATACATCTTAACAAAGACATCTGCCTGCAGGATCTTCATTTCTCTCCTCTAATGGCAGATCATCACATGGCTTCCAGCTAGAGTCCCACTCAATACGGTTGACTTTAGCAGATGTCTTATCTCTGTTGAAGTCATTTGTGTCAGTTTGCCTTGTCTCTTTAATGAACAGATGTTTGGGTCTAGAGTTCTAATACTTGTTTAAATAGTTGGATTTTTTTTTCTTCTGTGTTTGCGTGTTAAACCTCTTGTCATTTCTCTTTCGCACTTTCACTTCCTTCCTGTTCCTCTTTTCGTTCCTTCGTGTCTTTCTCTTATGTTTTCTTTCTCCATCCTTGTTGTGTTCAGCCAGCAAATGTATTGAAATGCTCCGGCCCAGTTTTAAATTGTTTATTTAAAAGTACATTATTGGTTCTAGAACGTGGTATGTAGCCTTTGGGTTTATTTTCACACTTGTTTCACAGTAAAACCACAGTTCGGTCTGATCTGAGTGGGTGTGAAAACGTCACTCATGATCACATGTGGTTACAGCTGCAAATCAGTGTGGCCTTAAACCTTGTTTGACAGAGTACATTATGGAGGTGTTACTCTGTCACTCTCGGGCTGAAATCTTAATGGTGATCGAGCAAAATAAACATCAAGCAAAGCAACCGCATTGAGTGGATTATTGCTATTACAATCTCTGCCCCCTGAGAGGCATGACAGAGCCCTGATCAAAAGAAATCAGTGTACAATCGTGGCCAAAGGTTTTGAGAATTACATAAATATTAGTTTTCAAAAAGTTTGCTGCTAAAATGCTTTTAGATCTTTGTTTCAGTTGTTTCTGTGATGTACTGAAATATAATTACAAGCACTTCATACGTTTCAAAGGCTTTTATCGACAATTACATGACATTTATGCAAAGAGTCAGTATTTGCAGTGTTGGCCCTTCTTTTTCAGGACCTCTGCAATTCGACTGGGCATGCTCTCAATCAACTTCTGGGCAAAATCCTGACTGATAGCAACCCATTCTTTCATAATCACTTCTTGGAGTTTGTCAGAATTAGTGGGTTTTTGTTTGTCCACCCACCTCTTGAGGATTGACCACAAGTTCTCAACGGGATTAAGATCTGGGGAGTTTCCAGGCCATGGACCCAAAATTTCAACATTCTGGTCCCCGAGCCACTTAGTTATCACTTTTGCCTTATGGCACGGTGCTCCATCGTGCTGGAAAATGCATTGTTCTTCACCAAACTGTTGTTGGATTGTTGGAAGAAGTTGCTGTTGGAGGGTGTTTTGGTACCATTCTTTATTCATGGCTGTGTTTTTGGGCAGAATTGTGAGTGAGCCCACTCCCTTGGATGAGAAGCAACCCCACACATGAATGGTGTCAGGATGCTTTACTGTTGGCATGACACAGGACTGATGTTAGCGCTCACCTTTTCTTCTCCGGACAAGCCTTTTTCCAGATGCCCCAAACAATCGAAAAGGGGCTTCATCGGAGAATATGACTTTGCCCCAGTCCTCAGCAGTCCATTCACTATACTTTCTGCAGAAGATCAATCTGTCCCTGATGTTTTTTTTGGAGAGAAGTGGCTTCTTTGCTGCCCTTCTTGACACCAGGCCATCTTCCAGAAGTATTGTCCTCACTGTGCGTGCAGATGCGCTCACACCTGCCTGCTGCCATTCCTGAGCAAGCTCTGCACTGGTGGCACTCCGATCCCGCAGCTGAATCCTCTTTAGGAGACCATCCTGGCGCTTGCTGGACTTTCTTGGACGCCCTGAAGCCTTCTTTACTAGAATTGAACCTCTTTCCTTGAAGTTCTTGATGATCCTATAAATTGTTGATTTAGGTGCAATCTTAGTAGCCACAATATCCTTGCCTGTGAAGCCATTTTCATGCAACGCAATGATGGCTGCATGCGTTTCTTTGCAGGTCACCATGGTTAACAATGGAAGAACAATGATTTCAAGCATCACCCTCCTTTTAACATGTCAAGTCTGCCATTCTAACCCAATCAGCCTGACATAATGATCTCCAGCCTTGTGCTCGTCAACATTCTCACCTGAGTTAACAAGACGATTACTGAAATGATCTCAGCAGGTCCTTTAATGACAGCAATGAAATGCAGTGGAAAGGTTTTTTGGGATTAAGTTAATTTTCATGGCAAAGAAGGACTATTCATCTGATCACTCTTCATAACATTCTGGAGTATATGCAAATTGCTATTTTAAAAACTTAAGCAGCAACTTTTCCAATTTCCAATATTTATGTGATTCTCAAAGTTTTTGGCCACGACTGTAGAGTAACAACAGAAGATAGGGCAAATGAGCAAGGTTGGCATGTGGTAGGGGTAGGCAATAAGACCTCAAACCAAAACCTTGATTAATTGAACAAATTACATTGAATACAATTATTGAACGATTATTTTATTAATTAATTTATTGAATCATTTAGTTTTGCCCTCATTGTTCTTTAAAGGTTTGTACTGTAAATATTCTCGGCTATTAAAAGGTGGGATTTTTTTTGTTATAATTTATATTTGTGATTTTAAAATAATTGAAGGAAACAAACTATTTGTGGTTATTTGTTGAATATTTCAAACAATTAAAACCAGAGCTTGCTTAAAATGAAGATAGATGTCTTGTGGAAAAAAAAAAAACAGTTAGTGAATTGTTGGCCTTCTGGAAAGTATGTTCATTTAGGGCTGGGCGATATGGAGCAAAAAATATATCTCGATATATTTTGCTGTATCTCGATATATGATATATATCTCTATCTTTACAGGAAAAATAGCCCCCAAAAAACTACTGTAAAAACAAATATATCAAATATTATGTTTTATTGTTATCTAATTCTGTTTAAGCAAGTGTAATTATTTAAAAGCAGAAAAACAACTTAATTTGTTAAATTTTTTTCTTAAAGTAGCCTTATGAGAAATGTTTTTTCCCCTCTGAAATTCTGTGTATTCACATTTTTCTGGTTATCAAATGAAGGCATAAAACATTCATTTAATTTATCTTTTAATAATTGAAAATTAAGCACTTTATTTTTTGGTAAACAAAGGGGATTTACTATTAAAAATAATACATGGAAGAAATGTTGTGTGATTATTCCTTAAATTATGTTCGTTTCATTTTAGGCTAGTATAGGCTAGTAATAGATTTCTGGCAAATACTTTTATTTTGACGGGTTTACATTTCTGTGCATGTGATACTACAGTCTATGATGTGATATGACGCTAGTTTTACTCAAATCAAACGGACAGATGCCAGTGTTGCCAAGTCCGCTTATTATAAGCGGCTTTGGGCTTGTTTTTCTGTAAAGTCGCTTACAAATATTGGTAGTCGCGGGTCGCGTTTTTTTGGGCTTGTTTCTAAAGTGTAGTTGCTTATTTGGCCTTGTTCCCAGCTCCATAATAAGTTATCAAGCAGATATTTTCTATATGTTATTTAAACGTAGTTCTAGCCTGTTCTCTCTGTCCCTCCCTTTCCCCCATACACACAGGAGACAGCTGAGTTTTTTCCCACCCACATCCTGCTCCTAATTGGCTCTGACCGAGATGGCAACGAGTACTAGCCAATCAGAGGCAGAGCAGGGCGATCTGTTTTTTTTTTTCTGGTTAGGAAAACGTCGTCATTGAGTGACGTAAACTTTAAATAAATGCGCGCAAGTTGCGACTGATGGTGACTGACTGGGCTTTTTAATTATCAGATGTTTACGGTGTATATAATGTACTCGGTACATCAGTCTATATTTGATATCCCATCAGTTTTCTAATGTTAATTAATGTTAAAAGGTGGTTTAACTCCCTCTTGTGGTCGTTGTCCTGAAGCTCAGGGGGGAGAAAAATAAATAAACTGTACCTTAGTTCACCAATCTGTCCACATGGATGTAAATTGACAGTCTGTACCCACAGTTTAAAATCCGTCCCCACGAATTGTAAAACCATACACACAGTTTATTTATTTTTCTCTTCCCAGAACCTAGGGGGGGTCCGTAGAAAAAGTCGCTTGTTTTGGGCTTGTTTTCACAGGCCTGGTTGCTTATTTGTCTCGCGAGATCTGGCAA
Organism: Carassius carassius; assembly: GCF_963082965.1. Taxonomy (NCBI): domain Eukaryota; kingdom Metazoa; phylum Chordata; class Actinopteri; order Cypriniformes; family Cyprinidae; genus Carassius; species Carassius carassius. The sequence goes on along the minus strand of NC_081768.1, from coordinate 30,012,444 downwards.
CACTGTCAGATGCTCATGAAGTGACTCTCAGTGCAGTTCTGGATATGTTGTTCATGTTTTCACGTCTTTATTTAGGGAGAGGACAGAAGCTGAAATCACCGGAGCGACACGCGCGCTTCCGTGTGTTTAATGAATGAAGACACGCTTCTGCGCCATTCATTAACACAGTGAAGTTCACTAAAATTCTTGAATCGATTTTACTTGACAATCCTCATAAGGCTGCGGTTCTTTCAGTTGGTTGTGCATCTTTTTCTTCCACTCAACTTTCTGTTAACATGCTTGGATACAGCACTCTGTGAACAGCCAGGTTATTGGCAATTAAGTTTTGTGACTTACACACCTTGTGAAGGGTGTTTTGAGTTATTATATTGAAATACTCTGACATTCTTCTTTTCAAATCCTTGTTTTGTACTTCTAATTAGTGACCATTGTTTAGTTTTGATCTCTACCCTGCACTTCTGTTTGTCACTTCTGAGCGGCGCATGTGCAAAGCCGACCTCATACGTCATCCGGCCGGAACTGTTTCTGTGTACAACAGTGAGCACAAGCTAGATAAATTTGATTTTTTGCCAACCTTTCAACTTTTTCAAAATCGTTAACACACTTTACAAAAACAGTTTGGTATATTGATGCACCGAAATGAAAATTCTGCACCGAAACCGAAAATTTAGGATGCACTTGGCCGAAAACCGAAACTGAAGCCGAAAATGGCTTCTTTTAAAAACGTATATATATATATATTGCTTGGATTTAATGGATCTGAATTGAAAAATCACAATATAATAATCAAACTTTTATTAACAGTTACATAACAAAACATAAAATATTTTTTACAATAAATATAAATAATAATTATTCTTCAAGTTTTATGTTCCATCAAATAAAATAGTTTTTTAAAAATTGTGCAAAAAAAATCCCCAATTTTGGGGATCCGTTTTTCAACGCCAAATATAGGCAAATCCACCGACAACTAAACAGGCATTAGGGCGAACGTAAAGAGGGCGCTTGAGACGCGCACAAGTCAGCAATGTGGACTGCCATAACATCAATGAAAAACATTACTGAAGGCTACATTGATATTATGCACTAATAGGCTCTGTGTGTGTGTGTGTGTGTGTGTGTGTGTCAGAACCTGCAGTTGCTGTGTGACGCGCGTTCGCTGCGAGCGTATAGTGACGAGCTGGACGCGCTCCGAGAGAAGGCCGTTAAAATCGATTCCCTGTTTTCGCTTTCGAAACTTGTGTTGGATGGTCCGATCGATTGTGCAGCTTTTGTGACAAGCTTTTTTTGATTGTGACAGCCCTTTGACATGCTTAATCTTTGATAGGCAGACGCGTGATAACAGCTCGACCGTGAGTGAAACCTAAGCGCTTGCTCACGGATGGGAGGGGCGGGTGACATTCATTTTCGGTTTACGTTTTCGGCTGTTTTTTTTATTTCGGCCCGAAACCGATAATGCCATTTCGGACGAAAATTTTCGGCGGCCGAAATTTCGGTGCACCCCTAGTTTGGTACATCAGAAGGCTTTTGATAACTTTTGCCAAAATACTCTGAAATTGATCTGGGCCAATTTTGGTGTAAATTTGATAAACTGTCTAGGACGATTTCAAAAAGGTATGATTTTTCAGAAAAGTCAAAATTGTGAAAAAAATCATGACCCATAGAAGTGTACTTTTTGGTGTGCATTCGACTCTGCATTAGCCAAGGCATCAGAGGGATTTTATTTATTTTAGTTGTTTAAACCTTAAAGATTAAAAGTTATTAGCAAAAACATGATACAGATTTTGCCTGTTGGTAGTGCTAAAGAGTTTGAGTTAGACTCCAAATTTGCTATGGTTAATATTGAGACTGTTCTCAATTTGTGCATCAAATTTCATAACTATCCCGCAAGCGTTTCTATGGTCTGCCATAAACTTCCAGTGTGGAAGGTACAATAAGTGTCTAAGCACCTTCAATGATTGGCACCTAATAATAACAATAATAATAATAAATATAGCTGCAAGCAGCAATTACGGGGCCAAGCACTCCAGCTGCAAATTTAGGAGGTAAGCATGGCATGGAGGACCACATCAAATGCAACAGTGAGCAGTTACAGCAGTTTTAGGATGATTGTAATTGAAATGGCTGAAAAAGCATAAATACAACCACTAGTTAATAAGATCAAATGGCCTATCACTTTTGGCCAACAGGTGGCGCTGTATTCATATCAATTTGGTGTACTCTGTGTGACTTGTCAATGACACACACAAAGTTTGGTGTCAATATGCCAAAGCATTGCAGAGATACAGCCTCAAGCGTTATTTTGGCATTGTGCCTCAAATTCGTCGCTGTGGTATGCAAAAACGGTTATGTCTATCGACACGAAATCCATAAGATTTTGTCAGCACAGTCTGAAGATCATTTGATTCAAATTTGGTGAAAATCGAACCTACGGTTGATGAGGAGTTCGAAAAAGAAGCTTTTCAAGATAAATCAAAATGGCGGACCGGAAGTTCAGCTTAATTTGACATATGTGGTATCTATGTTGTCGGCATAAGACAGGGATTATTTTGAGACCAGTTTCATTACAATAGGCTAAAGCATTAAAAAGTTATTAGCATTTTTAAAAGTGTAATTATTCATGGTTAATGAATGGTTTATTACTCTTGACCAATAGGTGGCGCTGTTACCAAATTTATGTGGCATGGTCAGTGTGAGGTGTGGATGACACATACAAAGTTTGGTGCAAATATGTTAAAGCGTTGCTGAGATACAGCCTCAAATGCATTTTGGCACCCTTCCAGCAAATTCGTTGATGCGCTAAATGAGAACCGTTTCATATATCGACACGAAATACATAACTTTTTGTCAGCATGGTCTGAAGATGATCCGAGTCAAATTTGGTGAAAATCGGACTAACGGTTTAGGAGGAGTTCGAAAAAGTAGGTTTTCAACATTAATCAAAATGGCGGACAGTATGGCCAATTTTGGCATAATTGGTATCTATGTTCTCAGCATGACCCAAAGAATACGGGGAGACCATTATCATTTCAATTGTCTAATTTACTCAAAAGCTATTAGCATTTTTGTGATATTTCATTATAACTTTTGACCACAAGGTGGCGCCGCCACCAAACTTTTTGCGTACCTTCAGGGCATGGAGCCGAACATTTTTGTAATTATTTTCGTAACGATACGGTAATGCGTTCAAAAAATACAGCATTTTAAAGCGTAATTCAAAATGGCCGTCGCCTAAAATGGCTGACACGGGAAAATTGTATATCATTCGACTCGACATGACCCACTGAATCTAAAGAGATCAGTTTTGTGATTTTTGGCCAAACCATTCGGAAGTTATAAGCAAAAATATGCATTTTTCATATCCCCTGACCACTAGGTGGCACTGCGTTGAAACACTGCAGCTAGGCTCAGGACATGCTTGTTATAACACACACCAAGTTTGGTCTCAATATGCCAAACCGTTGCCGAGATATAGCCTCACATGCATTTTTGCGTGCTTTTCGTCAAATTTGTTCACGTGTCATTCGACAACGGTTGGACGAATGAACTTGAATTCCATAACTTTTTGCCAGCATGGTCTGAAGATGATCTGAGCCAATTTTCGTGGCAATCGGACTAACCGTCTAGGACGAGTTCGAAAAAGTAGGTTTTTCAAAAAAATTAAAATAGCGAAAAAACTAAACCTTGCGATTTTTGAATTTGGGGATTTATTCGACTTGGCATGAGCCAAGGATTCAGAGGAAAAAAGAATTTCCATTTTCTGGCTTACGGTTCAAAAGTTATTAGCATTCAAACATTGAAAGTTTGGACAAGTGGTGGCGCTAGAGAGTAGGAGTTAGAGACTTCAAATTTGCTATAGTTAATGTTGGGACTGTCCTCTATCAGTGTGCCAAATTATACAACTTTCCCGCAATCAGTTCTATGGGCTGCCATAGACCTGCGGCGGAAGAAGAAGAAGAAGAATAACGCCAACGATTACAATAGGTGCCTACGCACCTTCGGTGCTTGGCCCCTAATAATAATAAAGCATTTTATGTGTGTCAAATAAAATGAAAACCATTTTCGTCATCTCATCTAGGCTCCAAAAAATAATAATAATACCAGACACCTGTGTGAGAGACTGTTATTAAATGCATGTATTTTTGGCACCTAGGTGTGCTGATTTTATTTTTTTCTGGTTTCATTTTTGTTGTTGTTGTGCACCCTGTTTGAGAGATTTTCCAGTGGTGTGCAAGCTTTTGTTTTAAACTTTATAGGTACCAAAGTAGGCAAGTCAATGCATGTTTATTTATATTGCACATTTCATACACCATGGTAATTCATAGTGCTTTACATAAAAGAAAAGAAAATAACAATAAAACAAGGAATTAAAAAAAAACTGTGAAAAGGATTTAAAATTGATTTACAAGACTTAAAAATGAATATACATCAAATATAGTGCAATCAGTTCAGTCATTGCACAGTGCTCACTGCTCATTCAATAAATGCACAGCTAAACAGATAAGTTTTGAGTAGCAATGAATAGCAATATATAAAATGCTACAGGGACTTCCATGAATACACCATGATTCTGAATTTTTTAAGTCTTTATATTAACGCAGAGCTGCATTTCCTGTGATTGCAAATGCTATCAGACAACTTCCTCAATTCAGAATGAACTGAAATAGCAGGCTGTTATGATGGTTGGTCATTCACAAAACACATGTACTCATCTAAGGCCTTTTTTTTAAGTACCTTGACTCAATCAACACAAAATCAGCACACCTGAAAATCGATAGGTGTGTATGAAGAATAGTCCAACAACACTGTCGAGGAAAAAAAAAAAAAAATTCCAATCAGTACTTGCTACATAATGAAGTTTATTATCACAAGCACCTCCGAGTTAACCGTCATACAGTGAGTGGCTACTGTTCAGCTTCCACACTGTGCACAAACACTTCAATGGTGCAGATTGTTTTTGATTATTATTAGAGCGCGCAGCCATTTAATTTTGCTGCTATTTAAGTTTCAGATGATAAGACACATTTGAGGTTGATGATTGAATGGAACGCTTGGATGTTCTGTAATTACCACATAGACTTGCTGTTAATGATCTAACTATAAATAAAAAAAAAAAATACATTTTAAGCTAATTAATTTTTGATTGACTGATGGTTAGTAGACTATTAGGGAGCAACCCTAATATTTAGATCATAAGATCCAAAATTCAGTGATTTTGTGATTGAGCAAACCTCAAAATCTAGTCCCAAGATTGTGACGTCTCTGAAGGTGACATCCGTTTTAAAAACAAGTCAGCATTTCAGTAGCTGTTTCATGAGCTGTTCTCATGAGCTTTGAGTTTATGAAATAGACTAAATAAGATAATAAACTGAATCTGAATCTAACTTTTAGTTTTTTTTCTACAGTTCCCTCTCCAACAAACGTCAGTGTTGTTTGTCACAATTTTGTGAACGTCCTCTACTGGAACCACAGTAACCCAACTGAACAGACGAAATTTGCCATAAAAGTTGAAGCTTATGAAAGGTATGTGTGTGTCAAAGCAGCAGATCAAGAAAAAATGACATTACTTAATCACAATCACATTCCTTAATCTCTCTGTCCCATTTTTCTCCAGTGCTTCCCAAACAGTGGACACCTCTCAGACGTACCTTGATATCAGCAGTTACAGCACAGATGTGGAAGATGATTACTTGGTGTTCCTGACAGCACATGATGGGCAAGAGAAATCAGAAAACGTCTCCATCAGATTCACTTACAGCAAAGACTATTTTGATGAGAAGAAACATAAATATAAATGTAAGTTTTCTGAGTATAACAGTGTTTGCAAGGCACTGTTGATGATGAAACACTATTGATGTTTCTCAGACATTTTACGACTCATTTTCTAAGTATAAAACTTCTGCAGGTCATTCAGCCCAAACCGTTGGTAGAGTTGGCATCATTAAAGGGATATTTCACCCAAAAGTCTGACTAAAGTAGAAATACTTTGTCCCCCACTAGAATGAGGGGGATTCCCTTCAAAACATGATTGGGCTAGTTTTGAGTAGCAATTGGGCGGGTTTTGTTGTGCAACCCTATTTTTTTTTTCGGGACACATTGCTAGTGTGGAGAGACTGTTTATGAATTATTGGGATTATAAAACAATGAGTGGGTGTATTTTTACTATTATAGGTTTTCACACACTGCGGCCACACAACGGTGTTCAAACACCTTATAAAAGTGATTTTTTGCATTCTGTGGCATCTTTAAGATATTTTTGATGGAATTGGAGAACTCTCTGACCCTTCAATATTTGCTTAATTTGTGCTTTCTGTACTGCATCTAAGTCCTCACATGGCAGCATTTCATTTACACAGAACCAAAGCCTAAAAGAGAATAGCTTCACTAGATCATTAACTCTCATTCCACTGCCTTCACGCTCTTCTGCTCTTTCACATCTGCTTTTTCGTTCAGGAAATGCAAATCTATTTGAATTTTAGTGTTGGAATTAATTTGCTTTAGTCTATTACCAAATGACTTTTCCATTTCAGATTTCTTAATGCAATATTGTCTTTTGCCTGCAGGCTCTTTGGACTTTCCAGCTGTGAATACATCTGTCCACAAAGATGTGATCGAAGTGTCCTTTCAGCACCCTTTCATGCTTTATAAGCAAGAGATTATGAATGATGAATTTATGTACACAATCACACATGATGAGGTTGGAAAAGCAGTCACACAGACTCCTCCATGTCCTTATTCAAATGTTAGTCATGTTGGGATGTTGAATTGTTACAATCACTCTGTTCTTTTCTCCTTCTTCAGCAAATGGTAGAATACTCATGTTTTGAGGAGGATGAACTGTGCATTGCAGAAGTCCACTTTAACCAAAGCGTTGCTGGACAGTGTGTGGAGCTGAAGCTTGAAGGGGTGATTGCTGGTATTCCTTCATATACCTTCAGAAACATTTGTGTCCCTCAGCAGCCGCCTGAGAACGGTAAAACCATTATCAGTTTAATTGTTCATTTTTGGTAATGTAGTGCAACTAACTTACGCTTAGAAGTGCAGGCGCTGACACAAGCTGTGTTTGAAATCATCGCCATCCCCTCGCTGACTATTCTCTGTCATATAGTCCACTACATGAGAAAGGGTTGCAAAACATCATATGAAGATGATGTTGTTATTGATTTTTGGCAATTTTAAAATCAGATCTGGGTTAGGCTTTGTTCAACTTAATGTACAAAGTTTACTTCCTAAAATGGATACGTTTCATAAATGTGTTATTTATTATTTTTCATAGAAGATTCTGCGCTTTCGAGTCATATAAAAGGTAAAAAAAAAAAATTCCCTGCTCAGTTGAACTAAATCTTTAAGACTGTTGTGCTTAAAGTGAAAATGAATGAAAAGTGTTTATTGTGGCATACGTTTAAGATCTTAGCATTATAACAGATCACACACGGTGTTGAGCACAGATTAGTCACCAGTGAGGATAAATCTGCAGAACGCTACAGTTGTGTTCAGGTCATGCGTTCACTGAATGTATTCTGTACTCTCTCGAATATTGTCATCACAAACAGTAGAAACCATGTAAACGAGAAATTAGTCATTTTATAGTACCAGTCATGTTACCATAGACATTGCTCTTCCCTGTATTCATTTTATTTGTGCAGGAATTAAAAAAGCATTACATTTTATTTAAAAAATACTGCAGATCCCCTGAAAATTGTATAATTTATATAATCTATGTTGGTTATTTTAGGCAATGTTATGCAATCCAGACAGGTGGTTTGATATCAGCAAGCGTGTATGTTAACATATAATTTACCACAGTTGTAAAGTGCTGGAAAATCTTAAAATTGTACCTTGAAAGTGCTTGAAAAATGCTTGAATCTTTAGTTTTTTACTTTGGCTTTTATCTTTAATAGATTCTCGAAGTTGAATTTTAAAGAAATATTATTAATTTGAGATCTTTACTTTACTGGTTACAACCTTTGCCTGCTGGAGTTAAACTCTTTTGTGATACTTTTAATATTCAGCTATTAATATGCATCTTGGCCAGGTCACTTATGAAAGTTTAACCTGGTTAAATAAAAGACAAATAAAAATAAATAGGTCAATATTGTCATTTTTGTGCTTCTAGCACCAAACAGCACTACATTACTCAAAGTATATTCTTAAATTATTCATTATTATTTGTGATTACTAGAGTTGATGCTTCATTGAATTGTTCTTGACTTTTCTGTAGACAAAACGGGAATAATCGCAGCTTTGATAGGCGTAGGAACCATTGTGCTCTTCATTTTCATGGGCTTTGTGTGGCTGCTCTGCAGGAAGTGGTCCAAAATCCCCAAAATTCCTGCATTTTTGGTATGTGGCTTTTGGTCGTTTCATTGTGTATTGGGCTATATATATTTTTTTTTCCCATTTAAATTCTAGTATAGACATATTTCAGCAAAAAAATATCCCTTATGATAGTGATATCCTATGACATCTACTTTCATTTTATGAACAACCAACAGAACAAAGCCATGCACATGTTTGAAGCACTATGAAGATCAGTACATTTCTTTAGGATTTGTTCTTTATTCAGCAGTGCTATGTATTTGTGATGTGTCTGCTCATGTGCTGTGGACTCCCCATCAGCAGAACCAAGACTAATCATTTGCTTCTTTCCATATGCAGCGGAACGTTATACCCGTCCAGTCTTCTACAACCCAACCCGAGCCGACCCCCATTTCTAGAATGACACCTCAGGGACACACACCCCTACTGACACAGACTTTTAGTTATGATTCTTTCCCCAGTTCCCCAACTGAGAAAGACTGCAAAGAAAACACTATCCTTGATGACACCGGAGTGGCTCTCCCTGTGGTTTCTGAAGAGGACATGGAGGGTGAAGACTTTGAAGGCTTGCAGGTTTGCAGGTCGTCTGACTATGACAGTCCTAAATTCCTGCAGGAGATGAGTCCAGGGGACTTTACTGAGGGATACGGCCCTCGGCCTCCAGTGATTTAGGTCTAAACGTGTGTAAGAATGACACTGGAAAGTGATTGCATTTCTTGTGGAAAGACGGCTTGTTCACACCAAGTCCTTGTTATATATATTTTTTGTTCCATTAACAATTTCACACACTGATCAGAAGACTTGTGTTGTGTGCCCAGAAACAAAACTACATTATAATCAAAGCTATGTACAATGCAGGCAGTGACATCTGGTTTCCACAGTGCAGAGGGTTCGGTTGTGGTGAGAGCGATCTCGTTTTGTTGCGATGTGTTAACTACAGCAATGGCGAGTTTCAAAAAAGTGCTGAAACGTACGCTGTGGGGGGGGGGGATTGGTAATGTCTTTTTCATGACATTTGCAGACATTTTCACTAATGCAGTGTTAAAGTGTCCTTGTTACACATGATACATATACTTACTCTTATAATAACGATAAATTATGCATAATTGCATGCAAGTGACCCTAATCCTAACCATATACTAAGTACATGTGGTTAATTAATATTACTCTTATAATACTTAATATAATATACAGTGTTGGGGGTAACGCATTACAAGTAACGCGAGTTCCGTAATCGGATTACTTTTTTTAAAGTGACGCATTACTTTTTAATTTACAAGAAAATATCTGAGATACTTTTTCGAAAAAGTAGTGCTAGTTACTTTGTTTTCCCATTTATTGACTGACAGGTGTCCTGTCCCCATATTGGGAGAAATCAGAAGTACAGAGGCGCTGTGTGAACATGTAGTTCGAGATTAAATGTGAATGTGCATTAATTCATCCCACAAAAAAAAAAAAAGATTTCGTTTTCATCAAAAGAAATTAAAACAGTGAAATGCAAACTCAGAATACGACACAAACCTGCTATAATTAATTATTAAATGGCACAAATGTTTCTAATCCCATTTTATTAACTAATTTCTTTGCTGCTGACCTTTGATAATCCAATTCAACCATACTAATTGGCAAAAATGACATTAGATAAACTAACAATTGTGCCTGTTTTTTAGTTTATTTTTTTTATTTTTTTTATTTTGCTGAAGAGTATTGAACCTTCTTCTCCTGTGTTCTGCTGTACAGATGTGAATTTACTTTTCCTTCAGCCTGATGATTATTCATTACACTTTTTGGTGTGAAAAGGCTTTTACATTTGCTATAAATAGAAACAACCAAGCCCTGCTCTTATAGTGAAAAAGTTACACAAAAGTAATGTAACATTACTTTCCATAAAAAGTAACTAAGTATCGGAATCAGTTACTTTTTTAGGGAGTAACAATATTTTAATGCATTACTTTTAAAAGTAACCTTCCCCATATATATATATATATATATATATATATATATATATATATATATATATATATATATATATATATATATGCATACATACACACACACATTTTCACCACTTTTTCCACGACTAAATAATAACTGAGCTAAATTATCATACGCAGTAAATTTAAGATTTCCAAGTATTTCGTTCTCATTAATCAGTAATTATTTATACTTGGTGGTATTTCTTTTTTTTTTTACTAGAGCATACTCCATTGGATGGTGAGTTTGATGAATTAACTATACAAAATGTATCTTGCGAAGTGAAATGCACGGACTGGAAATGCATTTTTTGGTAACCAAATAATACACACATTCTTTCTCTGAGGGTTGCGCTTCTCTAAATAAAATGATTTAATAAATACCTGTTTATTTTTAGCACTTAATTGGACATACAGCGCAGAGCCATGACCACTATATGGAAGAGCAAGCCTGTAAGCCCATAAAATAATGCCAAAAACCGCCTCTATGAAAACGAGAATAAAGTTGTAAAAGCTGCAATCCATTGCTTAACGGTTTAAATGAATGGAGACTAGCTTGTGTTTTTCCATGGGTGCTCGATCATTTCATAGGCTCCTATGCTTAAATGTATAACTACAATGTAACAAGGACACATTAAAATAACGTGTAGCCACATTTTCTACAATCCTAAAATACAGTTCTGAATTTAGGTACACCTAAAATATACCTGTAAACACAGTAAAAATCAACACAGAAAATGAACACGATACATTGGGCTGCATTTCCACTCGATTTAAAACGCATCTTGCACATACCTGTCAGTTAAATGCTTTGGTGAGGCCTCTCTAGCATGTGAGGAACTAAAACTGCTTGTGTATGTGCATTTGAGCCATGACTCTACTGTTTTTCGTAAGGGTATATTGCAGGTTGTTACTATTATTCTTGATTTCATGAAAACACGTGTCATAGCATGCATTTACATCATAGGTGAATGACCTGCTGGATTCAGTGCTGCTGTATTTTAAAATTGGAAAATTTGCCAAGGTGAATATATAACATGATTGTCACTATATGCACACTTATGGTCAGTGGTTTATTGTAACATCTGTAAAGTGTTTACTGTGATAACACCATATGTTTAAGCAGGCTACAATTAAAATCTACCAGGCGCTTATCTATAATCTTACAGTTCTCTTGCTGAAAATATTACACATTGTAGATAGTATAAATAGAACAGCATTACTCTGAATGACTCATGAGGAAACCTTTCATGATATAGGAAAAGTGTTGTTACTTTTAAGTATTTAGGAAAATGTCAAGATGCAAGTTCAGGGGGAATAAAAAAAAAATCTAAAAATCAGTTTTTTTTGTTGTTTTTTTTTTCTGTTGTGTGTTTTTTTTTTTTAATGAAGCAAATTTGCACTTAATCAAAATTGATTGCACTCTTGGCCTTGATAATTTTTCATGTGTATGTGTCAAGTTTCTTTACTGCACTCTTTTCTAATGTAATTTTCTTTTTTAACTTTAACTTGACATTGTATATCATGTATGTTAGGTGTTCATGTGCTTTTACACATTTCATTCACAATAAAGTAATTGGCTGGCTGCATCATTACTTACTCACCTAAAAGCTGCTTGATTTGTTCATGTCCCTACTTCCACAATTTTGGTGGAGAAAAAAATGTCTAAACTGTTTACAGTCAAAGCTGTTATTACATGTATATGAATATGTATTTAGTATGTCCTATTTTATAATCTGTATACAAACTATAAGTAAAATAATCAATGTAGTTAAATGAAAAGAGCACATTGCTTGTTTGATCTTCAAAAAGAAAAAGAAAACTGTCCACAATATATGACTAGTAAAAATTATAGCTGATTGAAGTAGTTCCTCCCTGATTATCTAATATGGTCAAATTTATTTAATAATAAAAAAAAAACGTATTTTTAGACTTTTATTTTAATATAAGCCTCAGTTGTCCCTAGAATGTGTGCATGGCTCTTTAAATGCAAATGAGCTGCTGCTCCCCGCCCCCTTTTTTCAGAACAGGGCTGTGCCTTAACAGCTGGTCCCTCAGACACACTGCTAAAAACATCTGTTTGGTTTTGATGTCTATCATTCTGAAAATTATGTTTTATTAACAAAGTTCAGGAGGTGCACCTCAGGTACTTAACACAAGAGGATCACATTTAAGTTAATCAACACCAAAAGTATAGTATATAAAATACAGTTGATTTGCCTCTATCCACTGACAGTTTATTAGCATTTTGGTTCGCTTGTCTACTAAAATGTGGCAAAGACAAACCCTGTCTTCAGAAGATGATTTAGAATCTGAATCAGAATGAGCTTTATTGGCAGGTATGTTTACATATACAAGGAATTTGTTTTCATGACAGAAGTTCCGCAGTGCAACTGAATGACAGCGACAGAACAAAAAACACATAATAAAATATTTAAAAAAAAATACAAAAAGTAGGTAAAGAATGACTACAAATGACAAATGTATGGCAGGCATATTACAATAAGCAGTTATGTATTTGCAGGTATATTATGTGCAAAAATGTAAGTGTACACTAAGTATGTGTGTTAGATAAATAAGTGTATGTGTATATAAATAGTGTAGTGTGTTTCACAGTTATTATCAAGTGTTCATTAGATGGATTGCCTGAGGGCAGTTACCTTAATACACTCAAATCTCCTTTCATCACAACTACTTTCTTTTTTCTGAGTTCACTATTGCATTCAATTGGTTCACAGAGATAATTACACAAATTCAATGACTGCTTATCAATCTTAGAAAAGCTCACGTTGTTTCTGGAAGGGGGAATTTTTATACTTACCACAAACTTTTCTGCAAAATGTGTGGTACGAGTTACCCACTTGGGCTCATCTAGTTGTTCTGGTCTCCGCTGTCTTACAACGTCCTTGGAATCTATGTCCGTACTGGGGCGCACTCGATCTGGATCATCACAGCCGGGTGTTTTTAGGCTGCAGGAACATTTCATGTGGGTTTTGCAGGTCAGTCGCTCACTCCACCATGACTTTCCCCCAAATCATTCCCTCCATACCCCTATGCCCAGATACTTCCTCTGTGAAATCTTCCAGCTATGTCCCAAGATCCGTATCTACCACAATCATGGTTCCGAGCAAACAGCCCCATCAGTAGCATATAACAGGCAGCCATGCATCTCGTTCAACAGCGGGAAATGCTTCAGGCAGCGATGCCGCTACATTCACATTTGCAGATTCTCCAGTGGAGCTCACACTCGCATTGTTTGTCCAGTGTACAAAGCTGTGAATAAAAAATCTAAAAGCGAACTATCGACTCCCATGAACATTTCTCGCCTGACCATCGAACTCGCCCACCACCTAAGCAAAGAATTAGCTAAATATCCTTGTGCTTTTGCACTTAAACTTTGCAATGCGCAACATTTCCTTGCGCATTGCAATTTCAACATTTGCGCAAATTGCATTTTCTCTCACTCGCTTCTTCAGTTCACGTACTCAAAGACCTTATTTCTTTATACCACACGTGCTGCAACAAACTTAGGTTGTGGATGATGTTCCTTAGACAGTGAATGGCCTTTCCCATTTCCCATCCAACTATTTAGAGACGCAGCTCCCTCAGTTGGCTTTGGAGGTTTTTACCAAGGACATCTCCATGCCACCCCCACCAGCAGGGCTCACCTCAGTCCTCAGCTTTTTTTTTTGTTTTACCCCCTCGTGGTAACAGCCTTCCTGTGGAGGAATGAATGGGTTTCTAAAAGTATCTTAGTGCACTGCGATAATGAAAAAGCTGTTCAGTGTATTAATAAAGGCCATTTTCATTCTCCTGACCTGACGCTTAATTTGGATCTCACCATGTGACCAATTCATATTAATTGCCAAACACATTCCAGGTTCAGAAAAGCAAATTGCTGACTGTCTCTTCTGTTTCAGAAATTCAGGATGCATTCATGTAACACACCATTCCCCAATTTTCTCCTACTTTCAATCACTTAATATATCTCTTTCCTCAACAGTGTTAATGGTCTCCAAGTCGGGTCCATCAAAGGTTGCCTGAGCAACGTCCAATTTTTCCACAAGTTGATGTTTGGTGCCCCCTTGGCTGAACCACTATTCTTAGACTATAACTCCAAAAGACCTGTCACTCACTACTGGTTTCAAAAACATCTCATATCTGTCTTGCAATTGTTGGGCATTCCAGCAAAAAAATTCTCTAGCCACTCTTTTCGCATCAGGGCAGCAACATCAGCAGCCCAAAAAAATGCCTCTCCAAGCAGCAGAGATTTAAACTATAGGAAAATGGTCTTCAGAAGCTTTTCAAAGCTACATCAGAACTGACAAGTTTCACATTAAAGAAGCCCAATAAACTCTCATTGGTCACCAAACAATTTAATGTAACCACTACCGCTATAGTATATATAAAAAAAGATCCATTCAGCAAGACTTGCCCATCTGACACCGCATTTATCTAATTCCCTTCAGATGCTGCAAGCCCAGCCCGGCAATCTTACAAGTTCATCCTACGGTCTACCCATCCCTTACCTTTTCCATCCAATGGTTGTTGAGGCTTACCTTTCTGATCCATGAATCTTGATCTCCCGTAGGATGCCACGAGACTTTACCTTTCCATCCCACGTTCGACTAGGCTTACCTGTCCGATGCCGTGTTTATTGATCCCCTGTTGGATGCCGCGAGAGCCTCCGAGCTAGACAACCCTACCTTTTCCATTCTACAGCTTGTCAGTGCAGCCATAGACAGAACAGTGAGCATTCTTTGCTACTTTTGCCATGCCATTAGAACTGCTTCACAGTTGCCACTTGTGAAAACTGGTGGAATCGTACAGAGGGAGGAGTGTTTGGGGGAGTATTATTATAATAACATCTGAGCGGCTTGTTTTTTCACAAACTATCAGAGAAATGTGTACCAAAAGAATTACTAGGTTGTTCTTTTTCACATGCTCTGGTTTAGTAAGCTTCTCCGGGTGCATAAAAAAAATAGTTTTAGTGAAATAAGGTGTTAGATGGCCTCACATAGGGCATCAAAAATGTAGTGATGTTAGACTCACACGGGGAACCAATAAATGCAGTAATTTTAGATTTAAGTAGCACCACCAGTGTAATGGCTCATCTGGCTAATCAATAATCTGATCATGGTTGTATCTCTCTATTAGTGCTATTGGATCTTAGTGCTGTGTTCGACACTATCAACCACAACATTCTTTTGCATAGACTGGAAAATTTTGTTGGCATTAAAAGTGCATTAGCATGGTTTAAGTCATACTTATATGACCGCCATTAATTTATATCAGTGAATGAAGAGGTATCATATCAATCACAAGTGCAGTATGGAGTGCCTCAAGACTCAGTACTATTGTTACTCTTCACGCGGCCTGGCGAAACATACCAATTTGAAAAACTATCGCAATACATAGTCACTATAAAAAACTGGATGACGAGTAATTTCTTACTGCTAAATTCTGAAAAAAAAAACAGTGGTTTTAATTATAGGACCTAAAAACATGAAATAACCTAGAATAACTGCTCTGAAATTCTTCTTCATCAGTTAGGAACCTAGATGTGCTATTTGATAGCAATATTTCCTTGGAAAGCCAGGTTTCTAGCACTTAAATTTGAAAAACTAATGGAATGCATAGTCAATATAAAAACTGGATGACGAGTAATTTCTTACTGCTAAATTCTGAAAAAACAGAGGTGTTAATCATAGGACCTCAAAACTCTGCATGTAATAACCTAGAACACTGTCTAAGACTTGATGGCTGCTCTGTCAATTCTTCGTCATCAGTTAGGAACCTAGGTGTGCTATTTGATCGCAATCTTTCCTTAGAAAGCCACGTTTCTAGCATTTGTAAAACTGCATTTTTCCATCTCAAAAATATATCTAAATTACGGCCTATGCTCTTAATGTCAAATGCAGAAATGTTAATCCATACATTTATGACCTCATGGTTAGATTATTGTAATTCTTTATTGGGTGGTTGTTCTGCACGCTTAGTAACTACAGCTAGTCCAAAATGCAGCAGCAAGAGTTCTTACTAGAACCAGGAAGTATGACCATATTAGCCCGGTCCTGTCTACACTGCACTGGCTCCCTATCAAACATCGTATAGATTTTAAAATATTATTACTTATAAAGCCCTGAATGGTTTAGCACCTCAGTATTTGAGTGAGCTCCTTTTACATTATAATCCGCTACGTTTTCAAAACTGAAGAAGCAGATCCTTTTCCTATTTGGCGCCTAAACTCTGGAATAACCTACCTAACATTGTTCGGGAGGCAGACACACTCTTGCAGTTTAAATCTATATTAAAGACCCATCTCTTTAACCTGGCTTACACATAACATACTAATATGCTTTTAATATCCAAATCCATTAAAGGATTTTTAGGCTGCATTAATTAGGTAAACCGGAACCGGGAACACTTCCCATAACACCCGATGTACTTGCTACATCATTAGAAGAATGGCATCTACGCTAATATTAGTCTGTTTCTCTCTTATTCCGAGGTCACCGTAGCCACCAGATCCAGTCTGTATCCACATCAGAGGGTCACTGCAGTCACCCGGATCCAGTACGTATCCAGACCAGATGGTGGATCGGCACCTAGAAAGGACCTCTCACATAAGACCAGGACAACTAGAGCCCCAGATACAGATCCTCTGTAAAGACCTTGTCTCAGATGACCACCAGGACAATACCATAGGAAACAAATGATTCTTCTGCACAATCTGACTTTGCTGCAGCCTGGAATTGAACTGCTGGTTTCGTATGGTCAGAGGAGAACTGGCCCCCCCAACTGAGCCTGGTTTCTCCCAAGGTTTTTTTTCTCCATTCTGTCACCGATGGAGTTTCGGTTCCTTGCCGCTGTCGCCTCTGGCTTGCTTAGTTGGGGTCACTTCATCAACAGCGATATAGTTGACTTGATTGCAAATAAATTCACAGACACTTTTTAAACTGAACAGAGATTCACTGAATTCAATGATGAACTGCCTTTAACTGTCATTTTGCATTATTGACACACTGTTTTCCTAATGATTGTTGTTCAGTTGCTTTAACGCAATGTATTTTGTTTAAAGCGCTATATAAATAAAGGTGACTTGACTTGACTTAAAACTGTATTTTTCCATCTCAAAAATATATCTTAATTACTACCTATGCTCTCAATGTAAAATGCAGAAATGTTAATCCATGCTTTTATGACCTCAAGGGCTTGCAGTTTAAATCTAGATTAAAGCCCCATCTCTTTAACCTGTTTTACACATAACACACTAATATGCTTCTGATATCCAAATCTGTTAAGGATTTTTAGAGTGCATTAATTAGGTAAAACGGAACTGGGAACACTTCCAATAACACCCGATGTACTTGAAGAATGGCATCTACGCTAATATTAGTCTGTTTCTCTCTTATTCCAAGGTCACCGTAGCCACAAGATCAAGTCTGTATCCCATTCAGATTGTCACTGCAGTCACCCAGATCCAGTACGTATCCAGACCAGATGATGGATCAGCACCTATAGAGGACCTCTACAGCCCTGAAAGACAGCGGAGACCAGAACAACTAGATGAGCGCAATTACAGGTCCACTGTAAAGACCTTGTCTCAGACGACCACTGGGACAAAACCACAGGAACCAGTTGAGTCCTCTGTACAATTTGACTTTGCTGCAGCCTAGAATTTAACTGCTGGTTTGGTTTCGTCTGGCCAGAGGAGAACTGGCCCCCTGACTGAGCCTGGTTTCTCCCAAGGTTTTTTCTCCATTCTGTAACCGATGGAGTTTTGGTTCCTTGGCGCTGTTCCCTCTGGCTTGCTTGGGGACACTTCATTTACAGCGATATCATTGACTTGAATGCAAAGATAATATTTAAACTGAACTGAGCCGGATGATGACAACACTGAATTCAACAATGAACTGTCTTTAACTGTCATTTTGCATCGACACACTGTTTTGCTAATTAATGTTGTTCAGTTGCATTGACACAATCTGTTTTGTTTAAAGCACTATATAAATAAATGTGACTTGACTAATGGTACTGACCTGAAATATTAATATTAATATTTAAACGCAGCCCTGAAGACTTTTGTAAATAATAGCCTAAACTGTAAATGCTCAACATGCCAGTAAAGCTTTGATTATGCTATGTGACAGGAATTTTTACTGGAAGTGCACTTTAGAGGATGAATTTAACAATGACTCTATAAATACCCTAACCCTATAATAAATCCTAGAATTATGAATGAATAATTCACTAGTTCCCTTTCAAGGGAACTTTGAACTGCATCCTCTAGGGGTCGCTATGGGGAACACCTCGTCGTGACCCGTGTCTTAAGCATACATTGAAAAAACACCAACTTGTTGGCCGGCTACAGCCTCTGACATCACTACCGGCGCGACTATAAACAGGCACCGGGAGAACGCTTCATCCTCTTCTTCGTCTTCACTGACAGTTCTGTTTGAAGCGAGCTCCGCTCTTGTTCGTCTCTCTTCCAAAAAAAAGGCAGTCATCTGCTTCCCGTGGTTCAGGACCTGCCGCTGGCATGGAGGAGAATGAGCTTGTGAGAACACAGGTGGATCTGTTTGAATGTTTTAAAGAGGGATTTTCCCTTTTGTGCTCGTAATGGCAGCAGACAAGAGAGAGCCTCGGGAGGATGATGTTATATCTTTAACACTATCTGATACTGAGGTTAGTGCTCTGCTGGGTTTTTACCCAGGGAAAGCGGGAGATATTTGAGGATGGTGAAGAAGCTGAGGCTGAGCCTTCTCAATTCTCCTGCCCTGCGTATGTAGAGCTGTTAGAGGTTATGGATCACGCCACGGCAAAGTTGGACTTGCTACGAAAATGCTCTAACAAGAGGACGATGTAAAGACCATAAAAAAAAAAAAACCTTGATGAGTGTTTTCTTTCTGACCATAGCCCTCCAACTCAGGTGAGCCTTCCATTTCTGCATGATCTCCATACCGATATCAAAAAAAAAAGAAAGAGGCCGTTTTCCTCTCGCATCTCTCGGTTTTGGCATTAGAGTAAATCTGCCGACATCGAGGTGATATGTGAAAGCGGCTATGAGGGGATACTGTATATATATATATATATATATATATATATATATATATATATATATATATATATATATATGGCTTCATGTAAATGGTAAATGGTAAATGGACTGCATTTATATAGTGCTTTCAACGGACCCCATGGCCATCCAAAGCTCTTTACAAGTTGCCTCACATTCACTCATTCATTCATACACCGACTGTTCCGGTATTAGGTGACTGAGATCACAGGCTTCTGCGGGAGCCTCCTTGATCATCAGGCCTGGCACAGCACTGCAGGGAATTTTATGGATGGATGGATGGCTTAGTAGTGCTGTCGCAAGTGGAGGTGGCAGTTACAGAAGTCATCTTTTATATGCTGCCTCAGGTGATGCTCCCCTCGCCTGAGGTTTGTAAAATTGAGCTTGCCTCTCCCGTGCGATTCAGCGCCTCTGCGATGCTTAGGAACCTTTAGGTACACACTAAGCTTTGTGTACTTTCTCAAAACCACATGGTGGTCATTGTGCAAGTGAAGTGGTAAGTTTGCACGCAAGACTCTGCGCACTTTCTGAAATCCTGTACGGTAAGGGTTACGTGCTTCCTTTTCTTGAGATGATTAGACCTTGGTTCCTTGGGCTTCATTCAGCCAGTGTGTATTTATTTATACACTTCAAGCATCGCTTCCCTCAACATGAGGGGCTATTTGGGGCGATTCTCATGGTAGTTTAGCAGCACTCCCCTTTTTCCATAAAGGGTTGCCTATGGGTGCGCTACTCTGAGCTTGGAGTTCTCCTCTCATATTAGACTGAGTTCTCTGTTTTTTCCCCAGAGTGCTCCAGTATTGTCTCCATAGATTGAGTTGATGACTCTCAATCATACTGTTTTGAGATGCAACATTCCATCTATGAGCTGCTGACATGAGAGCCCCTCCTTAGAACAGTATTTCAAAATCCATGTGAAGTCTTTGCACACTTTCTGAAATCCACACTGTGGTAAGTTTGCACACTAGTATTCTGCGTTCTTTCTAAAATCATATATTGTGAGGGCTTTGCGCGGTTGCTTTGTGCCCTTTCTTGAGTTGGTAAAAGCCCCGTTCATCTTGGGCGCCACTCCACCTATGTATCCTCGGATACCTATCTAAACAGGGTGTTGCTACTAGAGAACTGTTGAAACAGCTCTTTCAGCAAGCTTATGCGTAAGCTAGAGGTAGCCCCTGTGTGACAGGCAAGACTTGGTAGAAAATGCTAGGTTCTTAGCCGTATCATTTTAAAGGAATCTCTCCTTATTCCAAGCCTTGAGCTCTACCCCGGGCCGAGGCCCTAACAATTAAATTGGGTATGTAGCTTAGGCCCTTGGCCGTTAGGGGTACTGTCACAGACAGACATCTAAACGTCCCAGGGGCAACTCCCGTGGAAATGGTAAAGTTGGTCTCAGGTTACGGATGTAACCATGGTTCCCTGAGTAGGGAATGAGACACTGCGTCCTCTATCTCCCTGCCATGCTTTGGACGCAAGCTTCAGACGAAGAAGTGAATAGCGTGATCTCCCGGTGCCTGTTTATAGTCGCGCTGGTAGTGATGTCAGAGGCTGTAGCCGGTCAACAAGTTGGTATTTTTTCAATGTATGCTTCAGGCACGGGTTCACAACGAGGTGTTCCCCATAGCGACCCCTAGAGGATGCAGTGTCTTGTTCCCTACTCAGGGAACCATGGTTACATTCGTAACCTGAGACGTTTCATTGTAAATGAAAACACTCATTTATCACAGAACGTTAATTAGGTAAGCTATACATGGTTGGGGCAGAGCTGACTGCTACCAACCACGTCCATCGGTGGCGGATAATGGACATTCCTTCAGATATTAAGGTAAGCTACGAAATAAGCTGGGGGCTCCGTGTGGTGGTCCCCAGACGAATAAGTAGTCGTGGACCAACAGCGGAGGTCTATCAGGTATGGAGGGACTAGTTGAGTGGCATCACTAGATCCGTTGCAAAAACTCCATTTATGCCAATGATACTCCTCGACATGGCGAGTACAGTCCGCCATCAACTAAGACTGCTGCCTCCACTGCTCTGTGGGTAGTCTTCCGTGAGCATTTCGTCTCCTCAAGACAAGGCCGTGTTGGGGACATGCGAGAGGCAGGCTCAACAGACAGAGACCTGGCAGCCCCCTGCAACTGAGTTCATCTCCTGCCACTGGATATTGGATTCTGGAGTGAAGCTGTGGAGATAGGGTTTGCGCACCTCTCTCTTCACATTAATCTACTCTCTGCATATGCTATCACTTCACCGTACAGGTCTCAGATCAGACTGGCAGCCTTTAGCATGAGCCCTGCACGGAGGCGGCACAAGCGTGATGGTCTATATGTGGATGGGTTGGAACAGCGTTCACCTTCAGTAGCTTCTTGTGTGACTGAGCAGCACTCTTCAGGGTCCGCACTGCTCACCCCCAATCGGGGGGAGGGTCTAGAAAAGGTGACCCAAACATTGCCTGTTCCCTACACTCCTGGGCGGCCCACCGCTGTCGTCAAGGCATCCCATTACGCGATAAATCGAAACTATTAATTTTGGCTACATGGAACGTACGCACACTTCTTGATGTGCAAATTGGAACTGACCGACCCCGCAGGCGCACTGCCCTGGTTGCGAGCAAGCTTAACAAATACAACATCGACATTGCAGCTTTGAGTGAGACCTGACTTGCAGGAGAGGACTCGCTAATAGAAGTCGGGCAAGGATACACCTTCTTTTGGAAGGGCCTTCCAGAAGATACCCGCCGTCTATATGGAGTAGGTTTTGCCATTAAAAGCAGAACATCCCAGAGTCTCGTGTGGGAATCAGTGAGCGGCTGATGACTTGGCACATTCCCCTTGCGAAGGGTCGCTATGCAACCTTGATAAGAACTTATGCACCAACTCTGGATGCTGAAGAAAGCACCAAAGACGGCTTTTACGAGTCTCTTGACAGAGCTCTTCACAAAGTTCCTCACACTGATAAACTTATGCTTTTGGGAGACTTCAATGCCAGAGTAGGCACCAGCAACATGCTCTGGCCTGGGGTAATCGGGAAACATGGTTTAGGCAACATGAATAGGAATGGCCTGTGACTCCTCTCCCTCTGCTCTGAGCATAAACTGGTCATAACCAACACAACTTTCCAAATGAAAAATAAATACAAAGCATCATGGATGCACCCCAGATCAAAACACTGGCACTTACTGGACTACATTACAATCCGGCAACAAGATCTACATGAAATCTCCATCACCCGAGCAATGCGTGGGGCGGAGTGCTGGACAGACCATCAGCTGATCAGATCCAAGATACACCTAAAGGTCTGACCTCAACACGCCAGGCAACAACCCTCAAGACGGCTCAACGGTCTAGCTTTAAAATCTCCTGACATCACTGCATCGTACCGTAGCTGCTTGGCTAATAACCTTTCCTCCACTATCACTCATCCCCTACGCAATACAGCTGAAAGCACATGGGCTAACCTTAGCTCAGCTATACAACAAGCCGCTTCCGGTACAATTGGTTTCACCTCCAAACGTCACCAGGACTGGTTTGACAACAGCTCCTTTGAAAAACTCAACCTTCTGGAGGAGAAGCGTAAAGCCCTCTCTGCCCACCTCTCCAATCCACAATCTCCCTCTCTACGCTCACACTGGAGTAAGATCCGTGCTGAGGTGCAACGACGGCTTCGCATAATGGAGAATGACTGGTGGCTTAGGAAAGCCCATGAAATTAAAGGTTATGCAGACACCAACAACTCTCAAGCTTTTTACAATGCAATAAAATCACTATATGGACCCCAAAAACGCAGAATCACTCCTATCAGATCTGCAGACGGCACAATTCTGCACAAGGACAAACAAGAAATTCTTGAGCGTTTGGCTGAACATTTTAACACCCTCCTTAACCAATAGAATTCGACTGACCCCACTGTCCTGCAGCGCCTTCCAAAGCTCCCACCTGTGCATGAGCTAGATGACCCTCCCAGATTCTCAGAAGTCCTGGCAGCAGTACGAAGTCTCAAGGACAATAAGTCTGCTGGTCCTGATGGAATCCCTGCAGAGGCTCTAAAGAAAGATGGGTATCTGCTCACCGAAAATCTCCACCAACTTATCCAGATAATATGGGCACAAAAAGCTGTTCCACAAGGCTGGAAAGACTCTCACATTGTTACTATCCACAAGAAAAAGGGCGACAAGTCCATCTGTGGAAACATTCGTGGGATATCCCTGCTCTCTGTGGCAGGAAAAGTATTAACAAATGTCAGTTGTATTAATAAAATCAGACAACTGTCCAGAGGTGTAAAATACTTAATTAATTAATGTAATTTAACTTGATTACTGTACTTAAGTATTATTTTGGGGGATTTGTACTTTACTCTACTACAATTTAAAATGACTACTTGTACTTTCACTTGATTAAATTTCTTAAAAAAAACAGTACTTTTTACTCCTTACAGCTGTATTTCGTCTTGAAAAGTACATTATATTTTTATTTGTAAAGGAAGGTAAACAGAAGCTCAAACGTGTGTCCCTGACGTAGGAACTAATGATCATTGTTTTCATGCATTTCTACTTCAATTATGTATTTCATCAGGTAAATGTCTGGTTTCAAAAGTTCATCATCAAATCTGAGGAAGCATAGTGAGGTAGCAAAGTTGCGTTTTCCCACCCAAAAAAGTTTATTCATTATTTGTTCTGTTTTGATAGAGCCATTAGCTATGTAATATATTAGCTGAATGCACAAAATTGAGTGCACATAAAATCAGTGATGAGAATTTAAATACAATTAATATTTATGTGGGATTTTTTAAAATGTTTTTATTAAATGATACAAACCTCCAAAAAAGTGTTTAAATAAACATTATATGCTAAATTAATTGTAATTCATGTTTAGTGTTGTTCTTACCAGGTGGTGGATAAGTTGTATTTACAATATGTCATTATATGAATCATTAAGTGGGAATAAGGACTGTCAGTGAATATTTGTTTTTATCTTAATAATTACATGCTTTTCTCATTAATTAATCTAATTAGTCACAAATAATTATTTATCAACATTTGCTAAGATAAAAACTCTAAATGCCCCCAAATAAACATTTAAAAGATTAATTGTCCTTTTAGACAGTGAAGTTGAATAGACAACACAAATAAAGTGGCCTTTAATAACCTTAACGTTGTATGTTTTAACTCTATGACTCTCCTCATTAATTCAACACATTCTTGTATTCTGTCTGGAATATATTTCTAGCCTCTCCATCACATCTTGCTCTTCAAAGGGATAGTTCACCCAAAAATGACAATTCTCTCAACATTTACTGAACCTCTGTCATCCCAGATGTTTCAAGGGGACAGGATCACTTCAGAAACCACACAAAGTGAACATGACAGTCAAGATTAAAATATTGGTATTTGTATTTATCGGTCACTTAAGAAGACAGTGATTCATTAACATGCGTTGCATGAGTTACTGTCATATTCTCTTTGTGTATAGTTTTTGAAGTGTCATTTTTGGATGTCCCATACACTTGCATTATATAAAGAGAAATGTTTTTTTTTTTTTTTTTTCTAAAACTCTTAGTTTGTGTTCATCTGTTAAATGCAAGTCATATAGGATGGCATGAGGGTGGAAATTATGGACTTTCCTTTTAATCCATTTCCCTGTATTCGGGGGGGGGGGGGGGGGGGGTTGTTTTATTTGGTGTTGTTGAACTAAACATACATGTTTTACCTGTGCCATTGCATTTTTTTCTTTCTCTCCCTTAAACCATTCCTCAGTATTGTATGTCGGAAAAAAGTACTTCTACTTTTTTAATACTTTAGTACATAAAGTTGTACTTTTTTACTTTTACTCAAGTATGATTTTGACCAGATACTTGTACTTTTAATTGATTACAATATGTCCCGCCCCCAAGTCAGGCGGAATATTTGGCAACCCTGTCAGATCGGCCCCAGAAGCAAGTGCGCGAGAGACGAGAACACAGAACCCACTCAAGAACAGGAACGCCCTGTGACGGGTTACAAAACACATTTCTGACAATGTCGAAGCATGCTGTAGTCCAGTTCGGTGTCGTTTACGCGTTACTGTTTCCAGGAGTCTTTGGTTTTGGTGAGTATTATTTTCCTGAAGCCTCTCGTGCTAACGATGGCACATCCTGGGTGGGTGGGGTTGGGGGGGGGGGGGGTGTTTATGTGACACAGCAGCACTGCATAACAGATATAAGCTAATGGTTTTATTTGATTAGATTTTTATACAGGATATTTCCAAACGCAATAACTTATCAGGAAATGTCTTAAACATTATATAAAAATATATTTAAAGGAAATAATTTACTTAAGTACCAGATAAGGGTGTCATGCCATAAAATAGTTTTAATACGACTGACTTTGTATCTAATGTGAATTGAATAAAAATAGGCCTATTGTCAGTTAATAACATTTTCATTTTACAAAGAGCAAAGAACATTCTACATTATCAAATAACTTTTTCACTTCAGTCTAGCCGGAGTATACAGGCACTCTTAAAAACTCCCATTTGAATCACTGAAGCTGTTTACACTGCAAAATGAACATCTTACTTACTTTCGTATGTATATCTGCACTCTGTTGTTTATAATTCAGAGAGCAAGTGAACGAAACGCATTTCAGCGCTGACTCAACAGAATCGTGTGTGATGAGTTCTACTGCAGCGCTGTACAAACGCGCCTGTCTCTGCAGCGCAGGCCAAAGCGCAAACGCAGATTTAAATTTAGCAGCTGATGATATGAAGCACTGAACGATCTAATCACACCGGTATGATTGTATCAAATAGAAAAAATATATAATTCGGATATGTGCTTCTGTAGGAAAAATGTATTTAATAGCCAAATTCCTGGAGACGTACCATTCATCTTACACAAACTATGGCAGGAAAAGTCAGTGAAGGCTGTCTGCATCATGAGACACTGTCTGGGAGATATGTTACAGAGCCGCTGAGATCATCAGCTCTGTGAAACAAACCACTGCTCAAAATGACTTCAATACAATTCAATTCAATTCAAGTTTATTTGTATAGCGCTTTTTACAATACAAATCGTTACAAAGCAACAACTACAATATTTAGTAGTAGCTTATGGTTGGTGACTGTCAGTTTGTGCACGTTTGACAGGATTTTTAGAAAATATTAATACAAGACGTAGTCAGCTAGACGATGAACATTATTAATATTATTAATTAATAATTATTATATGATGCAGTCACACTTGTAGCAATATTTGTTAGTTCTGTTGTTGATTCAGGGTTAGCCTCATCTGGGGTCCTCTGAGGGTCAGCATCATCTCTTCTCAGGTGTTCTGGATCCAGACTGGAGCTTGTGTAAATCCCGTGGCAAAACATAGAAACAAAATAGAGACATCATTAGCATAGCTGCTGTTCCAACAAAGTAAAATTAGTTTAACCCAAGCTAATGAATAAAAATGCACATTTGATCAGATGCAACTACACTCACAATTTAAGAGATACATTATTCAAATGCTTGGTGAAAGAGATGCGTTTTTAATCTAGATTTAAACAGAGAGAGTGTGTCTGAACCCCGAACATTATCAGGAAGGCTATTCCAGAGTTTGGGAGCCAAATGTGAAAAAGCTCTACCTCCTTTAGTGGACTTTGCTATCCTAGGAACTACCAAAAGTCCAGAGTTTTGTGACCTTAGGGAGCGTGATGGGTTGTAGCGTGGTAGAAGGCTAGTTAGGTACGCAGGAGCTAAACCATTTAGGGGCCTTATAGGTAAGTAATGATAATTTGTAACTGAGACGGAACTTAATAGGTAGCCAGTGCAGAGACTGTAAAATTGGGGTAATATGATCATATTTTCTTGACCTCGTAAGGACTCTAGCTGCTGCATTTTGGACTACCTGTAGCTTGTTTATTGAAGTTGCAGGACAACCACCTAGAAGTGCATTACAATAGTCCAGTCTAGAGGTCATGAATGCATGAACTAGCTTTTCTGCATCAGAAACAGATAACATGTTTCGTAGCTTGGCAATGTTTCTAAGATGGAAGAATGCAGTTTTTGTAACATTGGAAATATGATTTTCAAAAGACAAATTGCTGTCTAATATAACACCCAGATTTCTGACTGTAGAGGAAGTAACAGTACATCCGTCTAGTTGCAGGTTGTAATCTACAAGATTCTGTGTAGTGTTTTTTGGTCCAATAATTAATATCTCTGTCTTATCTGAATTTAATTGAAGAAAATTATTTGTCATCCAATCTTTAACATTTTTAACACACTCTGTTAGCTTAGATAATTGGGAAGTTTCATCTGGTCTCGTTGAGATATATAGCTGAGTATCATCAGCATAACAGTGGAAGCTAATTCCGTATTTTCTAATAATATTACCAAGGGGCAACATGTATATTGAAAATAGAAGGGGACCTAGGACGGATCCTTGTGGCACTCCATATTTTACTGATGATAAATGAGATGACACCCCATTTAAGTAAACAAAATGGTAGCGATCGGACAGGTAGGATCTAAACCATCTTAGAGCCTGCCCTTGAATACCTGTATAGTTTTGTAATCGATCTATGAGTATGTCATGATCTATGGTGTCGAACGCAGCACTAAGATCAAGTAAGACTAGAAATGAGATGCAGCCTTGATCTGACGCAAGGAGCAGGTCATTTGTAATTTTAACAAGTGCAGTTTCTGTGCTATGATGGGGCCTTCATACATATGAAATGCTTCATACAGATCATTTTTATGCAGGAAGGTGCTCAGTTGAGCAGACACAACTTTTTCTAAAATTTTAGACATAAATGGAAGATTTGAAATAGGCCTATAATTTGCCAGTACACTAGGATCTAGTTTTGGTTTCTTAATAAGAGGCTTGATAACCGCCAGCTTGAATGGTTTTGGGACGTGACCTAAAGATAACGACGAGTTAATGATATTGAGAAGCGATTCTTCGGCTACAGGTAACAACTCTTTCAGTAATTTAGTGGGTACAGGATCTTATAAACATGTTGTTGGTTTAGATACAGTGATAAGTTTATTTAGCTCTTCCTGTCCTATATTTGTAAAGCACTGCAGTTTATCTTTGGGTGCGATGGATGAAACTGAAGTGTTAGACGCTGTTGAATCTACATTCGCTATTGTATTTCTAATGTTATCTATTTTATCAGTGAAGAAATTCATAAAGTCATTACTATTAAACGTTGGTGGAATATTTGAATCAGGTGGCGTCTGGTAATTTGTTAATTTAGTAACTGTGCTAAATAAAAACCTTGGATTGTTTTGGTTATTTTCTATGAGTTCGTGGATAAGCTCTGCCCTAGCAGTTTTTAGAGCCTGTCTATAGCTGGACATACTGTTTTTCCATGCAATTATAAAAACTTCCAAGTTAGTTTTTCTCCATTTGCGTTCAAGACTACGAGTTTCTTTCTTGAGAGAGTGAGTATTACTGTTATACCATGGCACAGTACGTTTTTCTCTAACCTTTTTCAATTTGATGGGGAAAACAGTTTCTAATGTATTAGAGAAAATAGTGCCCATGTTACCAGTCATTTCGTTTAATTCATGTGTATTTTTGGGTACAAATAGCAGTTGAGATAGATCAGGCAGGTTGTTTGC
Source organism: Carassius carassius (assembly GCF_963082965.1). Taxonomy (NCBI): domain Eukaryota; kingdom Metazoa; phylum Chordata; class Actinopteri; order Cypriniformes; family Cyprinidae; genus Carassius; species Carassius carassius. The sequence continues at coordinate 29,983,492 of NC_081768.1, read as the reverse complement.
GAATCATTATTTGGTGGCTGGAACAATAGTTCTGCCCAGATGGTAACGCTGAGACATATAGTTAATATCAGTTATACGCGCAGCATGCACGATACAAGGAAATGGTCTGTAATATCATCACTTTGAGGTACGATATCTATAGCAGTAAGATCGATTCCATGTGATATAATTAAATCTAGTGTATGATTAAAACCATGAGTGGGCCCGGTGACATTTTGCTTGACTCCAAAGGAGTTTATTAGGTCAGTAAACGCAAGTCCTAATGTATCATTTGTATTATTAACGTGAATATTAAAATCTCCCATGATTAGCGCCTTATCAACTGTAACCAGAAGGTCTGAGAGGAAATCTGCAAATTCTTTTAGGAATTCTGTATACGGCCCTGGTGGTCAATACACAGTAGCCAGAGCAAGAGATACATTAGACTTCTTTTGCATGTCTGACAGTGTAACATTAAGCAGAAGTATTTCAAAAGAGTTAAACCTGTATCCTGTTTTCTGGGTAACATTGAGAATATCACTATATATTGTTGCAACACCTCCGCCACGACCAATCTGACGGGGCTCATGCTTATAACAGTAGTTTGGTGGAGTCGACTCATTTAGACCAAAATAATCATTTGGTTTTAGCCAGGTTTCAGTCAAGCAGAGTACATCAAAACTATTATGTGTGATCATTTTATTTACAATAACTGCTTTGGGTGTGAGTGATCTAATATTTATGAGCCCAAACTTTAAAAATTGTTTTTGTTCATTTACTTTACATGTTTCTGGTTTAATTACGATAAGATTTTTTCTAGATCCTACATTATATTTATATTTTGACCTCACTATTCGGGGAACAGACACAGTCTTAATAGTTTTTACAGAGCAAGTACTTTTATCATTTAAGCGGGAGGAACAAAAGTCATCATAATAGTTATTTGAGAATTGTCTTACTAGTCACATGGAGCAAAGTGTCCTGGAGATGTTGTCAGAGAGCAGCTCCGCTCCGACTCTGCTGGGGTGCAAGCCATCAGCGCGAAACAGCCTAGGACGCTCCCAGAAAAGATTCCAGTTATTAACAAATAGCAGTTTCTGTTCTTTACACCATGACAACAACCATTCATTTAACGCAAAAAGTCTTCTGAACTTTTCGTGTCCTCGTCAATACGTGGGCAATGGTCCTGACACGATGATCGTCGCCGCGGGTGTCATGCTGCGAACCGTCTTGATCAGGCTGCTGAAGTCCCTCTTTAGCGTCTCCGTATGCCGCAGCGTGGTGTCGTTAACCCCGGCGTGAAGCACAACCGCTCTGGGGCTCTCGTCGGCCTTCAGGATCGCGGGTATCTGCGCAGAAACATGGAGAACACGAGCACCAGGGAAACAATGAGTGTGCACTTTACCTTCGGGTAACGTAGCACGGACGTGTCGGACGATGGAGTCTCTGATGATCACAGCGTCGCGTCCTGTCTCGCGGAGGGGAGCGAAGCGGTTCCGGATGGAGATCTCGAAGGCAGGAGGGGGAGAAGTCGTCGCCCGGGGCCCGGCTCGCGTCCTCCGCTTTGGATGCACCCAGGGTCCGTGGTGTCCTGGCGTCGCAGTGAAGGACATCTGGGAAGATCGCATCCTGGGTGCACCGGGCCTGTGCAGAGAAACACATGGAGTAGACGTGGTGGGACTGTTAACAGCACGCTGTATACTTACCCCGGACTTGTGAGCGTCAGCCCGGGATGATTCCAGCGCGGCTCTCCGCTCTCTCAGCTGGGCCTGCCTCACCTCCAGGTCGCGAATCTGCTTCTCCACGGCTTCGAGCTCGTGTCCTCACCTGCACTCAAAGGTAGACATTCATCCGCCATTAAAGCAAGTAACAGTGAGTACAGCAGTGGTAATGTGTGTGAATAGAGTATTAGCAATGTAAGCGCAGTTAGCTGCAACCACGCCGCTGATGCTAACGGGCTATAAGCTAATAGCGGACCCGGGAGATCAAAATAAAACTAGTGATAGCGAGGCGCTCTGATTGTTTTTGTTGTAGAATACAATAGAGGATATATTCACACGTTATATAAACGGAAACGGAAACGATGGTGTATAAAATTGATTTTTAAGTTAAAAATAGTCGATAAAAAGAATATAGTGACGGAGCTCAAACGCAGTACAGACGCCAACAACAAACAGGAAGTGACGTCCTTAAATTACACTTAAATTACTCTCTGTTCTTATATATTGTTCCTGTTTTTATTATTATTGTTATTATTGTTATTATTTATATTATGTGAACTGCCTAATAAAACATTTGAGGTACATTTTTTTTTCTTTTATTTGCTTTTTTTTGGTTCATGACTTAATGAGGTGATTTTTTTTAATCTCTTCAGACAGAGAATAAAAAAAATGCAGTCTATCAGCATGCTAAACATTTTAACGTCTGCAAGAGATAAATAGAGTTGTTTATCATCTGTTGGTTATCACATTGTTTCGTACAGTAAAGTTTCTGAATTTAGAATGATCTGTTAGATATCATACATCTTAACAAAGACATCTGCCTGCAGGATCTTCATTTCTCTTCTCTAATGGCAGATCATCACATGGCTTCCAGCTAGAGTCCCACTCAATACGGTTGACTTTAGCAGATGTCTTATCTCTGTTGAAGTCATTTGTGTCAGTTTGCCTTGTCTCTTTAATGAACAGATGTTTGGGTCTAGAGTTCTAATACGTGTTTAAATAGTTGGATTTTTTGGATTTTCTGTGTTTGCGTGTTAAACCTTTTCTTATTTCTCTTTCGCACTTTCACTTCCTTCCTCTTGTCTATTTTTGAGTTTTAGTTGTTTATTTAAAAGTACATTATTGGTTCTAGAACGTGGTATGCAGCCTTTGGGTTTATTTTCACACTTGTATCACAGTAAAACCACAGTTCGGTCTGATCTGTGATCACACGTGGTTACAGCTGCAAATCAGTGTGGCCTTAAACCTTGTTTGACAGACTACATGGAGGTGTTGGTTGAAATCATAATCAATAATCAAACAAAGCAACAGTGTGTGTACAGGCATAAGCAGTCTTTAATAATCCAAACAGGGTAAATCCAACATAGAAGAAAGCACCACAACACATAGTAAAGAAAAGCCCAGATAACCAAGAACTGAAAGAGTGGAACTTTAACAGGTGAGCAAAAGACGTGATAAAGAGATTGACAGTATGCAGCTGAAACTAATGAATGTTCAAAAGCATGATGCTGACTGAAAACAAAGTTCATATATATGAGACTTCAAATGCAAAGCCTGCAAGCACCTAACATGTTCTTCTAAAATGAGCATTTTTACCAGGCTCATATATTTAAGTTCAGTTATTTCACTTTAATGGCAACAACCTATTCATTGCCCAAACATGAATAAATAATAATGATTAATGTTGATGTCAATCTGTTTCAGTGGTGTTAAAAATATGGCCTTGGAATGAAATAAGGGGGTGCTGTCTTCAAAATAACCCCCCATTTATGCCCTAACAGGCTTTGTGTGAGGAATTGTATTTCTGCAAAGGATTGATGCATGCGTTAATCTTGTTGAGAAGCATTTGGATGGATTTATGGGATATGTTGGCCTTTACCATAAGTACAGCTCCTGTGCTGAGCTCAAGGTCTTAAAGCTTGCTTCTTGCTCAGTGCAGTCTTAGTGAAGCCATAAATGTCAATCAAAATATACCCAGTACACCTACACAATGAGGCACTTAAGCAATCGAGTGTATCATGTTACATTATATACGGTTCCAAAAAAGATGCCACATAGTGATGCCTTCCTGACTTCTTAAAATATTTTAGGGTGAAATGTCTGTTCTTTTTTTTTCTTTTTTTCTTTTAAATACCATACAGAGAAAAATCACAGCCATTTGTTGTTTGATTTTACCAAGCATGTGTAAATATTGTGGCTTTTTTCATGCTGTTAAAACATTGTGCTATTTGTTTGAGCCTTCTGAATGGTCTGACAACAGCAGCTTTGGCTCAGCCAATAGCATGAGTTTGGGGTGGGATTATCTGTTTGGCTGACCAATGGAAGAGGGAGGGAATAATCAGAGAAACCTGTTTGAAAACAGCTATTGTTTTTGCATTTCCATTTGAAGACTCACCATTTTATTGTGCAGCAATATTCAAATGGATCTGGATAAATAATCTGAAAAATAATAATAATAATAATAATTTTAAAAGATATGGGATGGCGCTTTTGCATTTGAAGTCTTCATATATTCACAGGTGCATCTAAATATATATATATGCATTTCAAAAATTATTCAAGATTCATTACATATAAAGTAAAACATTTCAAATGTTTTAGATTTTATTTTGATGATTAAGAGTTTACAGCTCATGAAAGTCAAAAATAAAGTATTTCAAAATGTTATTGTTTTGGAGGTGGATGCTGCTGTTTGGGAATGCAGTTGTTTAACACTTCTGGGAGGCAATTATACAGAAATACTTTGACAGACTTTGCACAGGCATTTTTGAATAACCATATGAACATTTTAGGTGCTGTGGGAGCAAGAGCTGTGGAGCAGCCAGCCTACGCTCCTATTCACGATCAATCTATAATTCAAGCTCCCACAACTTCTGATTGTCATATTACTGCTTTTTAACCAACAGATCTAATTCTTTCAATTTAACTGCCAATGGAAGCCCACCTGGTTTCATTTCAGGAACAGGGAGTGACTTTACGTCAGAACCCTCAATAACATGGTTCTTAGCTCCACTCACACCCTCCTCAGACTCATCAGGTAAAATTCCTTGCTCTACCAAAACCTTTTGCAATTCAGCTTTAATAATAATAATAACAATAATAATAATAATAAGCTTGGACGCATGTCTAGAAACTGAAATATATATATATATATATATATATAACATTTTTTTTTAAAAAGGCAGCTACTTGTTACAAGTCATCTTTACAGCACTTGTCAAATACCTCAACAGTTGGACAAAGAGTAAATGAAACTAACTCAAAAGCCATACTTAACATCTTGTCCTCCACCAAAAGAAAGCAGCCAAACAAACTAGCTGACGAGCCCCCAATTTATTACATACCTCCCCAGTCTAGGGATGAGAAGGAGTAATAAAGACAATGGTGGAAATATATATATTACATTTAGTATAATTTAGGGCTCGTCAGCTAGTTTGTTTGGCTGCTTTCTTTCTTATTTTCAACATACAAGTAATTGTGGACTGGATATTTTTACTTTTTATCACAGACTATCACAGGCATTTTTAGTTTTTGTGCAGCACAAAACTGATCCCAAACTGATCTTAAACATGACAAAAAGTATAAATAAGTGGCAACAACCTCCCTGCCGCTTCCCAAGAAAACTAAAGAAAACTAAATAAACCAAAATAAATCTTGGTTCCAACAACAAAATAAAATAACTCACGTTTGGGTTGAGTAAATCTTCCCACAAGAGGACAAATAGAAATTCTTCAACAAATTTCTACACAAACACAAACACTAGTAAATTCAGCAGAAGGTACTCTCACTCCAAATCTTCACACTCCAGACATCTCAGATCTGCCTTTTGTCTCCAAGCATTCTCATGTTAAGTTTACGCACTGCATAATTCACCGTGAGTCTCTTTCTAGCAAAGCAATTGATAGTGAGCTTAACAGTGTTCTCAAAGGTGCAATCAAAATTGTAAATCACATAAAATCACACTCAAAAAATGGATTTGTGGCACTGTTCGTTTTACACAGATATGTTTTGTTAAAACAACACAAGTATATTTAGTTTTCCGCCAAAACACAATTGTATTGTGCTTAATCAACTTAAAATGTTTCATTGTCAGTTTTACTTAATTATCAATCGTTAAACTAACGTAAATGTAAAAAAAAACGGAAGTGACGATTTCCAACGCATTTGATGACGGTGCGAAGGAGAGCAAGAGGTACCAGTCAGGTAAGAAAATCTAAAGTTTTTCTTGTGTTAAGTCAGAGTCTTTAATTTCTCTTAGAGTTTCTGTTTTGGGGTGCTTTTGTTTTGCAGTCTAGTATTGTGTAATCGGTTTACTGCACCATTAATAGATGATTTTGAGCGGAGATGTGAAAACGCACGACTCTCTGTAAGGTATTGACTTGAGTATATATAACGTTATATATATATATACTTGGGCTGAAACAATTAGTCGACATTATCGACAATGTCGACGATAAAAAAAAAATTGTCGGCAAATGTTTTTGAGTAACGTTAGTTGTTTGATCTCGTATGCCTAATGTGAAAGCCTCCAATAATGCAGTTTGACCAGTGTGGCGCTGTAGCGCAAGATTGTAATACACTCTCCAAGACAGCAGCCCTACTTGGTCAGTTTGAGCAAACCGAGCCGATCCGAACCTTGGATGAATGTGTAAATATATACTGCACGCCTTGCTCTCAATAACTGCATAAACACAACAAAAACTGACCGCGATGTAAAAGCAGCTCTTAAGAACATATTTGATTACAGCGATGTGGATGTTTGCACGAACTCTGAGGTTCTCCAGCCACTCCAGTAAAGAAATGTCCAGTCACGTTTATTTATATAACAGTCCTTATGCAATTGATAGCGTTTCAATATTAAACATGAAAATACAGAGTCAGTGTCGCTAGAATTATAACTTGATTTCCTGTTATAAAGCAGCTCTCCAGTGTGGAGCTAGCTAATCATACATTTGTTTTATAATTGTGGGAAATATTTCATTAAAGTTTTAGTTCTGCGCTAGATCAAACCAAACTGTTTTAAATATCATAACCCAATAAGGTATTTTAAGAGAGATTGTATTTATAAGTAAAATGTTTATCCAAAAATAAAACGTCCTATCACTTACCTTTACTTTTATTATACATATGGCTTACAATAAGAGATGTTAAGAGGCAGAATGATTTGCCATTCAGCTACTTCCTCCTATAGCTAATCAAATGGCGAATAAGAGTTTCTCTCTTTTCTCATTTTGTGTGCAAAATATATTTATTTGTATAAATTAATTGTATACTAGTAATACATAATGGCTTTCAAAAGCGGAAGTAATTCCCTTTATTTGTTAGAATATGTATATTTTAACTAATTGCAAAAAGCTAAATAATAAATAAATGTCTAACCATGTAATGTGACCGAGTTTGGAGAGCCCTGGTTCAGCACAGTGAAAGTATTTGAAGCTTTGTTTATGAACATGGCGGTGTGGTCATACAATGACTTTAAACCGGACACTACTCTGAGCTGTTCACATTATACAAATGCTCCAGATATGTAATCACAAATAAATCACTTAATATTTTGATAATTGAATTGGTTTTTCGCTGTTAAACCGTTTTTTTTTTTTTTTTGTAACACATTGCACTTCATGTGTTTACAGATTTGTGCAGATTTTTGAGACATACAGAATTACCATAGGCCCATTAGAATCAACAGTCTTTGCCAAACTGGATCCGCACTACAGAACTTATGAAGATGTTTGCATACTGAAGAAGAGTGCTTGGACAAATACTGAAACCCTCTTGGTGCCCACTACACAGGTAAGAACAACTGCACTCAACACAACCTCGTATTAAAACATTATTCTCTCACTGGCCACTGGAAATTGACAAAAAAAGACAGATAGATTAAGATTAGGTTTATTAATACAATAAATACAAAATATGTGGTATTACTATAAACTGACAGATTATGAATGAATTTGCCTCCCAAAAACAATTCATTTTGATGCAAGGCAGGGGTGTCCAGACCTACTCTAGGAAAGACAGTGTTTTGTGGAGTTTAGCTCTAACTCACCTGCCTGGAACTTCTAGTAATACTTTATTGTTTTAAAATTCCCAAGAACCTTGATTAGCTGGTTCAGGTGTGTTTAACTGGCTAGGTCACCCAAAAATAAACCTGTCATTAATTACTAGGGCTGTCACTTTTAGTTCGAAAATCGATCGGACCAACCAAAAAAGTTTCGAAAATGAAAATAGGGAATTGATTTTAACCAAATATGTACACTATTCATTTTAAAATAATTAAACAATTAAAAATATAGATGTAACAAAACTCACAAACAAGCAGAAAAAGAAAATAAAGAATTCCGAAAGTGCAGTATGCGTTGCGAAAGCTAGACAAAAAATACCAGCAATTTTACGCGCCTATAAGACCCAGTGACGTCGAAAGCGACCTCTTATGCTGCGTTCACACCAAACGCGAATAGAGCGTCTGGAGGTCTCGCAGCGCGGTAGACGCGAATTTGCCTCATTCGCGCTTCTAGTTACAGGAGATTCTGAGTTATGATATAGCAAGCTGACAGTGACCGGCTTCTGTGGTGGAGAATTGCGCATCTGTACCTGAGTGTCCCTGGGACATCAGTGCGGTCGGAGCGCGTCTTCTCAACAGCTGGACATATAGTGAATAAAAAACGCTCTGCTCTGGACACATGGCCTGTTCTCAAGTCCATTTAAAGTTAATTTTTTTGAACCGTTGTTTGAAATGGATTGAATCATTATTTAAAATAATCTTGGATATTTTTGAATTGCCTAAATCATAAATGCAGCAGGGTTGAAGCCTGCACTGATGTTTTTTTTTTGTCATGGCAGCCGTCCGCTCTGCACATATATTTTTTGCTGTTTGTTATTCTGCACAAAACTTCATGCCAATAAATAAGAAATATTGCTGCCTTGTGCGTTTCCAGCACTCTCTTTACGTTCGTCTGTTATTTGACGTGGAAAAAGGAAACGTCTTTTTTTTTTTTTGATATGGAAAATCGATTTTTACAATCGATTCAATGAACACTTATGTCTTAAAAATCGAAAATGATTTTTTTCTCAAAAGTGACAGCCCTATTAATTACTCACCCTCATGTAGATGTAGTCTGAGCACGCGGACGCACTTCCGGAAAAATCGGCCGAAAAAAAAGGCCAAAGACCGGCCGATTACCAATCGCGTATTTTAAGCAAAAACAGTCCGGTTTCCGATTGATGGCGGGTCAATCGGTGCATCCCTAATATTTTTATGAAAATGCGAGAGATTTCTGAACCTCCATAAAGGCTGCAATGCAACTGAAATGTTCCCAGAGTCATAGTAAGGACATCAGTAAAACAGTTCATGTGACATCAATGCTTCAACCACACTTTTACAAAGCTACAATAATATGTTTTAGTGCAAATAAAACAAAAATAGCGATTTTATTCAACAATTCTTCTCCAAATCACATATGCCGCCATTATGGAGAGTAACAAGAGGCATGAACATTGCTTTCTTCTGCGTGTAATCAAGACTCAGCGCATGCGTGTTCTAGGTCAGCAGCACCATGCGCATGAATTATTTACGTGCTGTTGATAATGGTGGAAGATGCGATTTGGAGAAGAATTGTTGAATAAAGTCGCTGTTTTGGTTTTGTTTGCACAAAAAAGTATTCTTGTAGCTTTGTAAAATTATGGTTGAACCACTGATGTCACATGGACTGTTTTACTGATGTCTTTACTATGTTTCTGGGTCTGGGAACATTCCAGTTCTGTTGCTTACCGTGCAGGGTCCAGATGTGTGTACAATTTTCTGCTTGCCTGTATTTCCCATAAGGAGATGAATGACTGACTTTTTTTCATGTAATTTTAGGGGGGAAAAAACAAAGGCAAAATTTTGTTGTTTTCATCTTCAGACTAATGAAACTGAAGTATCCAAATGAAGACCCTAGCAGTATGTTTGGTTTACCCTAGCAGAAGCTGGAGTTTTAGAGGATAAAGTTCTTCAGGACCTATAGCAGTTTACAGTCTGCAAAATGTTTCTGGGACTGATATATGGACTGAACTTGAGCAACCCTCCTGAACTCAGGTACACATTTGGAGTACTGAAGAAGTTATTTCTGGAGCCAGTTCCTGTTCCTGGAATAAGCTTTGATTGGTTACCCATGAATGCCAATTAGAAAATGAGTAGTTTGATATTTCTGCTATTTTGTGTAATTTTTTTGTAATTCTGTAATGTGGTTTAAACTGTATTTACTGTAACTGTCTGTAATTATTTATTGCTTGTTTAACAAATACACTTTGATCATTTGTGACATCTTGTCTTTTGACTCATTACAAGACAAATCACACAAAAAATGCTTTGTTGAAGTGAGTAACTTTAAATAGAAAATATTTAGTTAAAGTAACTAGAACTAATTGTGTGGAACCACTGTCCATAATTGAAATGAGTAATTTGAAACAAACCTCCTTATGTTGATAGAGTGAAACAAAATTGGCTAGATTGTAATAAATCCAAAACATGTTCAGTTAACTTAACCGGTTTAAGTTGAAGCAAAGTGAATAAATTGATATGTTTGGACATTACTATTTCACATAGATTCTACCTCATTCAGTTGTGTTGTCACAACACAAGGAGTTTGCATATATTCAACAAATTCCATTAATGTTATCAAAACACAATTTGGTTGTGTGGAACCACTGTCCATAATTGACTCATGTAAGTTTAAAGAGTAATTTTTTTGAGTGCACGTCCAGTAACCAGTAGACTGCTAGCCATCCTTTGCAATGAGATGGGCTCGCAGCACGAAGTGCTCCTGTTTCATACCGAAGTCCGGTGGTTATCACGCGGGAAGGGACTCGGCCGGCTTTACGACCTGCGTGAGGAAGTGCACTAGTTGCTGAAAGAATCTAAATCTGAATTCTATCTGAATTCTTATAAAACTTGCTTATTTGGCCTGTATATTCGAAAGGCTTAACATGCGTAATCTTTCATTACAAGGTCCAAACACAAACATCTTGACAATGAATGCGAAAATTTATGCATTTGGGAAAAAACTGGAAAGATGGGCTGAGCGAGTTGAACAAGGTAATGTGGAGATGTTTCCTGAGCTGGATGAACATCTGGAGGGGAATGGACTGAGTCTCGGCAACCTGAAAACAAACATCACTGGTCATCTCCACAGTCTTTTGGAACAATTCCATAAGTTTTTTCCAAAAGAGACGCAACTAGAACTGTATGACTGGATATGGCAACCATTCCCTGAAACTAGGACTAATCTCCCCACAAAACTGGAAGATGCTTTGCTGGAGCTGTCCAGTGATCGGACATTAAAAACTTTATTTTCCAGTTCCACACTGCCTGAATTTTGGATCGCAGTAACAGAAGAATACAGAGAATTATCCGGTGTGGCAATGGATGTACTGGTTCCATTTGGTTCTACTTATTTGTGCGAGCAGACTTTTTCTGGGACGTCTATCCTGTAGCCTGGTTATGAAGATGGGTGTCTCTCAGCAGTGAGGTCCATGCCAGCTAAGATTTTTGGAAGCCTTAGTGATCTGAAACAAACAAGACGACAGCCAGAAGGTGCGCAGTAGTGTGCTCATGCTTATAATGGGGAGGGAGGGAGAGTTGCGAGCCGTTGAGCATACTTACCGAGCAGTAGAGCCACGTATATATATGTCCCGTTTCTAATAGGAGAGAGGTGGTGATTGGAGCGATTTGACAGCTGACCGCATTAGCTGTTCACAGCCTTGCCTCCTTGGCCTGACTGAAATAACGCTGCGCTCGATAAATGATATAAAGTCACAATTACCTTTTTTATTTTTTATTCTGTGGTGGAAACAAGCTTCCATAGGAAATGGATGTGGATTTAAAACAACTTTTTTTAGTTTATTGTTTGTGTATTCTGTGGTAGTGGGTCGCGAGTTCTCTTCGATGTTAGTTTAGGGGTCGCTGACTAAAAAGTTTGAGAACCACTGCTCTAGTGGGCCAATCAGGATAGGGCAGTCATCAAATCATCCACTAATTGATCTCCACCTGTTAGTCCTTAGGTGCGTTTGACTTCAAGCAGCACTGCGCAAACTGATCGCTATCTGACATGAAGCAGTACAAATTTTGTTCGACTTGAGACGACGCAGATGTCACAAGACTGTCACATATACCATGAGTGTGGGTGCGTTCGACTTGAAGTTCGGCTACAGACGGCTATCAACGAGAGTAGCCGCTTGCAGTCGGGGGCGGAGTTGAAAATGGAGCTGTCACGTGGTGTTTGCATACTTTGTCACAAATGAAGTGAATTAAATGCAGTATTTGTAAAATACACAAATGTTTTAGAAACAGAAAACGGGATAAACGGGACCCAGTACAACAGTGCATCTACATATAAAAGCTTTTACCATTCTAAAGTCAAGTCAAGTCACCTTTATTTATATAGCGCTTTAAACAAAATACATTGCGTCAAAGCAACTGAACAACATTCATTAGGAAAACAGTGTGTCAATAATGCAAAATGACAGTTAAAGGCAGTTCATCATTGAATTCAGTGATGTCATCTCTGTTCAGTTTAAATAGTGTCTGTGCATTTTTTTGCAAAAAAGTCAGTGATATCTGTGTAGATAAAGTGACCCCAATGAAGCAAGCCGACGACGGCGGCAAGGAACCGAAACTCCATCGGTGACAGAATGGAGAAAAAAACATTGGGAGAAACCAGGCTCAGTTGGGGGGCCAGTTCTCCTCTGACCAGATGAAGCAAGCAGTTCAATTCCAGGCTGCAGCAAAGTCAGATTGTGCAGAAAAATCATCAGTTTCTTGTGGTCTTGTCCTGGTGTTCGTCTGAGACGAGGTCTTTACAGGGGATCTGTATCTGTGGCTCTAGTTGTCCTGGTCTCCGCTGTCTTTCAGGGATGTAGAGGTCCTTTCTAGGTGCTGATCCACCATCTGGTCTGGATACGTACTGGATCTGGGTGACTACGGTGACCTCGGAATAAGAGAGAAACAGACTAATATTAGCGTAGATGCCATTCTTCTAATGATGTAGCAAGTACATGGGGTGTTATGGGAAGTGTTTCCGGTTCCGGTTTACCTAATTAATGCAGCCTAAAAATCCTTTAACAGATTTGGATAATAAAAGCATATTAGTATGTTATGTGTAAGCCAGGTTAAAGAGATGGGTATTTAATCTAGATTTAAACTGCAAGAGTGTGTCTGCCTCCCGAACAATGTTAGGTAGGTTATTCCATAGTTTAGGCACCAAATAGGAAAAGGATCTGCCGCCCACAGTTGATTTTGATATTCTAGGTATTATCAAATTGAGTTTTGAGAACGTAGCGGACGTAGAGGATTATAATGTAAAAGGAGCTCATTCAAATACTGAGGTGCTAAACCATTCAGGGCTTTATAAGTAATAAGCAATATTTTCAACTCTATACAATGTTTGATAGGGAGCCAGTGCAGTGTTGACGGGACCGGGTTAATATGGTCATACTTCCTGGTTCTAGTAAGAACTCTTGCTGCTGCATTTTGGACTAGCTGTAGTTTGTTCACGAAGCATGCAGAACAACCACCCAATAAAGTATTACAATAATCTTACCTTGAGGTCATAAATGCATGGATTAACTTTTCTGCATTTGACATTGAGAGCATAGGCCGTAATTTAGATATATTTTTGAGATGGAAAAATGCAGTTTTACAAATGCTAGAAACTTGGCTTTCTAAGGAAAGATTGCGATCAAATAGCACACCTAGGCTCCTAACTGATGACAAAGAATTGACAGAGCAGCCATCAAGTCTTAGACAGTGTTCGAGGTTATTACATACAGAGTTTTTAGGATCTATAATTAACACCTCTGTTTTTTTTTCAGAATTTAGCAGTAAGAAATGACTTGTTGCCCAGTTTTTTATATCGACTATGCATTCCATTCGTTTTTCAAATTGGTGTGTTTCACCGGGCCGCGAAGAAATATAGTGCTGAGTATCATCAATATACACTATTGATGCACTAAGATCCAATAAAACTAATAGAGAGATACAACCACGATCAGATGATAAGAGCAGGTCATTTGTAACTCTAAGGAGAGCAGTCTCAGTACTTTGATACGGTCTTAATCCTGACTGGAAATCATCACATATTCCATTTTTCTCTAAGATGTAATATAATTGTGAGGATACCACCTTTTCTAGTATCTTGGACAGAAAAGGGAGATTTGTGATTGGTCTATAATTAACTAGTTCTTTGTGGTCAAGTTATGGTTTTTTGATGAGAGGCTTAAAGGGTTCATTATCTGGCTCGGCTCGGTGTTCATCTTCAGTTCTCTCTTCACAGCTGTTCAGTCATTGTAGTGTTTGAGTAAATTAATTACTCTGGGATATTGGTTTGTTTTAACTCAGAGGGAGTGTCAGCCACATTAAAAAAGTTAACAGCTAAAGTCATTTGTGGATTAATGCGTATTGGAGACGCGAACCGTTTAAAACGATTCAGTTCAATAACAGCCAGTTTGAAGGTTTTGGGGACATATCCTAATGACAATGAGGAATTAATAATAGTCAGAAGAGGATCTATAGCTTCTGGAAGCACCTCTTTTAGGAGCTTAGATGCTATAGGGTCTAACATACATGTTGTTGGTTTAGATGATTTAACAAGTTTATACAATTCTTCCTCTCCTATGGTAGAAAATGAGTGGAACTGTTCCTCAGGGGGTCTATAGTGCACTGTCTGATGCGATACTGTAGCTGATGGCTGAATGGTTACAATTTTATCTCTAATAGTATCGATTTTAGAAGTTAAGTAGTTCATAAAGTCATTACTGCTGTTGGGAAATGTCAACACTTGTTGAGGCTTTATTTTTCGTTAATTTAACCACTGTATTGAATAAATACCTGGGGTTATGTTTGTTTTCTTCTAAAAGAGAAGAAAAATAATTGGATCTAGCAGTTTTTAATGTTTTTCTGTAGGATAGGTTGCTTTCTCGCCAAGCAATACGAAATACCTCTAGTTTTGTTTTCCTCCAGCTGCGCTCCATTTTTCGGGCTGCTCTCTTTAGGGTGCGAGTATGCTCATTATACCATGGTGTCATACTGGTTTCCTTAACCTTCCATAAGGGTAAAGGAGCAATTGTATTTAAAATGCTAGAAAAGAGAGAGTCCATAGTTTCTGTTACATCATCAAGTTGTTCTGAGGTTTTGGATATGCTTAAGGAAGGTTAAGTTAATGAAGAGATTAAGGAACTCGGATACATCAGGAAGATAACTTAAAAAGCAGTCTTTTGTGGTAGAAGTGATGGTTCTTCCATACTTGTAACAAGAAGTAGAATTTAAAATTTTTGCTATAGTAAGTTTTCACAAAACGAAATAATGATCTGAGATATCATCACTTGGCTGCATAATTTCAACATTATCAACATCAATTCCATGTGACAGTATTAAAACTAGAGAATTGTAGCAGAAATGACTCGAACCAAATAAATTAAAGAGTCGATCAGGGCTGTGGCTGAAACATGAGCCAAATTCCTCAGTAAGGCAACAGGAAGTCATAAAACATTCTGTGCCACAAGTCCCAAGCAAGATAACCAACCAACGCTTTCACAGAACAGCTTTCAACATTAACACCACTAGAACAATTATTGACAATTTTAATTCGCAGAAGAGATTGTCAAATTTGTTGTTTGTAAGTGAGATGCAACGTCGACATCACATGTAAACCCATGAGAGTTAAACACTTCCCCCACCTAGCAGAACCAGACTGAAATTCCTAAGGGGGGGGGGGGGGCCTTTGAACCTCTGGTCTCCACAGAAATCTTTGTCAGATAATGACAAAGAAACTGTCTTTTGTACTTATATATGGACCAAAATGAACTCCAAAATGACTTCTAAATGAATATCAGTCCAACGCTTAACTCCATATTCATTTATATGTAACCCACACATTTGACTATCATGTTATAATCACTTATTGTGTATGTCTTTTAATAACTATGGGATAGCTTAAGGATACATGTTCATGTCTAGTATCTATGTAATCGAATCTGCTTGCTTGAAATAGTCCTGACCATCAGTTATTTGTCAAATGTATCATATTCTTGTTATAGGAATCATGTCCAAAATTAGACCCTGCAAGAGCGGGAAAATTCGGACCACATGCTTGGTAAGATAACATATGATTTATGATACGCCCGAGCCAAGACAATATCTGATTGGTCAAGACAACATTTGAGGTGTGGCCAACAGGCCAGTTTAAATACTTAGGACACCATAAAATCTTGCTTTTAGTTGTTAGCTTTGCTTCTGCTACTAGTCATGCCTGCTTTTAGTCTCTAGCTATGCTTCTGCTATTAGTCATGTCTGCTTTTAGTTTTAGCTCTGCTTTTGCTATCAGTCATGCCTGCTTTTAGCTTTGCTTCTTAGCTTTAGCTTTTAGCCATGCTGTTTGTCATCACTGTTCTTTGAGCGCGGTTCCAGCGTGCTTCAGCCTGCACGCCTGCTGCTACTTAGCCACGATGAGAAGAAACACCACCTAGTCTCGTCAAATTTTACTTCTTTTCTTTTCCGTTTGAGAGTTTCGTGTTCTGAGTTAAGTTTTGTAACGTCGAGTTCAACTTCAACCAGCCACACAACTCTGCATCTTCAGCCAACGCCCAACCAAAAGTTGGGATTCCACATTTCCATTCTCTTAAACTCATCTTTCCCTAACTTTCGATCTTCCTGCAACTTGTGTGAATGTGTGAGTGCATGCGTTTGTGTGTTAGATTAGTTTATATGTCTTAGATTTATCTAATAAAGCCTTATTCATATTGAAAAGAGAAGTATCTTGTTTTTTATGCTTACAAGTTAATGTCTTAAACTGCCGATCTTGTTACTGTGCTAATTGATAGTGTTTTCACTATACTTTGGATATTAATATCCAGCGCAGATTTGATGTTAAACGGCTCGTTCAGTGAATCGCAAGGCGTCTTAGTGATCAGCCGTGAAACAGTGATTCTGTTCAAATTCCCTTTAAAATCTTAAATGATTCCCTTTGAGCTAAATTGACCTGTTTCCCTTACATTTATGGTGGAGAATAATGCGGGCAGTTTAATCTAAATTGTGAGCATAAACCAAGTTATTTAATCTTTTATTTTGCTGCGGATGAAAGATGAGAAGCTAGCGAGACGTGTGTGTGTGTGTGACCCGTGACGTAAGCAGCGTGCGGCCGCTTAAATGAATGAAACCAGAGGAGACTGCAACTCGAGTCCGTCTCTCCATTGTTAACAGCAGTAAGTGAGTTTAAAAGTAAACATCTGAGAGCGTATAATAAGGTAGAAATTGAGCGTGTTCCTAATTTTTGTAATGCCTTGTTTATAGCTGATTTGATTTCACTGCGTGTTCCAGTGCCTCTCAAAAGCTATTCTATCTCAGTAACCGTTCGCTGAACGGAGCTAAATTGTAGTGATCCAAAAGTGATATAAATCAGTGAATAAAGAATAGTTTTGAGCGTGTTCATCAATCTATTTGTCAAAGCCTCCGTATTCATATTTCATATAGTTTGATTGCCAGTGCGTGTTCCACTGCCGAATCAAATTTGATATTTGACTCCCCTAAGTTAAACATTAGAGAATAATGTTTGCCCGTTTGTGTCCGTTCACAGAGTGAATGCAATCTCGCGTAACACTGCGTGTGTCCGAGAGTAAGTTGAATGGGAGTGCTTTAAAAGCTTGATCAAGTAAATTTTTAACTGTGTACCAACAGCGAATAAATCCTGTTGTGTTTGTGTCCAGAAAAACTGGCACGGAGATTCAGATCGCTGAGATCAATATCACTGTGTTCCTTTAACTACAGCACGAAGCTGCTATTTGAATTAAGATAAATTTAACTCTATACGAACTGAGAGTTTAAGTGCCACATCGCAAAACCAACTAAAAGCGGTGTTGTTATTTGTACAATGTTGAAATGAGCCGAAATTTCATGTAACATGCTTAACTGTACTTGCAACTATGCAACGATTAATTTGCTAGTCCACTAGAGTTTGATTTGGTTGCCACAGTTACAACCGTGACACGGAAGTCTTAATCTACTTCCGGAGCAATTTTGAACTGAGCACACGCAGCGCATCAACGCTAGTGTAAACAAACTCCACGGTGTTGCTAAGCTAACGAAACCGTTGTATTTACATTGAAGTCTATGCTAAAGCCACTAGCCTCAAAGGTTAGCCGTTAGCATTACAATCCAGTGGTTGAATAGTGTGTGTTTGGGCAACGCTTACGATTTAACCCTTTAAACATCTTAACTAACACTTGTTGGTCTTTTTCTCTCTCTTATTGCTCTCTTTTCTCACTATACCACTTATTTTCATCTTACTAGAAAGGGAAATACTGACTCACAATTATTAATTGTGACATTGAAATTTTATTGAAACATTACAATTATTTTGAATCATTAAAATTTCCCTCTCAGATCATTTCATATGACCTTTACTTCTAGTATTCTTTTTTGGGCTTAATTATTTTAGGAATGAATATGCCTTGAACTTTGAAAATATAAGTAAACTTATTCTACCTAATTTATTTATTACCAATCTGAATATATGCTATTCAGACCTTTACTTATTTGATTGCGTTTTACCCCTCTTCATGTTTTGGTTATACACTTAACCACTATTGTTTTACTTATTGATTTCCTACATTTCATTTTTGCATATTTTGCCCATTTATTATTATTTTTTGTTAATTTTACACCTGAGCCTTAAAAGGAGACATTGTTATCCATGAGTTCAAATAAATTAGAAAGACAACTCTCTTTAACTTAAAGTTTATTTTGTTTGATTAGTTGTGCAGCAACTAAAACAACGCTCTCCTTGTAGTTGAGATAACCGCTACTGGGACTTACTGTCTCCGTCCTCTCTCTCCTTTGCTTTCCTCTTCACGTTTAACATTTGTAGGACATGTAAGAACCATCAATCAATTCTAAGTGAATTAAATACACAATCGTGTCAAAGATGACGAATCATCCTTATGAATTTGATTGTAATCTTCATCTCCTTTGTTCTTCCTAACCTCCCTACATTTGGAAACGCAATCCAAGTTTTAGCATCTCATCCAACGTTGAGATCAATTTAATAGAGATACGTGCTGAACATCTGTCGCCTTCGCAGCCTCCCTGATGAGCGGTCCAAATGTAAGGTGTACGGTGTCAATCCTGCCAGACTAAGGAAAGAGATATCAGCATTATTATTGTATTATTTTGTCCAAAACAAGAGATTTAATAATATTGTTTAACTTCTTGATAACAGTTAATTGGGAAAAATTAATTTTCCTCATTTGAAAAACAGAAATTTTGCTTGTCATTTAATTTGTTTTTCACCTCTTTCTCTCTTTTCCTCTTCCTCATTAGAGTGACAAAGTCTTCGCATCTCTAGTCTACTTAGACACCCTGAGACCAACACAGTCATCACCACACCTCACTAGGGGTTCACAATCACTGATACAACACTTAGTTGTCCCACCACACATAGGCGTTTACTCCACACAGATCTGTGTCAGTCTCTCTTCTCCCTAGCGTGCCAACATGACACAGACTGCAGACCCCATTGCCCATGGGGAAGATGTGAACACTTGGCTGAGAGGCATGACAGACAGCCTCACTCCAAAGACATTTGAATTGTTATTATTTTTAATAATAATTCTAATCCTGAGAAGATTCCTGACACAAGATTCAAGCCAGAACAACAACCACGACGAGCTAGTCAAGATCACCAGCTCCATAAGCTATGCCTTCACAACCCAGCTGAAACTGAGCGACAAGCACATCAACAACCTTCAAGAGGAGCTGACGCGTGCTCAACGTCGCATAGACAAGCTGGAAGTGAAAGTTCAAGATCAACTCAAAGCACCCAGCGAGAGGGAGCAGGAAACAACTGAACAAGTTATGAAGCTCCTAGCAGCTCTGGCAGCAGCTCAGCTCGACCAGCAACATGCAACGGCTGCTCAGAAAGACCTGGTAAACAGACTCCAGTATGCCGAACAGCTACTAGAGAAAGCCAAGCTAGACATCAGAAACAAGAATTCTAAAATCAGTGCTTTGAAAGACCACCTTGAAATGTACAGAACTGAAACGGACAATCTGACCCAACAACTAGACGATACCAACGATGAGCTCTACATGGTCAGAAAAGAACTCCAATATGCTTATGAGCAGAAACAAGAGCCAAGGAAAGAGAAACCTCTCTTAGCCTCCTCACTGCTGAGCAGAGCAGAGTCCCACTTCCAAGAACTGGCTTATGACGAAAGGAGCGACGGGCAACAACCCAAAACCTCACCTGCCTTTGCCACACAACCCTTTCCTGCCAACGAAAGAAAACCTCCCGTCCAAGACCTTGGAGCTGCACACGGGATGACCATCAAAGACCTCAACAAGCTGTCTGAAAACATCAGCAGGTTCAACCTGGACTCCACAGAGAGCCCCGACATCCAGGCTTACCTGCGAGATATCGAATTTCATCTGGAAATGAGACCTCATGTGACTGACAGAGACTGGTTATACCTCATTAGAGCCACGTCCAGTCCCGAGGTACGAAACTTTCTAGATCGACAGCCCAGTCAAACAAAGTCAAACTACCAGCGACTTCGTGAGGTCCTGATTAAAGAGTTTACAGACCCAGAGTCTGAACATGGACTTTTGACTGCCTTGGAAACCAAACAAGGTCGACAAGAGGCTCCACAAGCTTACTACAACCGACTCCGACAAGCCTACTTTGGTGCACACAACCAACCTGACCTTGAAGAGGATGTGAACTTCAAAAGCCTCTTTCTAAGAAATCTGCACCCTGGAGTCAGTCACCATCAAGGTGTCATGACCTGTCCACGCAGCTGCTATAACAAGCAGAAGATGGCCTCAAAGAAAGGTAACAGAACCTCCACACTCTTGAACTCTGTCAACAAAGACTCAAGCCTTGCACTGGACGACACCCAGTGGCATCACAACGCCAGAGGCTTCCATCAAGATCACAGAGAGCGTGACACCCATATCCATGACCGTTTTCAGCCCAACTGCTGGAAAAATCCATGAGACCAGCCATGCTTATCAAGAAACCAAAAGGATAAGAACATCTGGAAACCTAACCAGACATCCAAAGGTAATCACCTGACTCATCCAAGAGCAACACGGGTGGGTAAGCGACAACAAAACCCACCTCAGCACCACTCAGACAAGCACAGTGCTGAGTATGCACAAGAACATGACCGCTTACCATTAGAAGACATGGAACAAGTCATGAAACAACTGAGAGAGTCCCTTCAAGACCATTTACATGCATGTGACCACAAAGTTGAGTCATGCTCGCTGTGACCAGTGACAGAACGGAAGGCCGGTGATCACCTGGTACACCACATCAGAGATGACAAGCACCTGTTCAACAACGACCCAGAACGAACAAGTCTTTCACGGCCAACTGTTGATGAAAAATCTGAGGTACTAAAGGACATCACCTCAGTCACCTAACACAGTCACTAACAAACTGTGAAATGAACTCCAACTCCAAGAACCACATTCCCTGTCTGCCCAACAGCAACCCCCAGAGCACAGAAGGTCAGAAAGTCTGCTACAGCCAGAAGGCATCACAAGAAGAATGCAACATAGCAGACAAAGTTTTGCAACCCAGCTGCACCCAGCCATGCCAAACTGCCTCCAACTGTCTGCTAAAGAACTTCCTGCCTTGCTGGACTGACCCCCATTAGACCATGGACATGCCCTCATCCAAGCCAAGGATGCAGAGAGTCAGTCTTCAGTGACATACTAGAAAAGGGGGGAGACAACACAGACTTGAACAGATCTGACCACACATACACTACACCGTTAACACACACAACATTACCCACACCCAGAGGCAAACACATCTACTGATAACACATTCAACAAACATATTCTTTCCACAGGTAGAATATCCAACTATTAGCGTAACAAAGTTACAAATACCCAGCATGAAGAAACGTGCAGCCATCCTCACAATAGGTAGAACACCTGACACTAAGTTAAGGTTCATGACACACTAGCTGCACCTGACATCGTAGCTCAATAGTAGTTGTAACCCATGCTAGGAAAACCCACAGCAGCTTTGTTTTGTTTTGTTCTTCTTTTACCTATCCTCCTTCCCCTCTTTCCTGAGTAGGTGAAACACCTAGACACCCTGCAAGGGTCAAAGGTCTGATATTAGGATTGACTCTGAACACCTAATATCCGCCAGCCACTCTAAACTGAATGGAAGCTAGAGAGCTCCATGCATGATAGGTCAATTCATTTAATTGAAAATGAGGTTACTAGAAAACTAACGATAAACGTGTAAAGTAAGACAACCTAGAAGAACCAAAGAAAGTTAACCACAAATTTGATTGACTAATCAAAATAAAACAACGATTTCCAAAACGATCTAAACTATCCTCAATGTGCTAAACTACATTGACTAATTGAACTTAACCACGTGTACCTAAATAACCTGATGCCTGGACCAGTACAGTAACTGTCATGGAGGTGTTGTCTTGTTGTTTGCTGTGTTTGTCTGCTTCTTCTGCCTTTGTTTCTCCAGCGATCGACGATGTCTTCAGCTAAACACCTCGCTGATCGAAAGGGGGATATCTAGCAGAAATGACTCGAACCAGACAAATTAAAGAGTCGATCAGGGCTGTGGCTGAAACATGAGCCAAATTCCTCAGTAAGGCAACAGGAAGTCATAAAACATTCTGTGCCACAAGTCCCAAGCAAGATAACCAACCAACGATTTCACAGAACAGCTTTCAACATTAACATCACTAGAACAATTATTGATAATTTTAATTCGCAGAAGAGATTGTCAAATTTGTTGTTCGTAAGTGAGATGCAACATCGACATCACATGTAAACCCATGAGAGTTAAACACTTCCCCCACCTAGCAGAACCAGACTGAAATTCCTAAGGGGGGGGGGGGGGGGGGGGGGTTTTGAACCTCTGGTCTCCACAGAAATCTTTGTCAGATAATGACAAAGAAACTGTCTTTTGTACTTATATATGGACCAAAATGAACTCCAAAATGACTTCTAAATGAATATCAGTCCAACGCTTAACTCCATATTCATTTATATGTAACCCACACATTTGACTATCATGTTATAATCACTTATTGTGTATGTCTTTTAATAACTATGGGATAGCTTAAGGATACATGTTCATGTCTAGTATCTATGTAATCGAATCTGCTTGCTTGAAATAGTCCTGACCATCAGTTATTTGTCAAATGTATCATATTCTTGTTATAGGAATCATGTCCAAAATTAGACCCTGCAAGAGCGGGAAAATTCGGACCACATGCTTGGTAAGATAACATATGATTTATGATACGCCCGAGCCAAGAAAATATCTGATTGGTCAAGACAACATTTGAGGTGTGGCCAACAGGCCAGTTTAAATACTTAGGACACCATAAAATCTTGCTTTTAGTTGTTAGCTTTGCTTCTGCTACTAGTCATGCCTGCTTTTAGTCTCTAGCTATGCTTCTGCTATTAGTCATGTCTGCTTTTAGTTTTAGCTCTGCTTTTGCTATCAGTCATGCCTGCTTTTAGCTTTGCTTCTTAGCTTTAGCTTTTAGCCATGCTGTTTGTCATCACTGTTCTTTGAGCGCGGTTCCAGCGTGCTTCAGCCTGCACGCCTGCTGCTACTTAGCCACGATGAGAAGAAACACCACCTAGTCTCGTCAAACTTTACTTTTTATCTTTTCAGTTTGAGAGTTTTGTGTTCTGAGTTAAGTTTTGTAACGTCGAGTTCAACTTCAACCAGCCACACAACTCTGCATCTTCAACCAACGCCCAACCACGGGCTTACCAAGACGTCACTTCAGTGACTACTGAACTTCCAGCCAATCAGCAACATCGGAAACCCCGTTTCAACGACATCAAAGGGACACCTTTACACAGGCAATGTACCTTCAGACATTTGTACTGGTGTATCTAATATAATTTGAACCTCATTGAGGAACTCAATGCGAGGGTTAATTAAGTGATTGATGGCTTTTCATGTCTAGGCAATTTAACGTATTGCTTGGGATTCCACATTTCCATTCTCTTAAACTCATCTTTCCCTAACTTTCGATCTTCCTGCAACTTGTGTGAATGTGTGAGTGCGTGCGTTCATGTGTTAGTTTATATGTCTTAGATTTATCTAATAAAGCCTTATTCATATTGAAAAGAGAAGTATCTTGTGTTTTGTGCTTACAAGTTAATGTCTTAAACTGCCAATCTTGTTACTGTGCTAATTGATAGTGTTTTCACTATACTTTGGATATTAATATCCAGCGCAGATTTGATGTTAAACGGCTCGTTCAGTGATTCGCAGGGCGTCTCAGTGATCAGCCGTGAAACAGTGATTCAGTTCAAATTCCCTTTAAAATCTTAAATGATTCCCTTTGAGCTAAATTGACCTGTTTCCCTTACAGTATGATTTCGACAATGAGTAGGTCCTGAAACGTGTTGTCTAACCCCAATAGAGTTCAGAATGTCTATAAATGCTGATCCCAATGCATCTTTTTCATTATCAACATGGATATTAAAATCACCAACTATTAAAACTTTATCTGCAGCCAGAACTAACTCGGACGTAAAATCACCAAACTCTTTAATAAAGTCTGCATGGTGCCCTGGTGGCCTGTATACAGTAGCCAGTACAAACATAACAGGGGATTTATCATTAACATTTGTTACTCTGGATAATGTTATATGAAGCACCCATTACTTCAAACGATTTATACTTGAAGCCTGCCCTCTGAGAAATCCTGAAAACGTTGTTATAAATTGAAGCAATACCTCCCCCTTTGCCTTTTAGATGTGGCTCATGTTTATAACAGTAATCTTGGGGGGTGGACTCATTTAAAATAATGTAATCATCAGGTTTTAGCCAGGTTTCTGTCAAACAGAGCACATCTAGATTATGATCAGTGATCGTATTATTTACAAAAAGTGTTTTTGTAGAAAGGGATCTGATATTCAATAAGCCAAGCTTTATCATTTGTTTTATCCATATTGCATCTGTTTTTTATTTGTTGAACCTCAATTAAATTGTTAATCTTAACTTGGTTTGGACGTTTTTTGTATTTTCTAGTTCGGGGAACAGACACAGTCTCTATAGTGTGATATCTAGGTGAAAGAGTCTAATGTTATTTTTAGTGATTTCCGACTGGCAAAGTCGAACATCATTAGCGCCGGTGTGAATAGCAATCTTACTGTATATACGTTTAGCATTAGCCAGCAATTTTAAATTTTTTAAACTTTTAAATTTAATGTCAGGCACTCTTGCTCCCGGTAAACATTTGACTATAGTGGCTGGTTGGAATCTATGTTCTATGTTGCCTCACTGTCACCCAGGGGCTCTGTTGCCGGGACCGAACAATGTACAGGAATCCCTGAGCTAGACACATCCAAAGCCGTATATAGAGCCATAACATTCTTACTGTCCTCATTTAAAATTTGGATCCGTGTCTCTAATTCTGAAATCATCTCTGTCAGCCTAACTATTTCCCTGCATCTATCACATGTGAATCCCTCATCTGCGACAGAGATAGATAAACTGTACATGTGGCAAGAGGTGCAAATAACAGTAGCAGGAGAAGCCATTACTCACCGTGCTTGATGAAATATTCTTACCACAGTTGTTTGATGAACTTGTGAAAAACTGGAGCGAGAGAGAGGAGAAGAGAAAAGAAAACAGCGATAAGTTTGAATAAAAAAAACACTAATGACAAGCTAACGAGTGCTAACGCAATGAAGGTATACTGCACTCACGGATATAAAATAAAAGTGAACGATCAAAATTAATCTGATAAGATTGATCGATAATATCAGAAATATGGTGTGAATTAAGTTATATTTTATCACTTTAAAAAACAGAGAGTGATAGTAAGATAAAGATTCTAGAGAAAAAAACAGCTACACGGAGCTACGATCAGTGAGCGCAAGGCCAGCAGACCAACAGGAAGCAGAGAAAACTGTCCAACAACGAAACCTGCAGTCCAAATTGAACAAGAACAAGTCCAAATTGAAAACACAGATTTGTTGCCATTATTGGAACTGAAAAGGTTAGTCTTACCTGAAACACATGTGATCGTTGTCATGTGGTGAATCTGGCCAATTGTGAAGCAGCTGTGTCATCATCAGCGCTCCTGCAGTCTCTCTGGAGAAACTGCGGTGGCTGAGTCAGCCAGCTGCTCTCAAAACTCTCTCACTGTACTTTGATGCCACATGTGAGAGTCATGTGGTGTCGGCACCGTCTCAAGTCGGACAAAACTTCTAACCAGCATGCACTGCTTCAAGTCAGACTGCGATCGGTTTGCGCAGTGCTTCATGAAGTCGAACGTTGGTAACGAGGAAGCACTCGGTTTTTGACCATGCTAAAGGGTAACTTTCAGGAATGTGGATTGTGCAGTATGGGGATATGTCCTGTGTATAAGATATGCACTTTATGTGTATGACCACGAAGGAAGGAGAGACAAATTTTGCGGCTTTGTTTATACACTGGCGCAAAATAAAGACATTCTGCTTGAATCTACGTGAGTATGCATGGATTCTGTTTTTGCACACATTACGTGCTCACTCCTGTTATCATGGCTTATATGAAAGATGTAACATTAAGTCAAAAACCTCTGTTTCCAGTGGACTGTGAGTACTCTGCCTCAGAGATGGCTCTTTACTGAACATATGTTTTTAGATCAGTAGGCCATGGATTAAGTGAATATTTGACTCCCGTTTGCTGTTCATGTTGGAGTTGCATTGGATTTTGTTTGCTGTTCGTGTTGGATTGTGAATTGTTTTTTGGTAATATGGATGAACAGTGTGTGAATTCAGAGGAATCAGCTGTGACAAAACAACACCACTGTAATGTTAACAAATCTAAAAGACAAAAAAGGCCAGTTGAACTTACAGCAAAGGTCTTGATGGAAAAACTTGATTAATTGCAAGCACTGAGAAAGGCAAAACTGAACAAAGCAAATTAAATGATAGAAACTATTAAATGGTTTGTGCAAGATAACAAAGAATATGAGTCTGAGGTACGAAGTGTATTTGAAAATTTTAATGTGTTATGTTCAGAGGCTCAGGAAGCACACAAATCCTTGCTGTATGACAGCCATAGCAAATGTTAAGGTACTGGTAGTTCTGGTTATAAAGGAACATAAGTACCAAAGGGTCAAACATCAAGGGATGCAACAGGAAATTACATTTTTGATTTAACAAAACCAAAGATGTTAAATCCTCAAGCTACTGCATATGTGCCAATGAATCAAATACCAGTTGGTGCTACCTCTAATATTCCATCACAACTAGTTGGTGCTACTTGTAATATTCAATCACAATCAACAAAGATGCAGCACAAAGGAGGATTGAACACTCATGACAGCAGTACTCACCATCATCAGAATTCACGTTACTTTGTACAACATTCCAAGGGAAATATGACAACCCAAGCTACAACCCGAATTCCGGAAAAGTTGGGACGTTTTTAAATTTTAATAAAATGAAAACTAAAAGACTTTCAAATCACATGAGCCAATATTTTATTCACAATAGAACATAGATAACATAGCAAATGTTTAAACTGAGAAAGTTTACAATTTTATGCACAAAATGAGCTCATTTCAATTTTGATTTCTGCTACAGGTCTCAAAATAGATGGGACGGGGCATGTTTACGATGGTGTAGCATCTCCTTTTCTTTTCAAAACAGTTTGAAGACGTCTGGGCATTGAGGCTATGAGTTGCTGGAGTTTTGCTGTTGGAATTTGGTCCCATTCTTGCCTTATATAGATTTCCAGCTGCTGAAGAGTTCGTGGTCGTCTTTGACGTATTTTTCGTTTAATGATGCGCCAAATGTTCTCTATAGGTGAAAGATCTGGACTGCAGGCAGGCCAGGTTAGCACCCGGACTCTTCTACGACGAAGCCATGCTGTTGTTATAGCTGCAGTATGTGGTTTTGCATTGTCCTGCTGAAATAAACAAGGCCTTCCCTGAAATAGACGTTGTTTGGAGGGAAGCATATGTTGCTCTAAAACCTTTATATACCTTTCAGCATTCACAGAGCCTTCCAAAACATGCAAGCTGCCCATACCGTATGCACTTATCCACCTCCATACCATCAGAGATGCTGACTTTTGAACTGAACGCTGATAACATGCTGGAAGGTCTCCCTCCTCTTTAGCCCGGAGGACACGGCGTCCGTGATTTCCAACAAGAATGTCAAATTTGGACTCGTCTGACCATAAAACACTATTCCACTTTGAAATAGTCCATTTTAAATGAGCCTTGGCCCACAGGACACGACGGCGCTTCTGGACCATGTTCACATATGGCTTCCTTTTTGCATGATAGAGCTTTAGTTGGCATCTGCTGATGGCACGGCGGATTGTGTTTACTGACAGTGGTTTCTGAAAGTATTCCTGGGCCCATTTAGTAATGTCATTGACACAATCATGCCGATGAGTGATGCAGTGTCGTCTGAGAGCCCGAAGACCACAGGCATCCAATAAAGGTCTCCGGCCTTGTCCCTTATGCACAGAGTTTTCTCCAGTTTCTCTGAATCTTTTGATGATGTTATGCACTGTAGATGATGAGATTTGCAAAGCCTTTGCAATTTGACGTTGAGGAACATTGTTTTTAAAGTTTTCCACAATTTTTTTACGCAGTCTTTCACAGATTGGAGAGCCTCTGCCCATCTTTACTTCTGAGAGACTCTGCTTCTCTAAGACAAAGCTTTTATAGCTAATCATGTTACAGACCTGATATCAATTAACTTAATTAATCACTAGATGTTCTCCCAGCTGAATCTTTTCAAAACTGCTTGCTTTTTTAGCCATTTGTTGCCCCCGTGCCAACTTTTTTGAGACCTGTAGCAGGCATTAAATTTTAAATGAGCTAATTAAGTGGATAAAAGTGTAAAATTTCTCAGTTTAAACATTTGCTACGTTATCTATGTTCTATTGTGAATAAAATATTGGCTCATGTGATTTGAAATTCCTTTAGTTTTCATTTTATTAAAATTTAAAAAACGTCCCAACTTTTCCGGAATTCGGGTTGTACAAACCCTCTTCAATATCAAGATGAACCTCTGTTTGAGATTTTGAAAAGGCAGGAAGAGCTCACTGCATATCTGGTACATCAAGCACAACCTCACACACTTTCATATAGAGAGATTCCAGTCTTTGATGTTAATTCACTCCATTATGTACCCTTTATTCGAGCGTTTGAGCATGGTATTGAGGAAAGGACTCATAATAAAAAAGGAACTGCTTGTATTTTCTGGAGCAATTTACCACAGTACAACCAAAAGAATTTGTTCAGAGTTGCCAACATCTTGATCCTAAAATAGGGTATTCATTAGCTACAAATCTTCTGAAGAAACAATTTGGCAATGAGTTTGAAGTACATACATATACATACATCTTCTTCCGCTTATCCGGGGCCGGGTCGCGGGGGCAGCAGTCTAAGCAGAGAACCCCAGACTTCCCTCTCCCTAGACACTTCCTCCAGCTCTTCTGGGGGGACACCGAGGCGTTCCCAGGCCAGCCGGGAGACATAGTCTCTCCAGCGTGTCCTAGGTCTTCCCCGTGGTCTCCTCCCAGTGGGACGCGCCCGGAACACCTTCCCGGGAAGGCGTCCAGGAGGCATCCGGAACAGATGCCCGAGCCACCTCAGCTGACCCCTCTCGATGTGGAGGAGCAGCGGCTCTACTCTGAGCTCCTCCCGGGTGACTGAGCTTCTCACCCTATCTCTAAGGGATCGCCCAGCCACCCTGGGGAGAAAGCTCATTTCGGCCGCCTGTATCCGGGATCTTGTCCTTTCGGTCATGACGCAAAGCTCATGACCATAGGTGAGAGTAGGAACGTAGATTGACCGATAAATCGAGAGCTTCGCCTTGCGGCTCAGCTCTTTCTTCACCACGACAGACCGGTACATCGACCGCATTACTGCAGAAGCTGCACCGATCCGTCTGTCAATCTCCCGTTCCATCCTTCCCTCACTCGTGAACAAGACCCCAAGATACTTAAACTCCTCCACTTGAGGCAGGAACTCTCCACCAACCTGAAGAGGGCAAGCCACCCTTTTCCGACTGAGGACCATGGCCTTGGATTTGGAGGTGCTGATTCTCATCCCAGCTGCTTCACACTCGGCTGCAAACCGTCCCAGTGCATGCTGAAGGTCCTGGCTTGATGAGGCCAACACGACAACATCATCCGCAAAGAGCAGAGACGAAATCGTGTTGTCACCAAACCTGACCCCCTCCGGCCCCTGGCTGCGCCTAGAAATTCTGTCCATAAAAATCATGAACAGAACCGGCGACAAAGGGCAGCCCTGCCGGAGTCCAACACGCACCGGGAACAAGTCTGACTTACTGCTGGCAATACGAACCAAGCTCCTGCTCCGGTCGTACAGGGACCGGATAGCCCTTAGCAAAGGGCCCCGGACCCCATACTCCCGGAGCACCCTCCACAGGCCGCCGCGAGGGACACAGTCGAATGCCTTCTCCAAATCCACAAAGCACATGTGGACTGGTTGGGCAAACTCCCATGAACCCTCCAGCACCCTGTAGAGGGTATAAAGCTGGTCCAGTGTTCCACGGCCTGGACGAAAACCACACTGTTCTTCCTGAATCCGAGGTTCTACTATCGGCCGGATTCTCCTCTCCAGTACCCTGGCATAGACTTTCCCAGGGAGGCTGAGTTTGAAGTATTTGCTGTGTATATGGATAAAGCTTTAGGCTGGCCCTTGATAAAGATAGAGGACGCACCAGGGTTATATGCAAATTCCTTGTTTCTGCGCTCATGTTGTTATTTTATTGAGAATATCTTTTATATGCTCAATATGCCAAGTAATATGAGAACTGTTGTAATGAAGTTACCTTTCAAGCTGAGAGAACGTTGGAGAGAAACAGCCTGTGAGATAATGGATTTGATCCAAGAAATAGCTAATTTCTTACATCTTTTGGATTTCCTTGAACGACATGCAAAGATGGTATATGATCCTGTGTTTGGATGCATTCAAGGCAGACAACAAAGTGCAAGCAAACCTGGTAAGATATTCAAGGGAAACAGTTTTGCTACAAATGTTCTTGCCTCAGTTCCGGTTAAAAACTTGCAACAAGGGATTTGTTCAGTGAGGAAGACCAATGAAAACAAGACTTGCTTGTTGTCAAGGCAGTCATGTATTAAAAAGGTATTATGTTTTAAAGAAGTCACATCAAGAAAAGATTGACTTTTTGAAAGGAAAAGGATTTTTTTTCAGTTGTTTGAAGTCAGGACATGCAAGCAAAGTGTCATAATTCGCACAAACAAACAGGTAGATTCAAATGCAGATTATTTAGGGGAATCCAAAAATCATAATCCAGTCAGGCAAAAGCTTGTGCAAAAAAAAAACACAGCTGTGTGCAATGAAGTGATTAGTCCAGATAAGGGCTTTAGTGAAATGCAGTACTGAAGTGGGGTGACGATAAGGGGAAGTGAGACCTCTAGTGGACACCCAGGGATACACAGACCAGACACTGTGACATTACCCCCCCCCCCCTCTAATGAGCAGCTTTCAGATGCTCCTCAGAAAACACAAAAACAAACCAAAGAGACCAAGAGGGAGGTGGAATGGTGGAGGATCAGGGGGAGGGAAGGAGGGCCAGGTCCGTAGAGGGGAAAAGAGACAGGAAGTGAAAAAAAACTAAAACTAAAGAGAGCAGGGCGGATCGGAGAGTTCAGGGGCCCAGGGCAGTGCTGACAGAGCAGGAATCCAGGGTGGAGCAGGTGGAACTGGAGCCCACCGGGGCGGCACAGGCAGAACTGGAGCCCACCACAGCCGAACAGACGGGACAGATGCCCACCAGGGCAGAGTAGAGGACCACCATAGCCGTACGGATGAGACAGAGGACCACCACAGCCGTGCGGACGAGGCAGAGGCCCACCAGGGCAGAGCAGAGGACCACCACAGCTGAGCAGAAGAGACAGAAACCCACCAGGGCATAGCAGAGGACCACCACAGACGAGACAGAAGCCCACCAGGGCGGAGCAGAGGACCACCACAGCCGAGCAGATGAGACAGAAGCCCACCGGGGCGGTGCAGAGGACCACCACAACCGAGCAGATGAGACAGAAACCCACCAGGGTGAAGCAGAGGACCACCACAGTGGCGTCGATGGCACAGGAGAGCAAGTCTGGTAAGGGAAGACTGAAACAGAGAACATGAACAGGTTAAGGGTGGCCTCCGTGACCATGATGAGATGGTAGATGGTCTCCATGGCCATGACAGGGCAGGCGGTGAGTTCATAGGTGGCTTCCATAGCCGTGATGAGAGGGTAGATGGCCTCCGAAGGTTCTGCAGCAGTTGCCGCCACCTCTGGAGGTTCCACAGCTGTAACAGTCTCCTTGACAGCAATAAAACAGGCCGAGAGAGCTTTGCTGGGTACAACAGACAGGATGTGATGAGGCTCTGGAAGTTCAGCTGAGATGTGACCAGGCTCTGGAAGAACGGTATTGATTTGACTGGGCTCATAAAGAACAACCGTGACTTGACCCAGTTCACGGAGATCAACGGTGACTTGACCCAGTTCACGGAGATCAACGGTGACTTGACCTTGTTCACGGAGATCAACGGTGACTTGACTCATGAGGTTTAACTGTGGTTTTACTAGGCTCATGGGTGTTAATGGTGACTTGACCTGACTCTGGATGGTCAATGAAGACTTGACTCTGGACGGTCAATGGCGATCTGACTAAACTCTGGGAAATCAACAGGGACCTGATCAATGCTGATCTGCCTAGACTCTGGGAAATCAACGGGGACCTGACTTGACTCTGGGAAATCAACCGGGACCTGATCAATGGTGATCTGACTCGACTCTGGGAAATCAACGAGGACCTGATCAATGGGGACCTGACTCGACTCTGGGAAATCAACAGTGACCTGATCAATGGGGACCTGAATCGACACTGGGAATACAATGGGGACCTGATCAATGGGGACCTGACTTGACTATGGAGCATCCACGGAGACCTGACTCGACTCTTGAGGGTCCACGGGGATCTGACTCGACTCTGGAGTGACCACGGGGACCTGACTCGACCCTGGAAAGTCAACGGGGATCTGATGAGCGGGGACCTGTCTCGACTCTGGAAAGTCAACAGGGACCTGATCAGCAAGGACCTGACTCGACTTGAAAATCAATGAGGACCTGATCAGTGGGGACCTGATCAGTGGTGACCTGACTCGACTCTGGAGCGTCCACGGGGACCTGACTCAGCTCTGGAGTCAACGGGAATGTGACTCGACTCTGGAGAGTCAACGTGGACCTGACTCGACTCTGGAAAGTCAACTGTGACTGCCATCTTGTGCAATGGTCCTGGGCTGGCGGCCATGTTGTGCAGTGGCACTTGGCTGGCGGCCATGTTGTGCAGTGGTGCTGGGCTGGCGGCCATGTTGTGCAGTGGCGCTGGGCTGGCGGCCATCTTTTACCGTGGCGCTGGGCTGGCGGCCATCTTGTGCAGTGGAGGCCATCTTGTGCAGTGGCGCTGGGCTGGCGGCCATCTTGTTAGGAGACACAGTCGTAGATTCGGACATCTTGTCTGGAGACACAGGTGTGGCTGGTGTATTCCATAAACTATGATGGTGTAGGTACTTGGTGAAACCCCAAAAGGCCAGGACCTCCAGCCCCTTCATCCCCCACTGAAGCAAAGGGTCGTCCAGGCAGTGATTAAATAAGTCCTTTAATGCCTCATCGTTATATTCCAGCCCTACCGCCATGGCCCAAAACACCTGAGCCAGACCACCCACCTCACACCCCCCTTGACGAAGGGTGGTCAAGCTCTGGAGTCTCCTCCTCCGCTCGTTCATGGTTGCTGGGGGAACGGATTCGAATTCCCACACTGCTGAATCTAGGTTTGATGTAGTCCTTCTGTCACGATTCGCACACACAAACAGGGGAATCCAAAAATCATAATCCAGTCAAGCAAAAGGTCAACATCCAGAACAGCAGTCCAAAAACATGAAACACGACAAACACCAGGGAACATGAAAAAGCAGGGTGACATAAAAAAAGGGCTCCATGACAATGACAGAAACAAACAGGGTATATATGGACAGGTGCAAACAATGTGAGTGGAAACAGCTCTGTGCAATGAAGTGATTAGTCCAGATAAGGGCTTGAGTGTAATGCAGTACTAAAGTGGGGTGACGATAAGGGGAAGTGAGACCTCTAGTGGACACCCAGGGATACACAGACTAGACACTGTGACACAAAGAATGTGATAATCGCCTTGTCTGTGAAGTCTGCAAGCAAATGCATCCTACAGTTTTGCATATATAGCGCAAGTTGCAAGTTGTGAATCCACAGGTAAAGGACACTGAAAAGAGGAGCAGAACAGTTTCTAAAAAGTGCTTGCTTTCAATCGTCCCAGTACAAGTAAAATCATTGAAGAGTCAGAGAGTGATTCAGACTTATGCCTTTTTGGACCCAGGTAGTCCAACCTCATTTTGTTCAGAGCAGCTGATTAATGAGCTTAACATTAGAGGAAAAAGGATTAACATTTTTCTCCGTACTATGGGACAAGAACAGTCTGTGTCCTGTAATGTCATTTCTGGTTTAGAGGTAAGCGGTGTCAGTAATACATTCTTCTCCCTTCTTGAAGTGTATACACAGAAGAAAATGCCAGTCAATTTGGAAAATATAGTAATGCAGGAGGAAATTTCCAAATGGCCATATTTGGACAGAGTAAAAATTCCACACATTGAAGCCAATGACTTTCAGAAACGAGCAGTAACTGCAAGGCTGAAATCGGTACTCCCTCTGTTACCGT
The DNA here is from genome assembly GCF_963082965.1 of Carassius carassius. NCBI lineage: Eukaryota > Metazoa > Chordata > Actinopteri > Cypriniformes > Cyprinidae > Carassius > Carassius carassius. The sequence goes on along the minus strand of NC_081768.1, from coordinate 29,948,997 downwards.
CAACTGGATTTCTATTAGGAGGCTTGAAGAATTGCTCCAAAGTCAGTATAATCAAGACGTCAGTGAGAACATTGTCAAGAAAGAAGAGATGTCAAGGGGTGACATCCCATTCAAAAAGTGAAACTTGTATATTATATTCATTCATTACACACGGACTGATATATTTCAAATGGTTATTTCTTTTAATTTTGATGATTATAACTGACAACTAAGGAAAATCCCAAATTCAGTATTTCAGAAAATTTTAATATTGTGGAAAAGTGTTAATATTGAAGACACCTGGTGCCACACTCTAATCAGCTAATTAACTCAAAACACCTGCAAAGGCCTTTAAAGGATCTTTCAGTCTAGTTCTGTAGGCTACACAATCATGGGGAAGACTGCTGACTTGACAGTTGTCCAAAAGATGACCATTGACACCTTGCACAAGGAGGGCAAAACACAAAAGGTCATTGCAAAAAAGGCTGGCTATTCAGAGCTCTGTGTCCAAGCACATTAATAGAGAGGAGAAGGGAAGGAAAAGATGTGGTAGAAAAAAAGTGTACAAGCAATAGGGATAATCGCAGCCTGGAGAGGACTTTGAAACAAAACCCATTTAAAAATGTGGGGGAGATTCACAAAGAGTGGACTGCAGCTTGAGTCAGAGCTTCAAAAACCACTACAGACAGAAGTTTGCAAGACATTGGTTTCAGCTGTTGCATTCCTTGTGTCAAGCCACTCTTGAACAACAGACTGCGTCAGAATTGTCTCGCTTCAAAAAGGACTGGGCTGCTGCTGAGTGGTTCAAAGTTAAGTTCTCTGATGAAAGTAAATTTTGCATTTCCTTTTGAAATCAGGGTCCCAGAGTCTGGTGTTGGTCCACTGTGTTTTCTGAGGTCCAAGGTCAACACAGCCGTATACCAGGAAGTTTTAGAGCACTTCATGCTTCCTGCTGCTGACCAACTTTATGGAGATGCAGATTTCATTTTCCAACAGGACTTGGCACCTGCACACAGTGCCAAAGCTGCTAGTACCTGGTTTAAGGAACATGGTATCCCTGTTCATAATTGGCCAGCAAACTCGCTGACCTTAACCCCATAGAAAATATATGGGGTATTGTGAAGAGGAAGATGTGATATGCCAGACCCAAGAATGCAGAAGAGCTGAAGGCCACTATCAGAGCAACCTGGGCTCTCATAACACCTGAGCAGTGCCACAGACTGATCGACTCCATGCCACGCCGCATTGCTGCAGTAATTCAGGCAAAAGGAGCCCCAACTAAGTATTGAGTGCTGTACATGCTCATAATTTTCACGTTCATACTTTTCAGTTGGCCAAGATTTCTACAAATCCTTTCTTTGTATTGGTCTTAAGTTATATTCAAATTTTCTGAGATACTGAATTTGGGATTTTCCTTAGTTGTCAGTTATAATCATCAGAATTAAAAGAAATAAACATTTGAAATATATCAGTCTGTGTGTAATGAATGAATATAATATACATATTTCACTTTTTGAATGTAATAAGTGAAACTTTTTGATGATATTCTAATTATATGACCAGCACCTGTATGTGTTGCCAAACAGAGGTGCAATGGTCCGAGAAAAAGGCTTGAAAGGAAATGAACCGTTGCATGAGAAATATACTGATTTCCTTTCTGATGTTACGAATATGCTAAAAAAGTGCAAGAATAGGCTGCTGTTGTCATGGACAGGATCTTATTGCTGTTTGTCAAAAGGGTGGATTGTGTTTGACCAGATGGATCAGTAATAGTCGCAAAGTACTGCAATCAGTTCCAGAAGAGTACAAAAGACATCCAGTATTTGGATATAGACAGAGACAAGTTGCCTGTAGAAAGAACTTTGGGGCTTCAGTGGTGTGCAGAAGCTTATACATTTCAGTTTAAACTGTAGTTGTAACCCCATCAGTGTATATGGAGGGGTATTTTGTCTACAGTTATTTCAGTTTATGATCCTATGGGATTACCTGCTCCTCTTATGCTGCCAGCTAATTTGCTACAGGAGATGTGTAGACAGAATCTTAGTTGGGATAAAGATATACCACACACTTCAAAGACAATGGACTCTTAAAACCTAATGCTTAAAACCCACGGATTTTGGACAAATCATGCATGCCTGTTTACATAATTTATCAGATGCATATGACATGTTTACTTATCTTAGGATGAGAAACAGTGATGAAAAGGTGCATGAAACATTTCTGCTTGATGAAGCCAGAGTGACTCACTTTAAACCTCTAACCACTCCTCATTTGGAATTAACAGTAGCTGTTCTCTCTGTTAAATTGGATCAGTTGTTGAGAAGGGAACTAAGATTTCAATTGCAGAATTCAGTGTTTTTGGACTAACAGTAAAACTGTGCTTAAGAACACCAAAAAGGAAGACAAGCGCTTCCAAACCTTTGTTGCAAATAGGGTCTCTTACATAAGTGATAGGACACTGCTTCAACGGTGGATATATGTTGCCACCAAGGAAAATCCTGCAGATGATGCTACACGTGGAATGCATATCAAGGCCTTTATGAACAGTGAAAGATGGATTGCAGGTCCCAGCTTTCTTTGGAGAGAAGAAGATTGTCAGTCAGCCGTGAAAGAGGAAATTGTGAACATGCATAATGGTGATCCAGAAATCAAGAAAGATTTTAGGGTGAATACTGTGATCCTGCAGGGTACATAGAATGCCAGTAACTGTTTTATCACACATTTTTCAGATTGGACAAAAATGAAAGTGGCAGTCGTTAGGATACTCAAGGTAAAGAAGCTATTGAATAAGATATGTCTCAAAAGGAAAGAATTACTGTTACTGGAAAGAAACTGCAATGCTACTAAAATAACCATTGATGCACAAATTAAGTTGTTCAAAGCAACTCATTCTTTATCATTGGAAGACGTCTTTGAGGCCGAAATGACCATTGTTTGTTTCAGTCAGCAACAAGAGTTTCAAGACGAGATTGAACAATTAAAGCACAGATCCCATGGAGTCAAGAAGGAGAGCAGTATATACAGATGTGACCCTGTATTGGATGACAAACTCATAAGAGTAGGACGAAAACTCAGGAATGCAGCTATGCCTACAGAATCCAAACATTCCATTAATTTGTCCAAGAATCATCATCATTTAAGTCTTCTTCTTCGTCACATTTATGAACAATTGGGTTATTGTGGCATATGTTGTTCAAATTGAGACAAACATATTGGATTACAAATGCCAATGCCACTGCAAGAAAAGTAATTTCCAAATGTTTTGTATGTTACAGAGGAAAAACAGGTGAGCAAAAAATGGCCGATTTGCCACTTGAACGAGTAGTACACATCATGTCAGATAATGGGACAAACTGCATTAGTGCCAATTAGGGATACATCAATCCGATACTCGAGTCGGGATCGGTAATGGCTCCAATACTGGCATTTTCTGTGGATTGGGTATTGGTCAGACGAGACAAATCCGATATTGTGAGTGTACTATTCTGTGTTATTGTTGAGCCCCACGAAAGGCACAAAAACATTATAAAGCACCAAAACATTTTCAAGAACATATTTCAAGTGTTCTGAAGCTGTTCCATAGTTCAATTAGAGGTACAGATTAATATTGAAGTCATTCATTTCAAGTTCACATAAACTCTTTCCACTGTGGCTGTCTGTCATCCTCCATTCAGAAATCAATCTGCGGGTCGCGTTCATTTACTACAGTCGAAACTATGAAACTCTCTTCAAGAGCGCACAGTAACTGAGGTCTAAAACTGTTCAAAGAAAAGGCTCATTAAACTAACGCACACATTTAATTCACTATGTATCAATATCTCTTCTCATGGTAATAGGGATGTCCGGTTCGTGAATGAATCGTTCGAATTACACCAGTTCTTCTTAGTTTACCGGTTGAACTAGTACACCAAATAGGGCTGAATCGTTTGAAACAGTTTGCATAAATTTTCATACATTTCACTTCCATACATTTTTAATACTTTTATGCACAATCAAAGATTATTGTTCTGTCTTATCTATCATACATTGCTGCCTTAATTACTGTGCTATACATTTAAAATAAACATCTGTTACATTTCTATATACAACCCGAATTCCGGAAAAGTTGGAACGTTTTTTAAATTTTAATAAAATGAAAACTAAAGGAATTTCAAATCACATGAGCCAATATTTTATTCTCAATAGAACATAGATAACGTAGCAAATGTTTAAACTGAGAAATTTTACACTTTTATCCACTTAATTAGCTCATTTAAAATTTAATGCCTGCTACAGGTCTCAAAAAAGTTGGCACGGGGGCAACAAATGGCTAAAAAAGCAAGCAGTTTTGAAAAGATTCAGCTGGGAGAACATCTAGTGATTAATTAAGTTAATTGATATCAGGTCTGTAACATGATTAGCTATAAAAGCTTTGTCTTAGAGAAGCAGAGTCTCTCAGAAGTAAAGATGGGCAGAGGCTCTCCAATCTGTGAAAGACTGCGTAAAAAAATTGTGGAAAACTTCAAAAACAATGTTCCTCAACGTCAAATTGCAAAGGCTTTGCAAATCTCATCATCTACAGTGCATAACATCATCAAAAGATTCAGAGAAACTGGAGAAATCTCTGTGCGTAAGGGACAAGGCCGGAGACCTTTATTGGATGCCCGTGGTCTTCGGGCTCTCAGACGACACTGCATCACTCATCGGCATGATTGTGTCAATGACATTACTAAATGGGCCCAGGAATACTTTCAGAAACCACTGTCGGTAAACACAATCCGCCGTGCCATCAGCAGATGCCAACTAAAGCTCTATCATGCAAAAAGGAAGCCATATGTGAACATGGTCCAGAAGCGCCGTCGTGTCCTGTGGGCCAAGGCTCATTTAAAATGGACTATTTCAAAGTGGAATAGTGTTTTATGGTCAGACGAGTCCAAATTTGACATCCTTGTTGGAAATCACGGACGCCGTGTCCTCCGGGCTAAAGAGGAGGGAGACCTTCCAGCATGTTATCAGCGTTCAGTTCAAAAGCCAGCATCTCTGATGGTATGGGGGTGCATAAGTGCATACGGTATGGGCAGCTTGCATGTTTTGGAAGGCTCTGTGAATGCTGAAAGGTATATAAAAAAGTGAAGTGACGTTCAGCCAAGAATGGTGACCCATACTCAGAATTTGTGCTCTGCATTTAACCCATCCGAAATGCACACACACAGAGCAGTGAACACACACACACACACTGTGAGCACACACCCGGAGCAGTGGGCAGCCATTTATGCTGCGGCGCCCGGGGAGCAGTTAGGGGTTCGATGCCTTGCTCAAGGGCACCTAAGTCGTGGTATTGAAGGTGGAGAGAGAACTGTACATGCACTCCCCCCACCCACCCAGGTTTTAGAGCAACATATGCTTCCCTCCAAACAACGTCTATTTCAGGGAAGGCCTTGTTTATTTCAGCAGGACAATGCAAAACCACATACTGCAGCTATAACAACAGCATGGCTTCATCGTAGAAGAGTCCGGGTGCTAACCTGGCCTGCCTGCAGTCCAGATCTTTCACCTATAGAGAACATTTGGCGCATCATTAAACGAAAAATACGTCAAAGACGACCACAAACTCTTCAGCAGCTGGAAATCTATATAAGGCAAGAATGGGACCAAATTCCAACAGCAAAACTCCAGCAACTCATAGCCTCAATGCCCAGACGTCTTCAAACTGTTTTGAAAAGAAAAGGAGATGCTACACCATGGTAAACATGCCCCGTCCCAACTATTTTGAGACCTGTAGCAGAAATCAAAATTGAAATGAGCTCATTTTGTGCATAAAATTGTAAACTTTCTCAGTTTAAACATTTGCTATGTTATCTATGTTCTATTGTGAATAAAATATTGGCTCGTGTGATTTGAAAGTCTTTTAGTTTTCATTTTATTCAAATTTAAAAAACGTCCCAACTTTTCCGGAATTCGGGTTGTAGATGTATATACTTGTTTTTTCATGAATGTATTTTACAACAATAAAAAGAGCGATGTGTTTTACCAGATTTTAGTCTTATTCACTTTTATTTGTAAATAAAATATTTCACTACATTTTATACAATTATTGCACTCAAGATTTTTTATAATCTAGAGTATATTTTGCTGCTGAATTATTCACTAACCTTATATTGGTATTTTTTAAATAGATTATTATATATTTTCTCATTTGTTATTTTTCATTAAAATGAAGTAGTTTTTATGTAGTAGATTTAATTGGGATGATTTTGGTTCACATTTAACAAAAACCCACCAATTCACCATCTCAACAAATTAGAATATGGTGAAATGCCAATCAGCTAATCAGTTTAAAACACCTGGAAAGGTTTCCTGACACTTAAAAATGGTCTCTCAGTTTGGTTCACTAGGCTACACAAGCATGGGAAAGACTGCTGAAAAAAATGCACAACCAACCGAGAGAACCGCAGCCTTATGAGGATTGTCAAGCAAAATCGAAGAATTTGAGTGAACTTCACAAGGAATGGACTGAGGCTGGGGTCAAGGCATCAAGAATCAAGAGCCACCACACACAGACGTGTCAAGGAATTTGGCTACAGTTGTCGTATTCCTCTTGTTAAGCCACTCCTGAGGCGTCTTACCTGGGCTAAAGGAAAATAAGAACTGGACTGTTGCCCATTGATCCAAAGTCCTATTTTCAGATAAGAGCAAGGTCCAAGAGTCTGGAGGAAGGGTGGAGAAGCTCTTAGACCAAGTTGCTTGAAGTCCAGTGTTAAGTTTCCACAGTCTGTGATGATTTGGGATGCAGTGTCATCTGCTGGTGTTTGTCCATTGTGTTTTTTTTTAAACCAAAGTCACTGCACCCGTTTACCAAGAAATTTTGGAGCACTTCATGCTACCTTCTGCTGACCAGCTTTTTGAAGATGCTGATTTTATTTTCCAGCAGGATTCGGCACCTTCCCACACTGCCAAAAGTTGGATAAATAATCATGTGTTGGTGTGCTTGACTGGCCAGCAAACTAACCAGACCTGAACCCCAGAGAGAATCTATGAGGTATTGCCAAGAGGAAAATGAGAAACAAGAGACAACAATGCAGATAACAATGCAGATAAAGGCCACTGTCAAAGAGACCTTCCATACCACCTCAACAGTGCCACAATCTGATCACCTCCATGCCATGCTGAATTGAGGCAGTAATCAAAGCAAAAGGAGCCCCTACCAAGTATTTAGTACATGCACAGTAAATGAACATACTTTCCAGAAGGCCAACGATTCACAATTTTTTTTTTTATTGTTCTTATGAAGTATTCATTTTTTTTTTTGATAGTGAATTGGTGGGTTTTTGTTGAATGTGAGCCAAACTCATCACAATTAAAAGAACCTAAGACTTAAACTACTTCATTCTGTGTGCATTGAATTGATTTAATACACAAGTTTCACAATTCGAGTTGAATTACTGAAATAAATGAACTTTTCCATGACATTCTAGTTTATTGAGATGCACCTGTAGCTGTTGAGCAATACTTCAAGGATTTGCTGTGCTCATGAGCTTTGAGCTTATATAATAGAGTAATAAACTGGTTGTAAATGTAACTTTTTTTTTCTTCAGTTCGTTCTCCAAAAAACGTCAGTGTTGTTTGTCACAACTTTGTGAATGTCCTCTACTGGAACTACAGTAACCCGACTGAACAGACAAAATTCAGGGTAATGGTCAATCCTTATGAAAGGTATGTGTGTGTTATACAGCTGATCAAGAAAAAAAGTAATTTTTTTAGAAAAAATGACATTACTTAATCACAATCACATTCCTTAATCTCTCTGTCCCATTTTTCTCCAGTGCTTCCCAAACAGTGGACACCTCTCAGACGTACCTTGATATCAGCAGTTACAGCACAGATGTGGAAGATGATTACTTGGTGTTCCTGACAGCACATGATGGGCAAGAGAAATCAGAAAACGTCTCCATCAGATTCACTTACAGCAAAGACTATTTTGATGAGAAGAAACATAAATATAAATGTAAGTTTTCTGAGTATAACTCCAATCATATGGATACAGTATTAGTGTTTATTACAGTATTTGCAAGGCACTGTTGATGATGAAACTATTGATATTTCTCAGACATTTCAGGGCTTGCTTCCTATAAAACATTTGCGGTTTATTCAGGCCAAATCATTTATTCTTAATCCAAACATTTAATTGCCCTTTGGCCAAAGTATACTTCAGTTTTTACACATACACAAGGGACTGCGTACAGTGTGTTTGATGCAAATTTAGTCACCAGATCTCTGTAATTGTGCTTACTTTATATGTGGAGGCCAAACAAGTGCATTTCACAGTAGAAAATGAAACTGAAGAGTCAGAAAAACAACAAAAAAGCAGAGACTGCAACAACTGCACATGCCCACATTGACAAGTGCTTGTGTGAGGATGTTATAAGATAGCAGCCACTTTAGTTTAAAAGAGTACAAAGAGATTTTTATTGATCACAGCCTCTGGTGAACAACATAGCGCAGACACTGGACAATGATGAAACAACAACAACAAAATAGAGACTGCAACAACAATGGATGCTTGAGGGGGTTATGAGATGGTGGCAGCTGTAGTTCGCAGGAATACTAATATTTTTATTGCGCAGAACTTCTGGAGAAAAATAGAGCAGACGCTAGACAAAGATGAAGCATTCTAGAGCACATTGACTGCCTGTGTTCATGCATGCTATCAAATGGAGAATACTTTGAAAGGCTATGGGTGTATTTACACCTATCTTGTTTGATTTGATTGACACACCAGAAAAAAAAAACAACAACATTGTATTTGGTCCGGATCAAATCAAGTGAACTAGCAGACTTTCCTGGCGTGAATACACCCTAAGTTACACGCTAGCATAAACATACAAAAACCAAGTATACCCAGGGCTTATACAACAGCATATCAATTAGCCAGAACCAAAGCCTAAAAGAAAATGAATGTTACTAAATCTTTGACTCTCTTTCTGCTGCCTTCACGCTCTTCTGCTCTTTCTTCAGGAAATGCCAATCTATTTGGATATTTAAGTGTTGTAATGAATTTGCTTTAGTCTATTACCAGATGACTTTTCTATTTCAGTTTTTTCTTTTTATTCTGACTTAATGCAATATTGTCTTTTGCCTGCAGGCTCTTTGGACTTTCCAGCTGTGAATACATCTGTCCACAAAGATGTGATCGAAGTGTCCTTTCAGCACCCTTTCATGCTTTATAAGCAAGAGATTATGAAAGAAGAATTTATGTACACAATCACACATGATGAGGTTGGAAAAGCAGTCACACAGACTCCTCCATGTCCTTATTCAAATGTTAGTCATGTTGGGATGTTGAATTGTTACAATCACTCTGTTCTTTTCTCCTTCTTCAGCAAATGGTAGAATACTCATGTTTTGAGGAGGATGAACTGTGCATTGCAGAAGTCCACTTTAACCAAAGCGTTGCTGGACAGTGTGTGGAGCTGAAGCTTGAAGGGGTGATTGCTGGTATTCCTTCATATACCTACAGAAACATTTGTGTCCCTCAGCAGCCGCCTGAGAACGGTAAAACCATTATCAGTTTCTCATGTGAGATGATGTGAGAGTTGTTCACACATGTTTCCCTGTGTTTGAAATCACTGCCTTAATGTCATATAGTCCACTACATGAGAACGGGGTGAAAAAGCTGTGGCTTAAACCATTTAATACCATGAGCCCCTAAGAGAGTGGCATTGCTGTGCCACTAGCTGAACCAGACAGAACTGCAGTCTGTTTATTGTTTTAATTAATTAATTTTTATGTAATGTATACTACTGAAATATGATTGAAAGTGTCCTGATTTCAAAAAATAGATTGTTTTGCCAAATTATAGCATCTTCTGCATGCAGAAGAGAATTTAATCCCATAATACATTGTAACAAACTTATTGCAGCAAGCCAATCCAAGGCAGTGTATGGCTAAAGCAAGAGAAATGTTGCTAAAATATTTTAAATTCATAAATATATTTCTGAACTTTATCTTTACCTTAAATAAAGTCATTATTCTTTGTGAGAACTAGAGCAGACACTTCATTGAATTGTTCTTGACTTTTCTGTAGACAAAACGGGAATAATCGCAGCTTTGATAGGCGTAGGAACCATTATACTCTTCGTTATCATGGGCTTTGTGTGGCTGCTTTGGAGGAAATGGTCCAAAATCCCCAAAATGCCTCAAGGTTTGGTATGTGTCTTTCAGTCAGTCCTTTCACTTTGTTTTTTCTTCTTCTTCATGATTCTAGAGCTGTTTCTTTAGGAACTGTTTGCAGTGTTTTGTATTTGTGATGTGTCTGGTGATCTGCTGTGGACTCCTGGCAGTACCAAGACTAACTGTTTGCTCCTTTCCATATGCAGTGGTGCATTATCTCCAGGCAGTCTCATACAATGCTTCTTTCCCAACCTGAGCCGACAGACATTTGTCCAGTGACATCACAGGGACATTACCTGACTGAGGAAGACCAATCAGTCTCAACACTTGATGACACCGGAGCGGATCCCCCTGTGGTTTCTGAAGAGGACATGGAGGGTAGCAATTCTAAAGGCATTTGCAGGTCGTCTGACTATGACAGTCCTAAATTCCCACAGGAGATGAGTCCAGGGGACAATACTGAGGGATACGACCCTCAACCTCCAGTGATTTAGGTCTAAACGTGTGTAAGAACACTGGAAGGTTTTTCCATTTCTTGTGGAAAGATGGCTTGTTCACACCAAGTCATTGTCATAATTTTTTTGGACCATTACCAATTTCACACACTGATCAGTAGCCTTGTGTTGTGTGCACAGAAACAAAGCTGTGTACAATGCAGGCAGTGACGTCTGGTTCTCACAGTGGCATGATGTGTTTCCCACTAACCTGCATTAAACTGAATGAATGTGTGAATAAAATATTTTTGCTAGTGAAACAAACAAGTAAAAACAGCAAAAGTAAAAGGTAAAAGTAAAAATATGAAAATGAAAATTAGACTATGTTTTACTTATCCCAGAAGCATCCTAGGTGTATATGACTTTCTTCTTTCAGACAAATCCAGTCTGAGGTATTTAAACAATTGTTCTGGCTATTCCAGCCTTTGTCATTGGAGTCAGTGGGTGTTACAGTCGAACAGTCCATCAAATAAAGCCTGCGCATTCGTAATAAAACGTGCTGCAGACGGCTCCGGGGGATGAATAAAGGCTCCCTGTAGCGAATCCATGAGTTTTTGTAAGAAATAAAAAATCCATATTTCAAATGTAATAAACACTTTTCTCTTACTTCTGCTGACTGTCATACACTGAAGCAGTTCCGGCATATGCATGGCATTAAGTGATTAGTGACGAATGCAAAGAGAAAACAAAACAAAATTAGAAGTACAAACCGAGGATTTGTAAAGTAAAATGTCAGTGTATTTTTATATAAACTAAGAAAAAAAAATATCTCAGAGGCGCACGCACTACACATCCCTCATCAGATTGCCCTACCACTGTAAAATACGCATGTAGGATGACTTTTGTTTTTAATCTGTAGCTCTTGGACAGATGTTACAATTGTTGAATTTTAATTTATTTTAAAAGATTAGTAATTGCGATTATGTATAATAATGCATAATAATATAAACAAGATGAAAAATTCATTAATTCATAAATTAATTTTAAAAGTTCAAAATCATACGACACAGAGGCAGAGAATACCAAATATGCAAAACAATACCTATTATTAATAGAAATATGTACTAAATAAGACCAAATAAGAGTGCTGCAAAATGTTTCAAGTGATACAGGTAAATACTTTCATAAACCATTTTAAATAATTAATTTGTTCCCCACACATTTTGTGCCCATAAACACATTTAGGCTATTCTTTTTGAGTTTGCAACAATCAAAATGTGTCCATTTACTGCAGTTCTCACACTGTACCTGAAAATAAAATAGATGAATATTAGTAAATGTGTACAGCTAAAACAATGTAGAATATAACACTTATTCTAAACATTAATACATTATATTAAATATTCCATATTATATAGTATGAATATTTAAAACGGTGCAATTTATATTAACTTTTCATTCAAACAGCAAAAAAAAGACACATGAAACTACTGTTTATCAGTGTGTGTAGTTATATTAGTAGTTATAACATAGTTATATGTTTTTTGTATACCATTTTAAGCATGCTTTTGTTAGGATTGTTTTCCAGCATGCTGCCAAATCCAGATCCAAATTCCTCATCACACCTCAGTTTAAAAAAAAGACTTGGTAGAAATGTTTAGAATTGAATAGCATCCAAAAAAAAAAAAAAAAAACACGTAAACAAAGATGAAACAGTTCTAACAATGAGACCTCCAGTTCTGTAGAATTTTACGTTTGTAGGAACCTTCTTTTCCCATTGGGTCGATCAGAAGGAGTGTTTTTTCTGGCATGTTGATAATCTAGGATGTAATTTCATTTAATCATAAATAAGTATGTAATATTTTTAGATCACCAGTTCAATACATAAACCTTTGAATTACTGACCTAAAGCATTAAAGAATGTCTGCAACAACTAAAAAAATGCAATGTTGTATATGCACGCACACACACACACACACACACACACACAGACATACACACACACACACACATATATATATATATATATATATACATTTAATGTTAACACTTTTATCCAAAGCAACTTACAAATGAGGACAATGGAAGCGATCAAAAACAACAAAAGAGCAATGAAATGCAAGTACTATAACAAGTCTCGGTTAGCTTAACGCAGTACTCGTAACAAGTTTTTTTTTTTAAATCATATAATAAATGCAAAGAAAATAGTGTCAGGGTTTGGCAGTGACTGTTTTGTTTCTTGTGTCTATGTCTATGTTCTTGGCCATGTGCTTCCTTAGCCCCTCCTCCTTGTTTCCTCTTTGCCACACCCTCTTGTTAGCCTTGTTTGTCTAATTGTACTTGCTAAATGTAATTGTCATCTTTGCCGGTTTGTGGTCATTCTCACCACTTCTGTCACAGTCTTTGTCTCTGTCTGTGGACGTGGCTCCCTGCCCGATTGGTCTTGTGCCCTTGTTTTGTCTAGTCCTTTGTAGTTCTGTGTTCTTGTCTAACAATCTGTTTGTTCTTGTTTTTTTGCTTTCATTGGTTAGTATTCATTTTGTTCCGTATTTTGTTCGATATTCTTTAAGTTAGTGTGTTGATTTAAGTTGGTAATTATTTCTTTCTTATTGTTACATGACTCTTTATTTGTTTGTTCTTTTATTTATCCCCTTACTGTGGGGTAACTATGTTCCTATGGAGCTTTGTCCTGTCTTGTCTCTTTGTGTTAGAGTTCCTGTCCTGTTCATGTGAGTCCCGCCACTGGTTCTACATGCCTGGCACTTGGTCTGCTTCAAAGTCGGCAGTCAACGAGTATTTGAGCTCTGCTCTATGGTGCCTTGTGTGGTCTTCTCCATCAGCCTGGTCCTGTCGCCCCCTCTGCTGCTATAGTATTCTGCCAGTTGATATCTGAAGCTGTTCCAGTGGCCTTCTCAAACTGTCTCTGTTTACTGCGTTCCTGTTGTAGTATCACTTCACAACCCTCTTGTATCAGTCTGTTCTGTCAATAAACCCTTGTTACTCACACTGAAATTGAGTCCTCCTTCCAGATCCCTGACAAATAGACAGAATAGAGCAGGCTAGTGTTAGAAGCATTTTTTTGTTAATTATATAATAAAGAAATGAATAGAAGAACAGAAGTTAGTTTTTTTAAGAAAACAAGCAGTTAGTAAATGAAAAGAGTGCAAGTCTAAATTGCATATATGTTAATATATTCACTACATTTTATTTTGATGGTCTATTGACTATAATCAATTTTGCAACTACTTATCAACTAATTCTTATTTGAGTATTAATAGACTTTGGTTAAGGGTAGGATTGGAAGAATAAGTTGACATACTTGCAAAGTTGCTTATAGTCGGTAGAATGTCTGTTTGGGAATCATCAAAATAAGTGTTAGAACATTTTATAAGATTTTTTTTATTATGCATTCATTATAATACCTTAATAATAATATTGTTATGTATTATAAATAAGTTATTCATAGAAAGTGTTTTTACTGATTTAAAATGTATTGATCCTCACCCAGGTTGAGAATCGTGTGCTGAGGTATGTGCATCTCATTGCAATTTATTTATTGCATTTGTCTATCAGCATAAATGCTTGCCTTTAGTTTTAAGAAGCATATACTATGTAAAAGGCACTGCAAATATACTTAAATAAGAAAGAAATAGGATTATTAAAGAAGATTAGCAGTGCAAAATGCTTAAAGTCTTTAGTTGGCAAACACATATTTTAAAACTCCGACTTTTATTCAGATTGTAAGTTTTTAAGTTTTCATTTGCTAGATGAGTTAACTTAAGTTGAGTGAGTGCGATGGGTTGCCTTATTTACTTTGAGTTAGGTCAGCTGTTCGTACATTTGTTTGTTTGATTGTTTGATTTTACAGTGTAACTACACCAGAGAAAGTATATTTTACATCAAGTAATTGTGCAATGTTTTACTAATCAGATTGTCATATAACCTAACATATAGCCTAACTTTTCAATGAAAAATGATAACAAAGATGATCCCTGGTCCAAGCTGGTTATGTAATGTGACATTAATCAGTTCTCATTACTGCTAGCTGTCTTGGTATAATCAAACTAACAGAAATAGTCAAAAACTTGCCATACATGAAGTAATCCACGCACGAGTAGTAATAAATTATGGGTGTGTTGTTCAGCATTACAAAAATGACGCAATATCGATGTGTGCATTCACTGTAAGCCCTTGTAAGACAAACTAACGTGTATGATAAAATGTCAGGACACGAGAAAAGCTTATAACTAAAGTGAGAGAAAAGTGTTTATTATGTTTGAAATATGGATATTTTTCTTATAAAAAATCACTACAGGGGGCCATTATTCATCCCCTGGAGCCATCTGTTTATTGTGAATGTACATGTTTTATTTGACAACTTGTGGACTGTTCAACTGTAACACCCAGTGACTGCAATGATCCTGAATTAATCCTCACAATAAAGATATGTTAATAAATAAATATATATATATATATATAATATGTGCCACTGCTTAAATTACTTGTAGCAGTATATCATTAATAGTACAAGAAAATGATTTGTTCGACAGTTCGAAAATTATTTCATTGGACAAAAAAAAATATTTTACTACTAATACATTGCTCCCAGAGCATGTAACGAAACTGGAACGTTAAAGTGACCTCGTCCTGTGACCAGCAAACACAGACAACCAAGCATGAATACATATGGATGTTTATTAAACTACACTACAGGCAGAGGTGTAAAAAGTACTCAAACATTTTACTCACGTGAAAGTACAAGTATCTGGTCAAAATCATACTTGAGTAAAAGTAAAAAAGTACAACTTTAAATTGTATTCAGGTATTAAAAAAGTAGAAGTACTTTTTTTTCCTCAACATACCATACAGAAGAATGGTTAAAGGGAGAGCGAAAAAATGCAATGGCACAGGTAAAACATGTATATTTAGTTCAACAACAACAAGTAAAGTTAAACCCAGCGGAACTTCCTGTTTGTTGTTGGCGTCTGTACTGCGTTTGAGCTCCGTCACTATATTCTTTTTATCGTCTATTTTTATCTTAAAAATCAATTTTATACACCATCGTTTCCGTTTATATAACGTGTGAATATATCCTCTATTGTATTCTACAACAAAAAACAGAGCGCCTCGTTATCACTAGTTTTATTTTGATCTCCTGGGTCCGCTATTAGCTTATAGCCCGTTAGCATCAGCGGCGTGGTTGCAGCTAACTGCGCTTACATTGCTAATACTCTATTCACACACATTACCACTGCTGTACTCACTGTTACTTGCTTTAATGGCGGATGAATGTCTACCTTTGAGTGCAGGTGAGGACACGAGCTCGAAGCCGTGGAGAAGCAGATTCGCGACCTGGAGGTGAGGCAGGCCCAGTTGAGAGAGCGGAGAGCCGCGCTGAAATCATCCCGGGCTGACGCTCACAAGTCCGGGGTAAGTATACAGCGTGCTGTTAATAGTCCCACCACATCTACTCCGTGTGTTTCTCTGCACAGCCCGGTGCACCCAGGACGCGATCTTCCCAGATGTCCTTCACTCCGACTTCTCCCCCTCCGATCTTCGAGATCTCCACCCAGAACCGGCCCGAGGCATAAGCGAACTAAGCGGCTGCTTGGGGCCCCCAATCTTTTTATTTTATTTTTTTTTTTACAATTAAATAACTTAAACAAGTGATAAAAATGAATGAATGAATGAATAATGAACGAATAAATGAATAATTCAAGACAAGAAAATTCTTATTTACCAACAACTGCTGCTGTGTCTGCTAGCGTTTGAGTCATGCGCAATTGTGCATAGACACCTCGCGTGCATTGACAGTTCGCGCCGGCGCGCAAGTGCGCGTCACTGTAATAAATGATAAGCCATGTCACAAAAAGGATGTATCCCTCTGGTGCCGAAAAGAGAAAGAAGAAAAGGACATAAAGTTGGCTTGACGTTGGACGTTCGAGAGTCTCAAATTTAGGGACCGTCTCTAAAGTTACATGCGATATTGGTATACACTTTTCTAACGTCATTAGCATTTGAGGAGAATGACTTACAGTCATAAAAACAACTGTAATTGTTCATCTAGGTGTCAGCTATAATGCACAATTGAATATAATGTTTAATATTTATTAAAATAAACTGTAAATCATATGTAAATTATGCTACTTTTTCACATGGGCTCAAAGGCAAATTTGAAGCTCAGGAGCATTTGAGGAGAAAGACTTGCAGTCATAAAACAATTGTAATGTGTTCATTCAGGTGTCAGCTACAATGCACACCTTATACATTTTTTATATATATTAAAATAAATTATAAATCATTTAGGTAAAAACGAGGCCCATTTATCACTTTCAGGTACATTCATGTTAAAGTTTTTTTTTCTTTTTTTTTTCAGGTTCCCTTATGAAAAATACCCATGGTTTTATCAATAACACCACAAATCATCATTCTTGTAGCCATGGTTACTGCAAATTAACCATGGTTTTGTTACTCCAAATAATAATTTACAAATAAGTATTAATATACTGTAATCTTTTTTTGTTGTTGTTGTTGCTATAAAAACAGACCACCAGGGCCGTATAGAGAATTCCTAAAAGAATTTGCAGATTTCCTCTCAGACCTTCTGGTTACAGTTGATAAGGCGCTAATCATGGAAGATTTTAATATTCACGTTGATAATACAAATGATGCATTAGGACTTGCATTTACTGACCTAATAAACTCTTTTGGAGTCAAGCAAAATGTCACCAGGCCCACTCATGGTTTTAATCATACACTAGATTTAATTATATCGCATGGAATCGATCTTACTGATATAGATATTGTACCTCAAAGTGATGATGTTACAGACCATTTCCTTGTATCGTGCATGCTGCGCGTATAACTGATATTAACTATATGTCTCAGCATTACCGTCTGGGCAGAACTATTGTTCCAGTCACCAAAGACAGATTCGCAAATAACCTGCCTGATCTATCTCAACTGCTATTTGTACCCAAAAATACACATGAACTAGACAAAATGACTGGCAACATGGGCACTATTTTCTCTAATACATTAGAAGCTGTTGCCCCCATCAAATTGAAAAAGGTTAGAGAAAAACGTATTGTGCTATGGTATAACAGTAATACCCACTCTCTCAAGAAAGTAACTCGTAGTCTTGAACGCAAATGGAGAAAAACTAACTTGGAAGTTTTTAGAATTGCATGGAAACACAGTATGTCCAGCTATAGACAGGCTCTAAAAACTGCTAGGGCAGAGCACATACACAAACTCATAGAAAATAACCAAAACAATCCAAGGTTTTTATTTAGCACAGTGGCTAAATTAACAAATTACCAGACGCCACCTGATTCAAATATTCCACCAACGTTTAATAGTAATGACTTTATGAATTTCTTCACTGATAAAATAGATAACATTAGAAATACAATAGCGAATGTAGATTCAACACCGTCTAACACTTCAGTTTCATCCATTGCACCCAAAGATAAACTGCAGTACTTTACAAATATAGGACAGGAAGAGCTAAATAAACTTATCACTGTATCTAAACCAACAACATGTTTATTAGATCCTGTACCCACTAAATTACTGAAAGAGTTGTTACCTGTAGCCGAAGAACCGCTTCCCAATATCATTAACTCGTCGTTATCTTTAGGTCACGTCCCAAATCCATTCAAGCTGGTGGTTATCAAGCCTCTTATTAAGAAACCAAAACTAGATCCTAGTGAACTGGCAAATTATAGGCCTATTTCAAATCTTCCATTTATATCAAAAATTTTAGAAAAAGTTGTGTCTGCTCAATTGAGCACCTTCCTGCACAAAAATGATCTGTATGAAGAATTTCACAGAAGCACAGAAACTGCACTTGCGTCAAATCAAGGCTGCATCTCATTTCTAGTTTTACTTGATCTTAGTGCTGCGTTCGACGCCATAGATCATGACATACTCATAGATTGATTACAATCTATATATATATATACAATCTATTTAGATCCTACCTGTCCGATCGCTACCATTTTGTTTACTTAAATGGGGAGTCATCTCATTTATCAACAGTAAAATATGGAGTGCCACAAGGATCCGTCCAATGTCCCCTTCTGTTTCCAATATACATTAGAAAATACGGAATTAGCTTCCACTGTTATGCTGATGATACTCAGCTATATATCTCAACGAGACCAGATGAAACTTCTAAATTATCCAAGCTAACAGAGTGTGTTAAAAATGTAAAAGATTGGATGACAAATAATTTTCTCCAATTAAATTCGGATAAGAGAGAGATATTAATTATTGGACCAAAAAAACACTACACAGAATCTTGTAGATTACAATTTGCAACTAGACAGATGTACTGTTACTTCTTCTACAGTCAAAAATCTAGGTGTTATATTAGACAGCAACTTGTCTTTTGAAAATCATATTTCCCATGTTACAAAAACTAGATTTTTCCATCTTAGAAACATTGCCAAGCTACGAAACATGTTATCTGTTTCTGATGCAGAAAAGCTAGTTCATGCATTCATGACCTCTAGACTGGACTATTGTAATGCACTTCTAGGTGGTTGTCCTGCTTCGTCAATAAACAAGCTACAGGTAGTCCAAAATGCAGCGGCTAGAGTCCTTACCAGGTCAAGAAAATATGATCATATTACCCCAATTTTACAGTCTCTGCACTGGCTACCTATTAAGTTCCATATCAGTTACAAATTATCATTACTTACCTATAAGGCCCTAAATGTTTAGATCCTGCGTACCTAACTAGCCTTCTACCACGCTACAAACCATCACGCTCCCTGGGTTAAACTAATTAATTTTACTTTGTTGGAACAGCAGCAATGTTAATGATGTCTCTATTTGTTTCTATGTTTTGCCACGGGATTTACATCCCGTGGTAACTAGGATTTACACAAGCTCCAGTCTGGATCCAGAACACCTGAGAAGAGATGATGCTGACCATCAGAGGACCTCAGATGATGCTAACCCTGAATCAACAAACAGAACTAACAAATATTGCTACAAGTGTGACTGCATCATATAATAATTATTAATTTTGTTAATAATATTAATAATGTTCATCATCTGGCTGACTGCGTCTTGTATTAATTTTTCTACAAATCCTGTCATACGTGCACAAACTGACAGTCACCACTTATAAGCTACTACTAAATATTGCAGCAACATAATTTTCTGTAAAGTTGCTTTGTAACGATTTGTATTGTAAAAAGCGTTATGCAAATAAACTTGAATTGAACACCAAAAAGAAAAAAAAAACAAATACAGGGAAATGGATTAAAAGGAAAGTCCATTATTTCCACCCTCATGCCATCCTATATGACTTTTATTTATCAGATGAACACAAACTAAGAGTTAAAAAAAATAATAATAATAATTTCTTTATATAATGCAAGTGTATGGGACATCCAAAATGACACTTCAAAAACTATACACAAAGAGAATATGACAGTAACTCATGCAACCCCTGTTAATGAATCACTGTCTTGAAACAATAGGCATATTTAGGAAAAATACAAATACCAATATTTTAATCTTGACTGTCATGTTCACTTTGTGTGGTTTCTGAAGTGATCCTGTCCCCTTGAAACATCTGGGATGACAGAGGTTCAGTAAATGTTGAGAGAATTGTCATTTTTGGGTGAACTATCCCTTTGAAGAGCAAGATGTGATGGAGAGGCTAGAAATATATTCCAGACAGAATACAAGAATGTGTTGAATTAATGAGGAGAGTCATAGAATTAAAACAAACTACGTTAACGTTATTAAAGGCCACTTTATTTGTGTTGTCTATTCAACTTCACTGTCTAAAAGGACAATTAATCTTTTAAATGTTTATTTGGGGGCATTTAGAGTTTTTGTCTTAGCAAATATTGATAAATAATTATTTGTGACTAATTAGATTAATTAATGAGAAAAGCATGTAATTATTAAGATAAAAACAAATATTCACTGACAGTCCTTATTCCCACTTAATGATTCATATAATGACATATTGTAAATACAACTTATCCACCACCTGGTAAGAACAACACTAAACATGAATTACAATTAATTTAGCATATAATGTTTATTTAAACACTTTTTTGGAGGTTTGTATCATTTAATAAAAACATTTTAAAAAATCCCACATAAATATTAATTGTATTTAAATTCTCATCACTGATTTTATTTGCACTCAATTTTGTGCATTCAGCTAATATATTACATAGCTAATGGCTCTATCAAAACAGAACAAATAATGAATAAACTTTTTTGGCTGGGAAAACGCAACTTTGCTACCTCACTATGCTTCCTCAGATTTGATGGTGAACTTTAGAAACCAGACATTTACCTGATGAAATACATAATTGAAGTAGAAATGCATGAAAACAATGATCATTAGTTCCTACGTCAGGGACACACGTTTGAGCTTCTGTTTACCATATTTAATGTGCATAAGATAAAATAAAAATATAATGTACTTTTTAAGATGAAATACAATTGTAAGGAGTAAAAAGTACTGTTTTTTCTTAAGAAATTTAATCAAGTAAAAGTACAAGTAGTCATTTTCAATTGTAGTAGAGTAAAGTACAAATCCCCAAAAATAATACTTAAGTACAGTAATCAAGTTAAATTACTCCAGTATTTTACACCTCTGATTACAGGGGAACATGCAACATCAGACTAAACATAAGCATATAAACATACACACATTAAACATAGATGCCAACGCAAGGAAGGCATGGATAGAGAGAGAGAGATAGAGAGACAGAGAGAGAGCTCATGTGCAAGAGAGTGGAGAGTAATGGCAACATTTACTCATAAACTAACTCACAACCTGTTAAGAACCTACAAAGAATCTCATCACCTTGATTAAAAGGGGTCAAAGCCTAGAAGCGCATCTAATTAATTAACAAGCGGTTACCTGCATTGGTTCTGTAGTTGCTCAGAATCAGAAAGAGCTTTATTGCCAAGTATGCTTGCGCATACAAGGAATTTGTTTTAGTGACATAAGCGTCAATTAAACAGAGACAACAACACACAGGCAAATAAATTAGTGTATAAACAATTGTGCTATAAATGATAATGGAATAGGATTGAGTAAGATGCAGGGATGTACTAGGATGGAGGGGGAAACAAATAAATATAAGGATATTGCTGAGTAAACTGTCCTGGTGCATGTATAATGCGTAGATTCCTGTTGAATCCTGTTAGGAGTGAAACATTCATCATTTCATCCATGGGTTGACTGCTCTGAAGTCAATCAACAAAGTTGCTGAAAACTGCCAGAAGATCGGACCCCCCCACCCCCCTCCCCCAGTCATTAGGTGTCCAAGGTGATGGGAGTCTCCAGGGAAACGCAAGTTAAGAGAAAACTTACTTTTTGGGTGTGGAAGAGGTTTCTGGTTTCCTGGTAACACCCCTTTTGGACTGACCAATAACAAGGCATATCGTTTCAGCGGGAAACTGTTTCATTGTCTCAATGACACCTGATTTGCATATTTTATAAATGGTGTGATGAACTGGTTATCTGGTCACCCAAACTATGGTACAAATAGTATGATGCATTTTAGGCTCACATAGTAGAGATATTTAGCTAAGGCAAACCGAGAGGTTTAATTAGGTACCAAGAAAGATATGCAAGAAAGATAGAAACATAAAGATACTTTCTTATGCTTGGATACAGGCACTTACAGGTCAACTGACACGACTAGAGAATCATAACTATGTTATATGAGCTGGGAAACATACAAACACACAGGAATATATCGCATACATTTGGAATGGCTTATATTCTGATTTAAATGCAAGAAGGTTTGAGTGTCTGTGTGTGTGTGTGTGTGTGTGTGTGTGTGTGTCTGTGTGTGTGTGTGTGTGTGTGTGTGTGTGTGTGTGTGTGTGTGAGCGGCATGGGGAGGTCTTTTCCTCTGCATGCTTGGGCCATTGAAGCTGATTAAGATCTCTTTGAAGCGTGAAAAAAAAGATTTGCCAAGTATGGTAACCCATGTGGGGAAATCGTGGCCTAGTGATAAGAGAGTTTGACTCATAAGGTTGTGGGTTCGAGTCTTTCACTCCCCCCACCTACAAATTTCTGCTGGCACTGAGACTCGAACCAGCATCCTTCGGGTTACAAGTCCAACTTGCTAACCATTAGGCCACAGCTGCCACCAGAACTGCATTGCATTGGCTGAGAAACCATCATGGGTGGACCTCATGGACAGCAATGAGATGACCCCCCCCCCCCCCCCCACCCCCAAACAGGAATGGTTTTACAGGTGGAGGCCACTGACATTTTTTTCCTTACTCGTCTTTTCTGACTGTTTTTCATTAGTTTGGCATTTGGTTCGGGTCAGTTTCGCTACTGTAGCATCACTGCTGGACCCTACAGATTTTGCACAGGCAGTCCAATTCCTCCAGGATGAAACATCAATTTGTGCCATTGCCAGAATGTTCTCAAGAGCATCGAGGAGATTCCAGGAGACAGACAGTTACTCTAGGAAAGCTGGACAGAGCTGCAGAAGGTCCTTAACCCATCAGCACATCATCAGTATCTGCTTCTTTGTGCAAGGAGGAAGAGGATGGGCACTGCAAAACAACAACATTATGTAATATAGGACTGGCCTGCTGCATCATTTTTTCTTCTTTGATTTTCGGGGTGTCTTTTGAATTCAGCCCTCTGTAGGTTAATAGGTTGATCATTTTAATTTCCATCAAACAATGTGGCATCCTTTCCTTGCTAACACCTTACCCAGTCCATATCAGTATAGATATCCAGCATGATTTTTCCTCATTGAGATCTGATGTTTTTTTAAAGTGTTCCTTTAATTTTTTTGAGCAGTGTATATTTGACTACCTAAAAATGCAATTTTATCATTTTGATGATGCTTGTGCAAAAGGCTCAAGTGATGTGAATATGGACAGAGTATGTACAGCGAGTGTTCGTTCAGACCACGCCTTTTTTCTGACATGTTGCGACATGCCCTGGCTTGTAGAGAACGGCTGTCAGTTTAGTTTCAGTTGAGCTAATCTTCGCATTGTGTTCGTGTGCGTCAGTGACCACAAGTAAGTTGGAACTATATCATATAGATTATAGTTTATATTAGTAATTTATGTTAACGTTGATAGTCATTGACAGCCTTTATATCTGTTGTATGTGTGACTTATATGTTATTCCCATTGTGGTTACGTTTCGGGACATGTTTAGCACTGCTTGTTTAAGTGACTAGAGATAGTTATTCAGTTAACTAAATTGTGTTTATGGAAGTAATATTGATGTTTATTTCCTTTCATTTAGAACCACACCTACACTGTAACACCATAAGAAATAGTGCCTGTGCATCGCATCTGTATTCCCAAAGTGTGCATCTGTATTCCAGAAGTGATATATCTGTATTCCAAAGTGATATATTAAAGCCTTCAACATATATCTCTGCCTTCCGTGTCCTGACTAGACACCCCATATCGTTGACTAATTTTCATAACCAGAGCCCCATTACAATTTATGGTCCTTCGAGCCGGATTCGAACCAGCGACCTAAGGATCACCCAAGTGTAGCTGCAGAACTAACCCATCAGCTAGAACAAATGACACTTCCTCCGTCTCTCAGCCGAGTCACTCAACCCCCTCAGCATACGCTCGTTCCACGCTATGGTGTTCAAGCTATCAAGCAGGATTCTGAACATGATCCACCAGCTCACCTTCAGCCCAGCTATCCCAGAGAGTCAACCCAGGGTCTACAGCCATCAGTAGGCTTATTAAGAAATGCCACATCATATAGCTCACTCTCGTCCTACCCTATATCGGGTAATTGTGAGCCCAGTGCAGCGGCACCCGGCAGCCAATACGAGAAAGGTAGGGAGCCTCAGTTGGAAAATCCACATCTGGTGCCACCTGAGCCTCATACATCACATCTCTCACATGTGGCTCCTCCCAGATCGCTACATGGAAATCCAGCTTTCGATCAGATGATGCCTTTACCTGTGCACCAGTCAATACCTCAGCCTCCTTATGTACCCCAACCTTTCTACCAAGGGAATCCAGCCATGCTGGCCCATTATCCATCCACTGGATATCAGCATACACCCCCCAATATAGAAGGCCCAACATTTCCTGACTTTACCAAGGAGGACAGAGCTCAATATGTGGAGCTACGCCTTTCCCTTAGTACACTCCTCCATCCTTCTCAGTCCGAGCATTACAAGTATGCCATCTTGCTGAAGCATGTCAAGGTGCCACATGCACATCGCCTAGTGCTAGCTCATGCAGAGTCTAGTATGCCCTACTCTGAAGCTCTGAAAGCACTGGATGAACGCTATGGACGTCCATATCAGTTTGTGCTGAAGGAGATAGAGGACATGGAACGCCTACCCCCCATCCGAGATGATAGAGCTCTCGACGAGTTCTCCATCAGAGTGCAGTCGCTGGTAGGGATGCTGAAAGCTCTCCGAGGTGAAGGCCATGAGGAACTCCACTGCGGCTCCAATGTGAAGCGCCTTCTAAGCAGGCTCCCCAAGCACCAGCAAGAGAGATTTCGTCGTCAACAGTATAGGAAGGACCCGGCTAAACTGAAGCTAACGCTCATTGAATTTTCAGAGTGGCTGAAGGCAGAAGTCAGATGTCTGGACATTGAGCCCTCACTTCAAGCTCACAGTGAGAAGGATAAGAGGGAATTTAAGCAGCAGAAGTCCAAGGTTAAGATTACTACGGTTATGCATGGGATAGACAGTTCAAGTAACCATCCATCCGACACGCCCTCTCAAGCAGCTCATTCTATGCGAACCCAAGGGAAGGGTAAGATATCCTGCCCTTACTGTGAGGCAGAACACTACCTCAGCCAATGTGAGAGCTTCGCTAGACTTACCAAATCAGAGATGGTGGACTGGATTAAAGTCAAGAGGAGGTGCTGGAGATGTGGACGTTTTCACCTAGCTTCTGCTTGTGACCTCAAGAAGCCGTGTCGCCTTTGTAAGTCGAAACACCTCTCTGTCCTTCACGAGGTCAACCAGAGGAGTGGGAACGAGCCCACCATCACATCGACGGCAGAGACTCACTACCTGGATCAGCCAAATAGATATAGCCAGGTGCTGTTAAAGATTGTCAGAGTCAATTTGCAATACCAGGATAAAGTGCTTGACACGTATGCAGTGCTGGATGATGGCTCTGAGAGAACCATTCTGCTTTCATCTGCAGCACGCCACCTAGGAGTACAGGGTCAAGTAGAAGACCTCACACTCCGTACTATCCGCCAAGACATCAAGATACTGTCAGGCTCACGTGTGTCCTTTACGATCACTCCAGCTTCCCAACCAACAAAAAGGTTCTCCATTCAAGGCGCATTCACAGGTGAACACCTAGGCCTCTCTCAGTACAGTTACCCGGTTACTCAGCTCCAGAGAAGATATCGCCATCTACGAGGTCTGGCAATCCCACCCATCGATGGTGTTCAGCCAACCCTCCTGATTGGATCGGATAATGCTGATCTGATCGTTCCGATTGAGCCAGTGCATCTTGGTCCCCCTGGTGGTCCTGCAGCAGTCAAGACTAAGCTCGGTTGGACACTTCAGGGTCCAGCAAAATACCTGCAGCAACAGCTTCCCCCCACACAGTGCTTGTTCACCACAGTTTCCTCCCCTTCTGCTGAGCTGTTCAGTCAAGTTGAACGGTTGTGGCAGTTAGATACACTACCTTTCAAAAGTGAGAGATTGGTGACCAGATCCAGACAGGACAAGTACTCAGTGGACCTATTAGAGGCCGAGACCATCCGTGTAGAAGTAAACGGAGTGCATCGGTACGCTACACCCCTTCTACGAGTCCCAAACATGCCCAAGCTGCAAGTTTCAAAGGAAGTCGTGATGAAGAACCTGCGAAACACAGAGAAGAGGTTAGTACAAGATCCACTGCGTGCATCTACCTACCAGGAGGAGATCAAGAAACTTGAGATTGCTGGGTACGCCACCAAGATTGACTCCTGTGAGGTGGACTCATCCAAGGAGTCGTGGTTCCTGCCCCATCACATGATCAGACACAATGGCAAGGAGCGGATTGTTTTCAACTGCAGCTTCCAGCTTGGCAGACAAAGTTTGAATAACTACCTCCTTCCTGGTCCAGCCTTAGGACCCTCACTCCTTGGAGTCCTCCTGCGCTTCAGGGAGCATCGAGTCGCAGTAAGTGGAGACATTAAAGGGATGTTTCACCAGGTCCGCCTGCTGGACAGAGACAAGCCTTTGCTGAGGTTCCTTTGGAGGGATCTAAAAACGGACAAACAGCCATCAGTGTACCAGTGGGAGGTTCTGCCGTTCGGGACGACGTGCAGTCCCTGCTGCGCGATCTTTGCTCTTCAGAAACACATCACTGAGTCAAGTCAACCAGGAGAAAATGTCCGCCACAGTGTGGAACAGTGTTTCTACGTCGACAATTGCCTGCAGAGTCTACCCACCGTAGTAGAAGCCAGGAACCTCGTGACGAAGCTTAGAACCATTCTAGCTGCAGGTGGTTTCGATATTCGTCAATGGGCCAGTAACCAGCCAGAGGTGATTCGCAACTTGCCTAAGGAAGCCAAGTCTGACAGCAGCGAGAGATGGGTTTCTCAGACGTATGGTGAAGCTCAAGAAATGACGCTAGGCCTCAGTTGGCACTTCATGGAGGATACACTCCATTACAGGCATCGCCCGGTTTTCTCAAGCCAGACGACCATGCGAAATATCTATAAGATATTAGCAAGCCAGTATGATCCCCTAGGTCATATCCTGCCTTTCACGACAAGGGCCAAAGTTTTGGTCCAGAGACTGTGGGCCAAAGACCGCGACTGGGACGACCCAAACTTACCGGTCGACCTCCTGCAAGCCTGGACTTCATGGGAAGAAGAGCTCCCTCAGCTCTCAACGGTTAGTCTCACCCGGAGTTACTTCCCACTGGACGTGGATGTAAGTGCCATCACCCTCGAGCTTCATGTATTCTGTGATGCATCAGAGTCCGCCTACGGGTCAGTTGCTTACCTACGTGGTGAGGATCCTCATGGCCAAGTCCATGTAGCCTTTGTGCTGGCACGTTCAAGAGTGGCACCGAAGAAACAACAGTCAATGCCACGCCTTGAGCTCTGTGCCGCCCTTACCGGAGCTCAGCTTGCCCAGATGATCCAGAGAGAGCTCACCCTTCAGTTGAGGGACACAGTGCTGTGGTCTGACTCCACCACAGTACTTGTCTGGATACAGTCAGAGTCCTGCAGATACAAGGTGTTTGTAGGGACTCGTGTATCTGAGATTCAGGAGCTGACGGATCACCGGTCATGGAGGTATGTGGACACACAGAATAACCCCGCGGATGCTATCACCAGAGGGATGACACTATCCAACCTAGCCAAGCCAAACCAATTCAGCCAAGGTCCTGCCTTCCTTCGGCTATCACGTGAAAGATGGCCAGCCACAACTTCTTTCGTGGAGGTCACAGATGAGACAGAGATGAAGAGGTCTGCGTTCTGTGGCATTATGTCAGCCATTACGGCTCCAGAGATCCCAGCCACTGAAGACCACTCTACCTTTGAAGATCTCCTTGAGGCAACGAGTAGGTCACTGCATGGGGCGGCCTCCCAATCAAGCGCCCTCAGTGCAGATGACTACGCAGAAGCAGAACTCAGAACTCAGAATCCTTCAGAGAGCACAATATGATAGCTTTCCAGACGAAGTCAAGTGCCTACAAACAGGGAAAGCACTTCCATCCAGCAGTAGGCTCTTGTCACTTGCTCCAGAGTACGATGTCTCTAGGGGCCTTATCCGAGTAGGTGGTAGGCTGCGCCGTTCTACTAGTCTGGAAGATGATGTCGTACACCCAATTGTGCTGGAACCCAAGCACCATATTACCAAACTTATCATACGACAGTACGACAACAAGTTACACCATTCTGGATCGGAGAGGGTCTTCGCAGAGCTCAGGCGCAAGTTTTGGATCCTCCAAGGCCGAGAAGCTGTGCGTCGTCACCAAAGATCCTGCCCGGAGTGCCAGAAATGGAGAGCAAAGCCTGCGATTCCTAAGATGGCAGATCTGCCCCCTTGTCGTCTCCGCCTCCTGAAGCCTCCATTTTATTCAACAGGAGTAGACTGCTTTGGCCCATTCCAGGTCAAGCGAGGTCGGAGTATGGAAAAGAGATGGGGAATTGTTTTTAAGTGTATGACCACCAGGTGCATTCACCTCGATGTGCTGCCCAACATGGATACCGACTCGTTCCTTATGTCACTCAGAAGGTTCGTGGCTAGACGGGGAACTCCCTTCGAGCTTCTCTCTGACTGTGGGACCAACTTCCGCGGAGGGGAGCACGAGCTCAAGGCAAGTTTTGAGGCCATGTGCGTGGAGCTGCAGACTAAGTTGGCTAAGCACCAGATCCGTTTCCAGTTCAACCCACCAAATGCACCTCACTTTGGTGGAGCCT
Source organism: Carassius carassius (assembly GCF_963082965.1). Lineage (NCBI taxonomy): Eukaryota > Metazoa > Chordata > Actinopteri > Cypriniformes > Cyprinidae > Carassius > Carassius carassius. The sequence continues at coordinate 29,920,032 of NC_081768.1, read as the reverse complement.
GGGAGCGGGAAGTCAGATCCATTAAGGCTGCACTCTATGTTACTCTGGGAGCACAGACAGTGACCGAAGAAGTCTTGCAGACAGTCCTGATTGAGGTGGAGGGAATCCTCAACTCCAAGCCACTGGGCTATGTGTCGACAGATGTAGCCGATGTGGATCCCGTGACCCCCAATTACCTCCTCATGGGGCGGCCCGACTCTTCGCTTCCTCAGGTGGTGTACCCTGAGTCTGAGATTCTCAGTCGAAGAAGATGGCGGCACAGTCAGGTGTTAGCTGACCAGTTTTGGACGCATTTCATACGGAACTACTTGCCTTTCTTGCAATCAAGGCAGAAATGGGTAAAGGACACAGAGAACATCACTGTGGGTACAGTGGTGATGGTAATTGACCAAAGGTTACCTCGTGCATTGTGGCCCGTGGGACGAGTCACAAAGACCATTAGGAGTGTCGATGGGAAAGTGAGGACTGCTGAGGTGCAGGTAGATGGGAGGACCTACGCCAGACCAGTGGCCAAGCTCATTGAGCTGCCAGCCATACCGGATAATGCCTCGACAGCAGCTCCTGTGGATAGTTGAGCCTCTCCAGGAGATAATTCACACCGTGAATTATGGGGCGGCTGTGCAAAAGGCTCAAGTGATGTGAATATGGACAGAGTATGTACAGCGAGTGTTCGTTCAGACCACGCCTTTTTTCTGACATGTTGCGACATGCCCTGGCTTGTAGAGAACGGCTGTCAGTTTAGTTTCAGTTTCAGTTGAGCTAATCTTCGCATTGTGTTCGTGTGCGTCAGTGACCACAAGTAAGTTGGAACTATATCATATAGATTATAGTTTATATTAGTAATTTATGTTAACGTTGATAGTCATTGACAGCCTTTATATCTGTTGTATGTGTGACTTATATGTTATTCCCATTGTGGTTACGTTTCGGGACATGTTTAGCACTGCTTGTTTAAGTGACTAGAGATAGTTATTCAGTTAACTAAATTGTGTTTATGGAAGTAATATTGATGTTTATTTCCTTTCATTTAGAACCACACCTACACTGTAACACCATAAGAAATAGTGCCTGTGCATCGCATCTGTATTCCCAAAGTGTGCATCTGTATTCCAGAAGTGATATATCTGTATTCCAAAGTGATATATTAAAGCCTTCAACATATATCTCTGCCTTCCGTGTCCTGACTAGACACCCCATATCGTTGACTAATTTTCATAACCAGAGCCCCATTACAATGCTATTTTCTTAACATGGTAAAAAATTATAAAAAGGGAGAGCTGCGACCAGTGTTGGGTAATTTACAAAAAAAAAAAAAAAAAAAGTAATCCACTACATACTGTATTACTAATTACTTATTTAAAATTGTAATTTGATTGCATTACTGATTATTGCATTTAAAAAAAGTAATCAGATTACTAATTACTTTAAAGTTTATTTTACTTGTTTGCGTTTATCAAACCTAAATACACTTCAAAGAGAAACTCATAGTTCTTTCATTAATTTAATAATGACTGAAAAAATACACAAGTAGCCTATTATTTTTATAACCTACACTCCCAATATCTACACAACATTTTTTGTTTTGTAAAATAAATAAAACAAATAGGGTGAGCTTTTTGCATTCAGTATCTGTGAATATCTTCCTGAAACGATCTAAAATGAATGAAAAAGACCTGAGAAATACAGTAGTATATCTAAAAAGCTTGAAGTTTCTATTATTAAATGAAGTAAGTCGTGTCGAAAACAAATATTCTCTGTTATTCTCTAATCCGTGTGAAACCAACGTGATGTACAGTCTTTCCCGTCTGAGCTCATCTATAATGTATCCGTGCACATCACGCGCTATAATCATTTATGCGAAACCAGGCTTGAGATGCGCGAACATTATAATTGTCCACATCACCTCCGTGTACAAAAAAAATAAAATAAATAATAATAATATTAATAATAATAATCTTTTTTTCGGTTTTGGAATTAAAGTGAATTTTGAATTGTGACGCCGACGCGTCTTAATGCAGATGATTTCATTTTGATGAGTCATTTACTTTTACTTATATCAGTTACTGTGACATAAACTTGTACACATCCACCTGTTGGAATTTTCCCAAACTATAATGCCAGACTTAAATATGCTGAGTGCAACATTTTGAAATATGATTCATACGAACAAAAAAAAACGACCTTTCATTGCATCTAAATGTTGTAGGATTCGTCAGCAGTTTAGCTCACATTCTCCAGTGATTTATTAAAGGGCATACTGACACGCAGAACATGATTTTTACTTCAGAATTTTTAACACTACATTTGTAACTTAAGTAACGTAATTTTATTGGCATGAGTAACTGTAATCAAATTATATATTTAAAACTTTACTGCATTACACTAACGCGTTATCCCCAACTCTGGTTGTGACACGTCCTAGTGAAGATGTTGATGAATCAAAGTGTGCTAATCATTTATTTGGTTTTTCCATCATTGACGCTGAACCGCCCAGCATATACATGCTATTTGAAATCTGCCATGTTTTCTATGGGAACGACTCTTCTTTGTGCAGATTTCTTTTTCTCATTCCAGCGGTGTTGAAGTTCTGAGAAGTCGAGACAGGCTTTTATTTTGAAACAGTGTTCGGTGTTTGGTGTTCGGTGGTCTCCGCACCGACGCGAATCACCCAAAGCGCGTAAAGACCCTGCTGTATCCGCGGACCTCTGCGTCCTCTGACCCCGCGTGACTCTGGAGTATCCACGCGGGATTGTGAGTCTGTGTGAGAGTTATACATAGAGAGAGAGAAAGAGGGAGAGCAGTTAAGAAGAAGAAGAAGAAGAAGGAGGAGGAGGCCACTCCTTTGATAAACTGTGCAAACGCAAACAAGCTCGCTCCATGCAGTTGCTGCTGGCTTATATTTACACTCAGCAGATGTGTTTGGATTGATACATCACTAGAGCTGAGTTTGGATTATTCCCGAGTCGGATCTTCAAAGAGGAAACAATGTAACCTGGTAACACACGAATGCAGGTGACCAAATTACTAACAGCTCTATTAGTACCACGGTATTAACCGAAGAGTCAGCTAAATATAACCGTAATCACGTCTGTATAACAAAGTACCATGCTCTTACTCTCTGATAAGTAACCAATATAACAGTATTGTTATTGGTAACACTTTTACAGTGTCCTGGTTATATGTTACATCTGTAAAAACAACGGAGTATAATGACCACCAACTAACCCTAAACCAAACCCTAACCTTACACGCTTTAATACCTATTAATCACAAGAATTGGATTGAATTACCATTAAACAATATGTTGGTTCCTTGGGATTATTTGAAGGAACTTGGAGTAGCTTTTAAATGAATTTATAATAATTAATAAACTGCACTTTTTGCAATAGCAGTTACCCTTACAAAAGTATGGTTATAGATATTGATGGTAACATGGTACTCTGATGTCTAAGCCTTACCCTCCATTATTTTTGGTAACACTTTGTTTTAGGTGTCCTTGTTACACAGTACTATTATAATAACAAAAAATTATGCATAATGACAAGTAACACTAAGCCTAACCCTAACCATATAGTAAGTGCATGTATTTAATCTTACTCAGTACTTAAATGTATAGTTACACTGTAACAAGGAGGCCTTAACCATATTTTGGTGGTTAAGACCTTAAACAGACCGACTGCAGCACATGAAATCCTGTGTGAGAGGTTGTGTGATGTGTGTAATTTGACCACGAACAGATGGGCTTCTCTGACGTTTTGGTGCTCAGAGAGAGTTTCACACATTTGTCTTGTGTGTGTTTTCTGTCCAGCTGCTGTATATAGCCCCATGCACTCTGTATATCACACACACTTCCTTGGTTATGTGCCTGACCTCATAACACCAGGCCAGAACCAACACTGGGATCCGGCTTTTGTTCTAAAAGCAGAACCAATAGGAAGGAAGGAAATCTAATCTAGTCAGTGAAATGCTCGCTTAACATATTTTAAAATATGGTATACGGTGATCTATAAATGTAGAAGTCAAATTAAATAAGATGTTCAGTGGTGAAAATGTTTATATGATTCAAAAGTGTTAGTGCATTAAAACAATTAAGAACATGACTGGAACGATCAGATGTGGTTGAATCTAATTTTAGCTATTTAAGGCCATAGTTTTGCCAGTTTATTTTATTAAAGGGGCCATAGAATGCATTGATACAATATTTTAAATTCTTCTCTGTTGTCCCGTGTGTGTTTATGAAGTTTAATCTCAAAATACCCCACAGATATTTTTTTATAGCTTGTTGAAATGGCCACTTTTAGGGTATGAGCCAAAACGCTCTGTTATCTGTGTCTGTCCCCTTTAAATGAAAATGAGCTGGTGCTCCCTCTTTAAGAGCTCATGCTCGTGGGCACACCACCGGTGTTACGGTTTAACTGCTGGCGACCGTGTTACTGACCTCACATTGCTTCCAAACACAATTTCTAACTACCACATTCCTATTTCCGACCATTCTGGAAGCACGTGAAGACAGCATTAGTGAAAACAGACAGAGACAATGGGAGCTTTAGCAACATTAGCCTTACAGAGAGCCAAGATGCTCTTTTGGACAACAAAATATGATGCTTATTAATTACTATGTCTGTAGTCTAGATGTTTGCGCATGAAGCATTAGTATCGATCCCTCTTTCAGAAGCAATCTTGTCAGAACTCCAGCTTAGCTGACCCTCGTTTGTCTCAGTAAAATGTTAGCACAATTGTATAGGGATTTTAAATTGTTTTTCCAGAACATTTCCTTTGAAAATCTTCTTTTGAAAATGTCCTCAGTGGTCTATGGAGACTTCATTGGTGCATCCCAGCACATGACACTTGTAATGTCGGTTTAGTGCTGATTGTACCTCCAGCAGCTACAGCAAGAGAACAGTAATGATGGACCGGTGCTTCTCACTCAGGGCTGTGTATGTGTTAATAGTGCAGAGAGCGTCACAAATGAGCGGGACTTTCCAGAGTATGACCTCATACTAGTGAGAAATCTGGAACTGCTCGTGTGGAGAGACGGTTCATGAATTACTAGGATTATAAAACTATGAGTGAGTGGATTTTTTTTTTACCATTTATACACTGCAGCCACACAACTGTGCTCAAACGCAGTGATTTTTGCGTTCTATGGCACCTTTAAGGCTGATCGTGTGAAAGACTTGTGTGTTATTGTTGTCTCAGGTTGGCTGCTGTATTCAGTTACCCAGCAGAAACGCGGGAGGCCTTAGTAACGTAACCTAATATGTAAGCGCTACTGTGGTGCTGCTATCTATTCAGCCTTCTTGGATTGCATTTTTGTGTTCATGTTCAAGATCCCTGCCACAGACAAAACTGTCGTCTTCTGTAGAGCTGCTTATGTCTGAAATGAACTGGTTTCAAAGCTGATGAACTGAAGTGAATCTGACAGGAGCGGTCACCTGCTGTAGAGCTGAGATCACTTCAGAACTATTGAGGTTTGCAGCATTCGCTCTGTTACTGAACTCAATCGATTTGAGCTGCATAGTGGCAATATTATCTTCTGTAGAGCTGCTTTCAAATTGCGTCCTAAGTGAATTTGGCCAGATTAACACTTGTTCTCCTGTTTATTACTGTAACTATATTAACAGCAGTTGTTCTGGCAAATTTATCCAGTTTTCAGGGTTATAATTGTTGTGAACTTCTTTTCATGACAGTTCAACAAATGTTCTCCCCTATTATCATTAATATAAAATAAACAAATAACTTTTTAATATTTAATATATAATTAAAATCTAGTATCGTTATGGTAGTATTTGTTGTACTTCCTTCAACGTAAACTGATTTAAATGTTGCATCCTTGGATTATATAACTCATGGTCACCATTCAGAATAGTAGAAATTCAAAGTCAAAGAAAATGTAAAGTCTAGATGCATTACAGTAAAAAATTATTTGGGGACAAGTGGGCTTATTTCTTATCAAAATAAAGTTGCGATGCGAAACAATCTACAAAAATAAATTGCTCATTCAAGATCCATCATGAAGTGGGAAGTCACAACCCAGAGCCACAGCAGGCCCTTACTCAATGGAAAGTGACCCAAAACACTCTAGTGTAGTCTAGTCATGATGCAGGAATCGACAATGATGTCAACAGATGTGCTGATGTGTCATAATGTGTGGGATTACAACTGATCTGTCTACTGCTTTCCTCAGACAGGCTGGAGTTGAGAAGATCCTAGAGCAGCACTAAGGTGGGCCGAAGTCACGTGAAAGCACAGAGCTGCCCCACACACACAGACACACACACACACACACATTGCAGTCATGCTGGAGGAGGACATGGAAGTGGCCATCAAGGTGGTGGTGGTGGGGAACGGAGCAGTCGGGAAGTCCAGTATGATCCAGCGATACTGCAAGGGCATCTTCACGAAGGACTACAAAAAGACCATCGGGGTTGACTTTCTGGAAAGACAGATCATGTAAGCATGCTTTCTGGCTGTCAATCAAGACATTTTATTTAAGCCGATGGGCAAGGCTATCTTAAATTAAATAATCAACACATTTAAATGGATTTAAGGAAATAAAGAAGATTTTGTTCAGAATCAATTTGAAATATTTGGAAATAATACTTTTTATTTTAAAATATGCACATATTCAGTGCTTCTCTTGGCTTATGCATAATACACCAAATCGGCTCCATTCATGTTTTGTGTTTGTTTGTTTTTTGCATCGCATTGATTATGAATTACATAAATCAAGTAAATTAGAAATACAGCATCATTCAACATTTCTATCATTATACAGTAGTCAAATATGAAATGTTTAGCTACCTTACATATAACATTGCACTCTTTCACCATTAAATCTGAGGCATCAGATTTGTATCAGTCTCTGTTAACAGTAAACTCCACCTTCTTTGATTTGATTGGCCATTTGAGTGCTTTTGACATGGGTGAGTGCTGAGGCAGACCAGGTTAAGATGAGACTGTTAATCATCCTGTGACAGCAAATATAGCGCTGAGTAATGGAGTACAGCAGAACGGGGGGGCAGCTTGCTGAATCTGACACAATGTCTGTGCTACAGTAGTGATGGAGGGCTTGTAGAGATGTACTGCGCTGTTCATAGTGCTGTAGATCAATTTACATTATGGACATGTGAGAGTGACAGAGAAACATGACATGAAAATCTTTTTGTCCAGAACATGTAAAAAGTGTACCAAGAATGAACATTTGAAAATCTAATATACTATAATTACATGTACTTAATTTTTGGAATCCAGTCATTACCCTGCACTGACTACACAGTAGCTACAGTATTCCCAGTATACAGTATACAAACAAAGCCTGGATCATTCACAGCTTTAAACAGAAATAAATGCCATTAAATCTGGTTCACGTTTGTCCAGACATATATGACAAGAAAACTTCTTGTTTGCATTTAAAAACGGAGTCTGACAAAAAGCATGCGGTGAAGATCAGGCAACTCCTTGGGAAAGGAGATCATCTTGCTTTTTTTAGCAGTAGTTCCTGGATCACAGTCTCTTTCCAATATAACGCGAGACGTGTTATCGGCAGTAAATGCCAGAGAAAATCTGTGCGGTTTACTGGTTGTACTCTTAAAGCGAAAAGAGGAACAAAATAGTTGCCAGTGGCTTCATCTGTTTCAGTGCTTAGTCAAACTGAGAATGAAAGCAGATGTGAATTGCAGCTGTAAGTCAAATTAGTTTCATCCAATTGTTTCACGTAATTAATGTGTTTTAATACATTTCAACAGTCTATTAGATATTAGGCCAACACATTTGTTTGTCTGCGTTTCAGAGTTAATGGCGAGGACGTCAGGCTGATGTTGTGGGACACGGCGGGACAGGAGGAGTTTGATGCCATCACTAAGGCCTATTACAGAGGTGAGTGTGTTAGAAACGCTGTGCACGTGTGTTTGTCTGGGAGCTGGAGCGGGTTAGTGAGCGGTGTTTGGTCCTGCAGGCGCTCAGGCCTGTGTGCTGGTCTTCTCCACCTCCGACAGAGAGTCCTTCGAGGCCATCAGCAGCTGGAGGGAGAAGGTGGAGACGGAGGTCGGGGACATACCCACCGTCCTGGTGCAGAACAAGATCGATCTGCTGGACGACACAGTTATCAAAAAGTAAGACTGAAAGAATCAGTGTCAGCGACTGTAGAGACTGATGTGGTGAAAGGATAAATTCCCTACATTTTTGTCATTGATATCGTTATCGCAATAAATATCAGACGTGATCATGATATATTTTTAAGCCCATATCACCCATCCCTAGTGTAAACGTATATATCTTTAGGAAAATGACTAATCGATTCACTAGATAAGACCCTTATTCCTCAGATAGGATGGTGTAGAGCTCTTTGAAGCTGCATTTTTAGCCTTCACTCCGTTGAGCACCACTGAAGTCCACTATATGGAGAAAAATCATGTTTTACTCAAAAATCCTAATTTGTTTCCAACTGAAGAAAGAACATCTTGGATGACATGGGGGTAAACTGTCAGGAAATGTTTATTCTGGAAGTGGACTTATCCTTTAATGCAGTGGTTCCCAAACTTTTCCATTCCACGACCCACCTAGACAAGTGTAATATATTTCACGACCCACCAAAATATTAAAAAAAAAAAAAAAACAACGAGTGAAATTACTTTAAACCTAATCTTACTTAAAATTTTTATGACAGAAATTAAGTATTTAAGAAAAATAACCATTTTATTTTAGAGTACAACTGAAAATTTCACTACAAATTTACAAGTTTTAATTTTTGTTTACTGGCGTTAAAATATGTAGTGTCCATAAAAACGTGAAGCAGGCTCACTCCAGTGAAGTGTGATCTGCGCTGCTGTGTTTTGTTGCATTCATGATCCTTCCGTGTGTGTCGGCGAGAACGGAGCACAATCCAACACTTTTTTAGAAAAGCATAAGAAGCAAAGCAGAACTATCTAAAACAGTTTGGAGATTAAAATAATTGTGAAATAGGTAAAAAAAGACCGATTGAACCTTTTAATGACATTGCTCTGAGACCTTCAAAACACGCAACGCACACGGACTTAATTGCAATTTGAAAATCACACTAAGGATATTGCAGTTCATTATTAATGTTGGTGGGCTATATCGTTGTGATGAGTGGGTTCCCAGTTCCCGCCTCCTTCTTCCTGTGATTGTGAAGATTTTAATGTTTTACACTGGTGCCGAAGCCAGGGAGGAAGGAGGGGCGCGCTGCCGAAGATCCTTCGCCGCTGGGGTGAATCCGCAGTGCCATCGAGCAGGGCGAAGGAGTCTGCCGCCGAGGGTGCTCGATGTGGTGGGCTGGAGTGAGTTGCCGGGGGGGGGGGGGCGAACTCACTCCAGCCCACCGCCTCGATGACTCCTTCGTGGAAAGAGGTGGGAACCGGCGGACAATCAAACAAAGTTTTAATAACCAAATAAACACAAAACAGCGCGACAGCCCCTCTCGGATGACTGCCGTGCACAAATAAAAAACAAACACAAAATAAAACCCAGGCCTGGTCCTCTCTCGTCCTTCACTGTCATCGCTCCTCTTTTGTATCTTTCCGATCTCCTCCGTGGTTCTTGAGACCGGTGAGTGTTGCTCATTTCCCAATCACTCCACCGGCCTAGCTCTGTTCCCATGGCACTAGGCCCCGCCCCACTCGTCACATTCGTGCAGCCCTAGACTGAACTGTGTTAGTGTCTGTGTGTCATTGAAACGCAAAATTAGCTGCAGCCAAGTGACTTTGTGCGACCCACCTTGTTCCATTCCGTGACCCACGAGTGGGTCGCGACCCACAGTTTGAAAACCCCTGCTTTAATGCATTGGTCTCAAACTCCATTCCTGGAGGGCCACAGCTCTGCACAGTTTAGCTCCTGATCCAGCTAATCCAGCTCTTCAGAAACTTCCCAGCAGGTGTGATTAGGAGCTGTGGCCCTCCAGGAATTGAGTTTGAGACCACTGCTTTCATGTAAATCCTTCTGTGTCCTGTCTTCAGTGAAGAGGCTGAAGGTCTCGCTAAAAAGCTGAAGTTGAGATTCTATCGGACGTCAGTGAAAGAGGATCTCAACGTCAGTGAAGGTGTGCGATATAGCATTTCATTTCATGAAACTGATTTGCGATCAACTGTAAAATAACCCCTTTTTGTTATGTTGTAGTTTTTAAGTATCTAGCTGACAAATATCTGCAACGGCTCAAGCAGCAGTCGGCAGAAGAGACCGAGGTTGTTCATTCATCCAGCAATAAAATAGGTGAGAATTCTTTCAAAAGAAATGATACTTTTATTAGGGACAGGAATTAGACATCGCATGATCCAATCTGATTTCCATTCTTGGAATCACAATCTTGATCTACATTTTTTTCGTATTAATTATTTAGCTTATTGACTTTAAAGTGCTTCTAATATGGGTTATGAAAGGTTCATATTTTGGTTCCCCCACAACAGGTTGACATGCATGCAAGGTCAAAAAACACTTTCATTGTCTTATAGTATGCATTTATTTTTACCTTATTTGCTCAGACTCGCAAACGATTTGTTTTCCCAAACCCCTTCTTGGCATGACGCGAGCGGATTGGTCCACATCTTGCCTGTAATGCCTGATAAAGCAGTGTTTGTGAGTAACTGTTTGCGGGGAAAACACAATTTTTTCCGCCCCAAAAGCAACACCTAGTGGAAAAAAATTGATATGCTAACATAAATATGCTAATGTTTCGTGTTAACTTCAACCTGAAACTGCTTGGGATTTGATTTAAACAATTCCGAGTGGACTCTTTCTTTTAAACGAGACGGTAACCTTACACACGGTGCACTTTCAGATTTAAACCTTGGCAGGATGTTTTCATTTACTTAGAGCTGTGTTACACACTGCATGGAAGGTCATTTTTAAAAAATCCATAATGAATCAATTTAAAAAGTGTATTTGTTCATTTTTATTAAATTACCACGAGTGGGCTACTATTTAAAGTAATTATAAATAATAACTATGCACATTCACAAGCAATAAACAAAAAGTGCTTTCGGTATCTGAGAGTGTATCACCGTTATGGCGTTTTCTCCTTTCTCAGCATAGATGCTATTTGATTGTTACTGATGACATCACAGATACATATTCTATTAATTTTTATTACAACACTTCTACACTGTTCATTTCAGTTTAGCTTTAGCATGACTTTTTTAGATTCTCGTGACACATTTCTTACTCCTTCAGGTGTTTTCAACACTAGCGGCGGCAGTCATCCCAACCAGACCGCCGGCGATCTGAGCGGCCGTGAGGTCATAAACCTGCGCCCAAACAAGCAGAGGACCAAGAAAACCAAAAAGCCCTTCGGTAGCTGCAGACTGCTCTGATTCACGTGTGCCTGGCAGGGAACCGGACGCTTCATTAGCGCTAATTAGAGTTGAAGAGAAGAAGGTGTGCAATCCAGAGCAGATCTGTCATGATCAGTACATCATGGGCTTCTGCTGACGGACACTGCTAGTGTTTCTGCCATTAGTGGCATCACAGAATCAGTAAATTGGAGGTCTGTTGAGCTATTTTTGTATTGTGTATTGATGAGTAGGCCTAAATCTTTTGGACACTGCCCTTCCTCACATTTGAACAATAGTTGTGACTCAAAATTTAGATGAATCAAATATATTTTCTCACAGTCAAATAGTTGGTGAGTTATTCCATGTGGTACACAGCAGGGTAATTTTCTCTAATTTACCTTGCACACCATTTGTGCATTTGGACTCTTCATCGTTAGTGCAGTATGTTTGTATCGATGGAGGTGCATCATTTGCTGTCACAATCTTCCCTTAAAAGTTATGTTCATTTGTTGTTTCTTATATGAACGTCGTCACAAGTTTCAGTCCATATGTTCTTATAGGTATTTTTGTATGAAAGATGTAGTAATGACTTGCTTAAATTCAAAACATTTAACACCGTGCCAAAATTTCACCGCAAGTCAGATTTTTAATCATTTTTTTTCATTGATATGCATCAGAAGTGGGATTATATGGAAAGATATTCTTTTGGGATATAGGAAAGTTTTTTTTTTTTTTCGGTTGCTGGCAACACAGCCAGATATTACAGTGTAAAACAACACACTCTAGACGCCAGACGCCAAACTAAACTGAAGTCATCATAAATGTACAGTGAATGTTCAGTATATCGCTCAACCCTTCTCACTGCTACATATTTACTGTACATGTGCACCAATTATTATGGTGCCTACATTTTTGTGCCTATATTTTTGCATTCATGAAAAACACTGCTATATGTGAATTACTGAATCAACTGGAAAGTAAATGCACATTTAAAATCCACTGATCCATGAATTTACAATCAATGTATAAAACTTTCCAAATATATTTGAGTAACAGTTAGAGATGACCAAGATTGAGATCCTGTTTAACATTGGACTAAACTGCACTGATAGTATTAACATGACCTTCAGCACAGTATTGGGCTTTACATATGTACAGGAATCCACCAAGGAAGATTTCAGAACCGTGTCGAACTAAAAATGTGTGTTTCTAGAGGATCTATGACGGAGTCCCAGAGCCTTAACCACTGAAGCCATTAGAAACGCACCAGTCACAACTGATCTTGTGTGATTTTACTGAAAATTGATGTGCTAAATGTTTTACTATAGACCCAACATTCCCTCTCTGAGTTTTATATTTGAATCAATCAGAGGATGTTCCAGAATGGTTTTGATCTGATGTCTGATGAGTTTGAGCAGGTAATAATAATCTGTTCACTTCTTTAAATATGGCCCAACTCTTGATTGATTGTATTTATTCATGAATGGCATGCCTCGTGTTTGTTTGAATGTGGAATCATGGTACTTCGCCACAACAGCCTTCATGTTTACAGCTTGTGTTCAGTGGCTCGATGTGATGAATGTTGGTTTTCTCCTTTGCTGCAGTGACATAATGGTGACACTACAATGAACTAAAGGCACTTTATTTATCTGATATAATTCCTGATCATGTTATTGCTTGGTTATCTTAAATATACAGTTTCTAATACAAGTACTGCTTAATTTCTTTTTTCCCTTTTCTTCTGACTTTCTAGTAGACGTTGAGAATATGCCAGCAGCACCGGTTACTAGCTTCACTTGAAGTGATGTGTCTGTTTCTGACTGTATGATTAATGGTTGGGTGGTTGTCAGAGAAGGACAAATAAAGTTGTAGCTGTTTTATTTTCGTGGTACTTTTTTTATCATACTGTGACAACCTTATACATGCATGTTTACAAAATGTTGTGAATACTTAAAAAACAGAAAACATAATCCACAGTGCCAAAGAAAACCTAGACTGTGACTTTAAACTGCCTACTCACACTTAAACCTAATATTAATAATATATATATAATTTAATATTGGCATCTTCTGTCATAAAGTTTTGTGACCGATTTACAAAAGAAAAAAATCTGAAACAGCCCTTCATTGTCATATAATCACTGTAACACGAGGTTTAGATTTTGATTAAATTGTCAAAGGCTTATACAGTTATGAACTTCACATTGTCTTGAAATGGAGAATCCATAAACTGTAGAAAACCTGTGCATTTTAATGTAATGAGGCAGAAATGGCCTATTTTCTCTCTATATTTAAAAATCTCAAACAACTGAAAACAAAAAACAAAAGGTATTATTTCTCATTTTAAGAGCCACTCCAAAAGTGATTAAGAATCTAAACAGCAGTGTTATCAAAGGCAGGTTGTGTTTGGCAGTAGTGTGTTCTCCTGCTGCACCAGTCTGTGTTGTTCTTCACTGTAAAGATGAACCTGACGGCCGAATGTGAGATTCCCAGCACGCTGAGAGCCCAACGCTCTCATTAGAATGTACAGAGCAAGCGAGAAAACCATGTGTAGCTGCTCTAAAAATAAACGCTCACGAGCCAGGAAAATCATATTCATGGGCCTTCCAGCGGGAATGCTAGTAGATCCCAACAGAATTACAGTGATTTAGCATTTTCATATTAGTTAATAAATCAAAAACACAATGTTAGTGTTAGTGTTTTTCTGTAAGGGAAAAGCACTGAAGTAAAAGCTAAATAAATAGGCATATGCATAAGACCAAGATGCCATCAGTGGTAATAAAACCTACAAATCTATTTGTGACCCTGGACCACGAAACCTAAGGAGCACGGTTATATTTGTAGCAATAGCCAAAAATATATTGCGTGGATCAAAATTATCGATTTTTCTTTTGTACCAAAAATCATTATGATATTATGTAAAGATCATGTTCCATGAAGATATTTTGTACATTTCCTACCATAAATACATAAAAAACATACTTTTGATTAGTAATATGCATTGCTAAGAACTTAATTTGGCCAACTTTATAATTATAAATTCATAATTCATAGTCATATTTCTGCCAAATTCAGCCCTAGCAATTCATACATCAATGGCAAGCTTATTTATTCAGATGATGGTCAAAACAATTGACCCCTTATGACTGTTATTGTGGTCCAGGGTCATATATCAGTTATGTCCCTGATACAACACACGCATCATGGAGACGTCTATTTGATGTCTGAATTTACATCTGCAAGACGTATTATTTGGTGTTTGTTCAACCGCAATATGTCTATAGGACATTTTGTTTTAGATGTCAAATAGATGTTTATTAGATGTCTTTGTTTATAATTTAGAATGAATGTAAACTGACATCTTACAGACATCTGCACACAGATGCTTTCCAGATCAATGATCTTTAACAGACATCTTGCAGATGTACGTGTGCTATCCTTTAACAGACATCTGCAATTGCAGATAGTACATAGCAGACGAGCAAACACTAAAAATATGTCTTGCAGACGTCTCCGTGATGTAGGTGTGCTATCAGGGAAAGGCACGTGTGGCGCGCGTCAGTCACTCAGCCTCTATTTGCCATTGCTAAGACTGGAATGATCAACTTTCTGGTTATCCATGATTTGAATGGTTTTCTCTGCGTGGTCTATGTTCCTGATGAGGGTTTCGAGGCGCCTCTTGATCTTCTTCTGGTCCTCCAGGGCGCAGCTGATCACGACGCTCTGAAACTTCTGATCCAGAGGCACAGGAGGCGCGTCGGTCACACACGCCGCGTGAAGGGCCTGCAGACGCTTTCTGCCCCCCTCCATGTCCTCCAGCACCTTCCCAGTGATCTCATCGATGATGGCCGTGGCTTTCTTCAAGGCCTCTTCCTGCTGCTCGTTTCGGATCGTATCCACAGAAATGCTCACTGTTAATGTCCTGCCCAGGAGTCTCGAGGCGGTCAGAGAGAGCTCTTCCCTTTCCCCTGAAATAAAAGTTGAAATTTAGTTTATATGTTATCCATTAGAGTTCACAAGCGGAGGTCATGCAGCACGGAGGGCGTACCGTCACAAACGCTCCTCAGTTCCTGACTGTTTCGTATGGACTGGATCATCTCAATTAAACACTCTCTCTCCTGCTCCATAGCAGTGGCTTCCTCACGAAGAGCCTCCACCCTGAGAGAGACTTACTGAGATCATTTCATTCCAGATACAACCCTGAAAACTATGAAAAACACCCAGCAACAACAATGCAACAACTGTTTTAGCTGTAATTTGCTATTACAGCTGTCCTAAAAACGAATACAAATCCACCTTCACAATGTAATCTTATGTATGCTAGTGTCACGTTTTATTGCCTGTTGTTAACCATGATTGGACTTAATCCATTAAAATTCTTACATTAAGAAGTGTATCTAAAATCTGCTTAAACTATATATACATACACGCACACACACACAAACACACATATACATATATACACATTTATAAAAAAAAATAAATAAAAAAAAAATATATATATATATATATATGTTTGTACATGAAAACTTCCATTTACAGTATTCTAAGAACTATATTATATTAATCCACACACTACTTGTATTCTGTTCCGGCGATGGAAAAATGCATTCACTTTGCATGAGTCGAGTCAAGACTTAGTGGGTCTTCCTGGATTTAGTCTGTACCGATCAGACAATCAATATCTTACCTCGTCTCAATCTGATCCAGACTCTCCAGTAATCGTCCGGACCGGTCCGCCATCGAAAGCGTTCGGCTGAATTTGCCTTTGGATGCATCGTTCATTTTAGCGTTGATTTTCGCTTGTGCCATAGCTGCTACTAGTCACGTTAATTAATGATTTGAAGGGTGCAGTGACCTATATACTATAGGATAAACCGGAGCAGACCACCCGAGCAATATAGCGATGTCCGGTCCTCCAATGAATCGTCCACTCTTTGAAAGATTCAGTCGAATCGATTCGCACAGCGTTTGCAAATCTCCAACTGTAAAGTGAGTGACACGTTGAGCTATACACATTCAACACAACCATTTTCAAACATGAGACATTTATCTGGCACAAAACATAGCCAGTTGTAGTGCTGTAGAAAGTGACAGCGTCAAAATGGTAGTAGTATTGCCGAATCCTTAACTTTTCATTTTAAAGTGATGTGATATATTCTAAAAGTGATGGTGTTATAAAGTAGAAAATGACAATGTAATTATTTATTTAATATCAAACTAAATATTTATGCTGCAACTTTGCATGGCCCACGTGGACTACTTTGTGTGATGACTGAAAAATTCACTGGATAGAACCTGTTCGTTTAAATGAATCATCCAAAAGAACCGGTTCGTTGAAATGAATCGGACTTCGCGGCGCTTATCGACCACGTTCTAGCGGTTTCCAGCGGTCTTCAATAACATCTCCAAACATGGGCTGGAACTTCCCTTGGTAATACACTCCTTCAGACAAGAGTGGAGGAGTTCACCTCGGAGATTTCAGAGGAAGGTGGGATTCATTTTTAGAGTCAAGGGCCAAGATGACATCACCAAAAAGACAAAAACCAGAACACAATGAGATTTCTCAGACAGGAACACGCATGATATGCTTTAGTTACTTTCCTTTATTTAAACTTAAAAGAAAACCTCATGTAAGAAAAGAAACACGTTTAATCACTCCAGTGCATGAACAACATGATAAAAACACTCAAATTGTGTCTTCACTTATCAGAACTCCTGCAAGCTTCTTTTCAAGGCTTCTTCCAACTCTGCAAAATGAGAATGCAAAAAATATTTTAAAAAGTATATATTTTTAAACAAACGTAAAGTAAAGTAAAGTTCAAATTATATATATATATATATATATATACACCCAAAAAAACAAAAAAGCTGAAACACCGCACCATATATGTGCTCAAGAACCCTGCCTAGGATTCCATCTATTACAATAAATATCACACTGAGCCTAAGCTTCATAAAATGAAACATTCCTACAGTACAATGATAATACTCGTCGTGTACAGCTGGCAAAATAATCATCTGATTAATGAATGAATAGCATTCTCTCAATGAGCTCTAACATAATGTAAAAATACAATACAGCCCCTACACTGTTCAGAAATAAGAGACATATAAGATATTTGTAGCAATATTACAAAAATATGTCAAGAATTATAAATGTATTATCAATATCCAGCTCTTTTGATTTCCTGGCCTCCTCTGCACTCAAAGCCAAAGCCAGTTTTATGTCCTGATCAAATTTATCTAAGGAGAAATATAAATAGGCAGGCACGGCAGTGTTACATTTTCACGCACTAAGTTGATTTGCTAATATTTATTTGAACCGTCACAGTACTAAATTGAAACATAATATTGCAAATCTAAACTGACATGTTACTGAAATACCACTTCTCGACAAAATAAATAAAAAAACATTAGAAAACCTACCATCACCATCTTGTGAAATGGTCACCTCTTTTTTAACATCAAGACTCCTTGAGGTAATGGCATTCTTTACATCTAGAAACTTTGCCACTGAAAAAAAAAGTAATTAATTATGTATGTATACAGTAGTCAACATTTGACGTGGATCAAAAAAACTTCATCAAATTTGTCCTAAGACAAGAACGCATTTTGGTTTCAGGACAACATTGATGAAAGGTTTTAATCCACTTCAAATGTTGACTAGTGCATATAGTTTTATCATTCCCATACTTCCTTTTATGGTATTTCATAGCGTCCATTACTTGTCCAGACTGGTAGTGTTAGTTTATTGCTGGAATTTGAAGGGATAATTGATCTATACTTCCACTGGAGCCATCATTAAGCGGGGAAACAAGCTTTATATCCCTCCAGACACAGAATAAAAACCTCACCATTACTCTGAGGGAAGATCTCCTTGGCATTTATTATGCTGGTGGAGGCGGCAGGTTTCTCTTCTGCGCTGCTGGCTCGGGAAGAAGCACAAGGCTCTGACTGGCAGTGATGCTTGTGGTAATGTGAATGGAAACTGGGTATATCTTTATGGCTGTGTGAGCAAACAGTGCACAGAACATCGAAACTCTTCTCATTGCCCTGGGTCTTGTGCGTCAGGAGGATGTGCATCTTCATCAGGGCGTAGGTGGCCGTGTTTTTGTCACAATGGCGACAGCAGTAACTGCATTTATTTTCAATGGCCAACTGTTTCATGCACTTTGTGAACACAGGTTTCCTTTCCACCTTGGATTTCTCAGAGCCCATGCAAGGACAAAGTTGCTCAGGGCTTGTACTCCCAATGGTGTTTTCTGTGGATGTTTGGAAAAATATTCGGAGCCACTTCCAAGAAGCAGTAATCTTGGCTGTGCAGACTGTTGTAGTGCTCCTGAAAGTCTTCCTTGGTGTCATACAGCATGCTATCACACAGCCCGGTCCCGGTGGATGGTTTGGGGGACATACAAGATGAGACGCAGTCGTCTGCTGTGTCTTCTTTTTCCTAGTAGTAGCTGTGCCCTCTGTGGCTTACACCAATGTGGGCCATAATGTCTTCCATCTTAGGCATTTCCACCTTGCACTTCCTGCAGTGGAATAGGAAGTTGGACAAATGAGCACCACCGTGGAACCGGCTCATGTGCAAGTGTGCTATAGTCGACTCGCCCATGATCTTGCCACAGACTGCACATTTGTGAAAGATCTGACTGGTGGCTTGGAGGTGTTTTCTTGCTTGATCCTCCTCTGTGAAGCGTAGGCCGCATTCACAGAACCAGGCGAGCTGTGAACATTTTCTTGGTTCAGCTTGGCGATCTAAGCTGGCCAGTCTTTGACGCTTAGCCGAAGGCCCGTCTGTATCGCTCCCACATGGCGTGGCCTTCTGAGCGAGTTGGATTTCACAGTAGTTGCTGTAGTACAGGGGTGGTGTTGGCGCAGTGGATAAGACACACATCTTTGGTGTGAGAGACCCGGGTTCGAATCCACTGTGAGACACCAATGTGTCCCTGAGCAAGACACTTAACCCCTAACTGCTCCAGAGGCGTGCGACCTCTGACATACATAGCAATTGTAAGTCGCTTTGGATAAAAGCGTTTGCTAAATGAATAAATGTAAATGTAAATGTAGTACAGAAGGGCCCTGTCCATGCTGAGGACCCTCTTCACCTCATGTTTCACGAGCTCTTTGTGCTCCTCCATCTGACTCAAGCTAAAAAAAGGTTTGGGGCATGAGGAGCACTGACCCATGACCACCATCGACCTCATGATGTCAGCCACACTTTGATCGGCACTGACAATAGTGCAGCCATTACTGCAGTGCACACTGGGAAACAGAAAAACAGAACAGAATAGTTAGTGCATGATTAAAAAATGGACCCCATGTATCCAACCATGTGTTTTTATGTGATGAGAAAACATGTATAAATCACGACAGAAATACATTTATCGAAAATGTTCTTCAACGCAAACAAACAAAAAATTGATTGGATAACTGGACGAACCAGTGAAATTATCTCATTGCACACCATCTCAGACATTGTTTTAATAATTCTGAGTTACATTAGTCAAAGTATGTCATCCAAAAATTTGGTATACTTTGCATATTAAGAGTTCCCAAACATCATTCCCCTCCAAATGAAAGATGTCATGACAGTTTACTCTGTTTCTTCTGCATGCTCTGAGGCGCAAATAAATTATTATGTATCAAAAAATGGCACAAATGTTTCACCATTTTTATTGTTACTTTGTGCCAATTTTACAGTTTTGTTCTTGGACACATGATTTCTCAGCAGTGGAAGTCATCATAGTTTACAATATTGCATTTACCGTCCCTCCCATAGACGCTGCATTAGAAACACCGTTACATTAGCATTAACAAGTTTGTTTGTAATTTGATGCAAAGGTAATAAAATACAAAGTATAGTGTTATAAATGTACATACATATTTAAAAATTCTAAATATTTAAAATATTTATACATATATATATATATATATATATATATATATATATATATATATATATATATATAAATAAATAAGTTGTATGCATGTGTGACCCAAACATACAAAATATGCAGGTTACAAAAACAACATTATGACCATGCATTTTGTGTCACTTGCACTGTGTAAAAAGACCCTTGTGTAAAAATCGAAATATATTTTGAGCTTTAAAGAAAGTGGGTCACCCCCATATGGTGGCTGCCATGTTGACATCACATGACCTCACACATACTACACAGCAGTCGTCAATGACCCTCACTAACAATATAGGGCTATTCCCATTTCTAATCTGTTAAGCCAGGGTTGTTCTTTATTTGTTGTACAAGAAAACACATACAATAATCAAGGCAGGCATTATTTATTCAATAAAACAAGAGCTTTAATGTTAATATGGTTACAAATTGGAAACAGATATACGTTTCATTAATCCTGGAAACAAACCACTTAATTTTCAAAAATTTTGTCTTTCTCTCTTTTTTAACAGCAACTACATACAATTTAACACAGGAAACTACACTACAGACTAAGTTGTAAACATTGTAAACCTTGGGTCAACAGTATCCTGGGTTATCTATTTGCTTAAGTCTTTTCGGATCTTAAAATAAACAGGGCAGCTCCAAAGGGGTCCTCAAACCAGTGGTGCTTGAGCCATAAAAATGAGTGCACCTTTAACGTGCATACACATACATCATGTCAGATGGACTGAGAAAAGTGAAACTTCAATCTGAGAAACACCAATATAGACTTAATTGAAGTGTGCTCTTGCCTCCCTATGTGAGGTGAGCACCTCAGCGCAGGCTGTGCATTTGAGGGTGAAGGCAACGTCCTCACAGAGAGCGATTAACCGGTTCTTTGAGTAACTAAGGACTGGTATGGGTACGCTTGGTTATTTCTCTCAAAGTCAAGAAATGACATTAAATGTTAAAGACAAAGAAACAAACTGAATTTGTTCTCAGAGACACAGGATGACACATGTCAGCAGTGATGGACTGAGTGAAGTGTTTTTGTGCAGACATGTGCTCAAGGCATTCGCCCTTGATGCTGAAGAGGAGGTAACCAGTAAGACATGAAAAGCATACAATCAGCTGATAGCTCTGGGAATGGCTGTGACCATCAGCGTCAGGGAAAGACACCTACAGATGACATCAAACACAAGAGACAAAGACACTTTTTTTTTCATATCATTTCAATAAGACAATAAAGTAAACACTTAAGAGTGGTCATAAGATCTTTCTGCTCCTAAAGGAAAAGCTCACCCAAAAATTTCACTCAACTCATCCTCATGCCATCCAAGACAGCAGATTTGGAGAATTTTAGTAATTCATCACTCCAGTCAATCAATTAATGTCTTGTAAAGTCAAAAGCTGTATGTTTTAAAGAAACAAAACCTTATTAAAGTGCTTAAACTTCATTATCAAAATATCAGTCTATAATCCATAATAACACTTTGTCCAGGGAAAAAGTCCATTCATAGTTGTTGTCTCACATCAGAATCCAGCCACATATTTGTTAGGGGCCAACCACCTAAGGTGCTCAGGCACCTAATATATCCATTACGTTTCTTCTGCTCTGGAAGTCGATGGCAGCCCATAGATCCCTTTGTCTGAAGGTTTTGAATTTGGATCGAATTTGGAGCATCCAGCCCAAACTCTTTAGCACCACCAACAGGTCAAATTTGCACTAATATTTCCGCTAATAACTTTTGAACCTAAAGATTTAGAAGTAAAATAATGTTTGCCCTCTGATTCCTCAGCTCATGCTGTGTCGAATTTTTTTCAAGTCAGGTTTTTTTTGCAATTTTGAATTTTGTGAAAAATCTTTTTCAACTCGTCCAGATGGTTTCCCAGATTTTCACCAAAATTGGCTCAGATCATCTTCAGACAATGTTGGCAAAAAGTTATCCAGCGATTTCCGATAGACCAAACTGTTCTTGTAAGCATGTTAACAAATTTGACTAAGTTTGTACAAAAATGGACAGAAGGCTATATTTCCGCAATGCTTTACCAGATTATGACCAAACTTGGTGTGTGTTATAATAAGTATAACCTGAGGGCGCATGAGTAGTTTCGGCACAGAGCCTTCAACAGGTCAAATTTGAATTGACATTTTTGCACATATCTTCTGACCAATTTAGCCAAAATCGAATGATACCTTAATTTTCTATGCATGCCTGTTTGGCCGTTGATCAATTTGATTTTAGTAGTAAAATGCTGTATGAACAGATGTCTTTAACAGGGTTCTCCAGCCCTCCTCCTGGACACCTGGACCAGCTAATCAAGGTGTTTATCAGAATCAGAATTAGCTTTATTCGCCAGGTGTGCGCAAACACACAAGGAATTTGTTGTGTTTTTTTTAAGGTGCTCCTGGTACATATATACATATACATCTGACATGAGAACAAAAAATGAAAATAAATTTAGCAAGACTTAGCCATAAATAATGTGTATGAATCTGGAACAGTAGATTGATTTAGTCTACTTAATTGCAGGCAGATGTGTTGAAGCAGAGTTGGAACTTTACAGTCTTTACGGAGTCATTACAGACAGCTCCTTAGCTCTTTATTTTACCTCCATTTGTGCTTGGCCCCTTAATTGCTGCTTGCAGCTATATTTTAGAACCGCTTTTCTTTTAAATGGTGCTTGATCTATGCATATGTCTCTCCTATATGGTCGAGTTGACTTTTTCATAGAAAGCAAGCATTATAAAGGTATAATGCTAGTAAATTTTCAGCGAGTTTTCATTTCTGGGTGAACTATTCCTTTAACAGTTTTTGTGGCAATGCATTCAGACAACGACTGGGCCATTTAAAAGTCAGGGTCAGAGAGGGCAGAAAAAACAGGTGTACTACTGCCACGGCCACCCCTGTATAAACTCTGGCCACCCCTGTGGCCACCCCTAGGATTATTTGCAGTGGGTACTATTAATTTAAATGCAGAATGTCAATTCAAAATAGTTTAAGAAGTGAAAAAAAGTGCAGCAGCTACTGCAGCCACAGTTTTGCGTCTCTGAGCAACATTAAAGTGTTTCGTTCCTGAATGAATAAACCGTTTAAATGATTCGGTTCAATTGCAATGACTCACTTATTTACAGTGACTCGCTGCCACCTATTGGCGGTTTTAATTTCACATTTTATGGAACCTTTTCATTTTTTAGATAATTTCAAACATCAGTTTTCAATGTTTTATCTTTAAAATATCAAAATGTGGAGTGCAGTAAGTGAGGAGACAAGAGACGGAGATGCGTCGAGTCAGCTTTACTATCCACTTCAATATATATCTATCACACAGTACAGCGAGTGATATCAAAACCAAAACACACGAACCAAGCGGAACTCGTCATCGTCTAAACCCCCCTTTTCTTAAAGGTGCAGTCCCTTGGTGAATGTCTCTTTCAGACATCCTTGTGGGTCACCACACAGGCCCCCCCAGAATTCACCCATAATAACAGGGCCAGGCCGAACATGTACCCCAAATAGAACATGTGACACTATGCACTAGTGCAAAACAGAACAGTCCAGCACATAACAAAGTCAACGCACAGGGGGGCGGACTGGGCGGCCATACCGGCTGCGCCTAACAGTAGAGGGGCCAAGGGCAAGGGGCGGGGCAGGGGGCAAGGTTGCCGCAGGTGGGCGCCCTCGCCGTGGGGGCAGGGCCAGCTGAAACGGTTCGCCAATATCCACATGAGCAGGCTTGAGACGGTCAATAGCCACCCGCTCAGGCCTGCCCCCCATATCCACAACAAAGTTCTTAGACCCCCCCTCCAGGACACGGAAGGGCCCATCGTATGGGGGCTGCAGCGGTGTCTGATGGCCATCGTGGCGGATGAAAACATACTTGGCTGATGGTAAATCCTTGGGCACGTAGGACCGGGGAAGGCCATGGTGGGACGTTGGAATAGGAACAAAAGCGTCTGCAATGTCCCGAGACGCAGCCCGATGTGAGGCAACTGACCACAGGGCCGTGGGATCCGGAAGAAACTCCCCCGGGACACGCAGCGGCTGGCCATACACCAGCTCGGCAGATGAGACTTGAAGATCTTCCTTGGGGGCGGAGCGAAGGCCAAGCATAACCCATGGGAGGCGGTCAGCCCAGTCGCTGCCCGTAAGGCTGGCCCTGAGCGCGGCCTTCATGTCACGATGAAACCGCTCGAACAATCCGTTGCTCTGTGGGTTATAGGCTGTGGTACGATGGACCTTCACCCCAAGGACCTCGGCGACCGCAGACCAAAGCTCCGATGTGAACTGCGGACCCCGGTCCGAGGAGAGGTCGGACGGTGTGCCGAAATGGGCCACCCAAGCCATAATGAACGCCCGGGCCACTTCCGCTGATATAGTGGAGGACAGGGGAACTACTTCTGGCCACCTGGTGGTCCTGTCCACCATGATGAGGAGGTATGTGTAACCACGGGAGGGGGGAAGTGGGCCCACCAGGTCCACATTCACATGATCAAAACGTCTCTCTGGCACTTTGAAGGGTGCCAAAGGAGCCTTGGTATGACGAGTCACCTTTGCGCGCTGGCACGCCACACAGGCCGCAGCCCAGGCCCTGACATCCCTCCGCAGGCCCAGCCAGACGAACTTGGCCCCCACCAGCTTGGTAGAGGCCTTCACCCCCGGGTGGGAAAGACCATGGATGGCATCAAAAACTTTATGCCTCCAGGCAGCAGGTACCATGGGGCGAGGTTGCCCAGTGGCGACGTCGCAGAGGAGTGTAGCGTTAGCCGCGCCAAACATCACATCTTCCATGAGCAGCGCCATGGGGGCCGTCCTGTAGGCTTGCACCTCAGAGTCCGCCGTTTGATCCGCAGCCATAGCCGCATAGTCGAGGCCCAAGTGGACGGAACCAACGACCGCCCGGGAGAGGCAGTCGGCGACGAAATTGTCCTTGCCAGCCACGTGCTGAATGTCAGTGGTAAACTCGGAGATGGCCGAGAGCTGACGCTGCTGTCGACCAGACCATGGCTCCGTAGACTTGGCCATAGCAAACGTCAGCGGCTTGTGGTCAACGAAAGCCGTGAACCGCCGACCCTCCAACAGGAAACGGAAATGACGGGTGGCGAGGAAAAGACCCAGGAGCTCCCTGTCGAAGGCGCTGTACTTCCTCTCATTGTCCCGGAGCTTCCTGCTGAAAAAGGCCAGCGGCTGCCAGGCTCCGCTCACCCACTGCTCACACACAGCCCCCACGGCGTAATCAGAGGCGTCCGTAGTAAGAGCAACTGGGGCGGTCGGAGACGGGTGCGCCAGCAGAGCAGCGTTGGCCAGCGCAGTTTTGGCAGCATCAAACGCATCAGTCATCTCTGGGGACCAATCCAACATGTCCGCCGGTCTCCTACCCCGCAAGGCGTAGTACAATGGACGCATGAGCTGGGCCGCACGGGGGAGGAAACGGTTGTAGAAGTTCACCATGCCCAGGAACTCCTGCAGGGACTTCACAGTGCGTGGGCGTGGAAAACTGGCGACGGCCTCCACCTTGGCAGGGAGGGGGACTGCCCCCTGTGGGGTGACGTGGTGGCCGAGGAAGGTGATGGATGCCCGGCCAAACAGCTGCCGGAGATGAGTTCGGTGGTCGTCTGCAGATGCGCTGGCCACGAGAATGTCATCCAAGTAAACAAACATGAACGGCATATCTCGCAGCACCGAGTCCATGAGACGCTGGAACGTCTGCGCTGCCCCCTTGAGGCCGAAAGGCATCCGTAGGAATTCGAAAAGGCCAAAGGGTGTGATGACCGCTGTTTTGGGGACATCCTGCGGGTGGACAGGCACCTGGTGGTAACCGCGCACCAGGTCCACCTTTGAGAAAATGGTGGCGCCGGCTAGGTGGGCGGAGAAGTCCTGGATGTGTGGCACTGGGTACCGGTCGGGTGTGGTGGCGTCGTTCAGGCGATGGAAATCTCCACAGGGACGCCATCCGCCATCAGCCTTGGTCACCATGTGCAGGGGAGAAGCCCACGGGCTGTTGGAGCGGCGCACGATGCCGAGGTGCTCCATGGTGGCGAACTCCTCCCTGGCGATAGCGAGCTTGGCAGAGTCGAGGCGCCGGGCTCGTGCGTAGACTGGGGGCCCACCGTGGTGATGTAGTGCTCCACGCCATGCTTAGCCACCGCCAATGAAAACATGGGCGTGGTGATGTCGGGGAACTCAGCAAGTAGGCGTTGATACAGGTCCCCGTTGGCCAGCGTGTTTGACAGACAAAGCGCCCCTGCCCCTCCCAGCGTGCAGGGGTACGAAGCAAAAGAGAGGGTGTCAATCAGGCGGCAGTTTGTAACATCCACCAACAGTCTATAAGCGCAGAGAAAATCCGCCCCCAGGAGCGACGTAGACACAGCAGCCATGACGAAGTCCCAGCTGAAACGCCGCTTGCCGAAACACACTTCCACATGCCTCGTGCCATAGGTACGAATGGGTGTGCCGTTAGCGGCGTCCATCGGGGGGCCGTGCCCGCCAGCCATGGTGTCCACCGGCTGCGCCGGCAGGATGCTGCGCTGAGCCCCAGAATCGACCAGCAGCCGCCGGCCAGACAAGGTGTCAGTGATGAACAACAGCTTGCAGTCACGGCCAGCGCCCATAGCTGCTAATGAGCGCCGGCCCTGGCTTTTCCCTGGGCTCCAAAACTGCAAGGCTGACGACACTGCTTGGCTTTGGCCCCAAACCTGGAATGGTAATAACACCACCCGTCCTCACGCTGTCGGCGGGCCGTCACAGCAGCTGCAGTGTCTGGGTCGTCCTCCAAGGGTGGAACAGATGTGCGCTGGGTGGGCAGCAGTGCATGGACAAACTGCTGTCGGTTGGCGAGGAAAATCCTGTCTGCCTCCACCGCCAGTGCTCGGTAGTCTCTGGAGGAAGGGAGGGGGGAACTAGCCAATGCAGTGCGCACGGGTGCTGGAAGCTGCCGCAGGAATATGTGGGCGAAAAGGAATGAGGGATCCGCCGCGCCCAGCACTGCCAGCATCCTCTCCATTAACTCGGACGGCTTGCTGTCGCCAAGGCCGTTCAGGGACAGCAGGCGGTCTGCCTTCTCCAGTTCTGACAGTTCAAAGAGGCTCAACAGGAACGTTTTAAGTGCGTCGTACTTGCCGTCAGCAGGAGGAGCCTCTAACAGCGCCATAGCCCTGGCTGTCGTCGAGGCATCTAAGGCCGCTACCACGTGGAAATACTTTGTAACGTCCTGTGTTATTCCTCTCAGCTGGAACTGTGCCTCGATGTGCTGAAACCACGGCCGTGGATTATTCTGCCAAAAGTCCGGTAACTTGATGGTGGCTGCATAGATAGCGCCGACATTAGCCGCGGCGCTAGCAGCGTTTTCACCACCGTCGTTGTGTGACATAATTCAGCAGTGTTCAACTCGCGACGGGGTCACCAAATGTGGAGTCCAGTAAGTGAGGAGACAAGAGATGGAGATGCGTCGAGTCAGCTTTACTATCCACTTCAATATATATCTATCACACAGTACAGCGAGTGATATCAAAACCAAAACACACGAACCAACCGGAACTCGTCATCGTCTAAACCCCCCTTTCTTAAGGGTGCAGTCCCTTGGTGAATGTCTCTTTCAGACATCCTTGTGGGTCACCACAAAAACATTATTTATGCATTTGTAACTGCAGGTTAAAGTATTCCATGTTCCACGGAGCTGCATTAAACAGTGTGTAAAAACATCTGAATAGCACTTCAGATGCAGCTTCTGTTTTATCTGCATTGCAAAGCTCAATTTTGTTGATACTGATTGCATTTGCTTGGTAACAGCCCAAATGCAAGTATTTGACCTAAAATATGGTGTACACTTTTAGAAACAATGTTGTAAAGGTAAAAAAAAAAAAAAAAAAAAAAAAAAACAATTAAGGTGTCAGCACAATTAAAAATAAGATATCAGCACAATAACACTCAGCAAATTAGTGTAATTATCGTTATCGATAAAATCCTAGAGCTCACAGATATAACTTTTTCTCTATATTGCAAACCCTTAATTTTTTTTTCTTTATTTTAATGTGCCACCCCAAAATTTACTGTGGCCTCATTTGGCCAGCCCTGTTAACATTTTCTGGGGGCGCCACTGCATATCTCTTGCACCAAACAGCTCTGTACTTCTCAAATTGCTTCAAAACACATGCACATCCATCCTCAACATTAATATTTCTATGAATAATGCTCTCATCATTCATGGCTGATATTTGACTTGCAGAGCTTCAATGAGAATTAGGCCTACATTAAATCACAAACAATGGAAATGGGTTATCAGAAATCACACCGAACAAAATAAATCATCATCATCAATATAATAATCACTGAATAAAAGTATTATTATTATTAGTATTTTTTTTTTCAAAAAAGAACTCAATTAAACATTTTATTAAAACGTTAACATGTTTACTTTGAATACTGCAGAGGGTAAAAATACTATATGACCCTTTTATAACATCCACAATAATAAAGATGAAAGTACTGATAAAAATGGAAACCATAGATTCCATGTGGTCCTTCCACGCATGTTTGGAGTGAAAGCAGCGGCCACCGTCCACACAGGTGCAGGAAGCAGAGAGGCTGCCTCTCAGGGTAATCGTGGGATCACAGGGTGAATGATCAAACCTGACAATAGTTTGATTATTGGTTGCTGTTGGACAGTGTTTTCTCTGCTTCCTGCTGGCCTTGCTGCAGCTGATCGTAGCTCCGTGTAGCTGTTTTTTTTTTCTCTAGAATCTTTATTTTACTATCACTCTGTGTTTAAAGTGATAAAATATAACTTAATTCCCACCATATTTCTGATTTTATCGATCAATCTTATCAGATTCATTTTGATTGTTCACCTTTATTTTCAATCCGTGAGTGCTGTGCACCTGCATTGCGTTAGCACTCGTTAGCTTGTCATTAGCGTTTTCATTCGTACCTATCGCTGTTTTCTTTTCTCCTCTCTCGCTCCAGTTTTTCACAAGTTCATTAAACAACTGTGGTAAGAATATTTCATCAAGCACGGTGAGTAATGGCTTCTCCTGCTATTGTTATTTGCACCTCTTGCCACATGTACAGTTTATCTATCTCTGTCGGAGATGAGGGACTCACATGTGATAAATGCAGGGAAATAGTTAGGCTGACAGAGAAGATTTCAGAATTAGAGACACGCATCCAAACTTTAATTGAGGACAGTAAGGATGTTAGGGCTCTAGATACGGCTTTGGATGCGTCTAGCTTAGGGATTTCTATATATTGTTCGGTTCCAGCAACAGAGCCCCTACAGCAGGGCAACTGGGTGACAGTGAGGCAGCGTAGTCGTGGGTCAAAACACCGCTCTTCTGTTCCGATCAAAACATTAAACAGGTTCTCCCCACTCAGTGATGCACCCACTGAGAAACCTGATGAAAGTGCTCTAGTTATTGGCGATTCTATTGTACGGAACGTGAATATAGAGACACCACCCACCATAGTCAAATGTTTACCGGGAGCCAGAGCGCCTGACATCTTGGCAAATTTAAAAGTGCTGGCTAATGCTAAACGTAAATACAGTAAGATTGTTATTCATGCTGGCGCTAATGATGTTCAACTTCGCCAGTCGGAGATCACTAAAAATAACATTAAAGAGGTGTGTGAACTTGCAAGCACAATGTCAGACACTGTAATATGCTCTGGTCCCCTCCCTGCTTACCGTGGTGACGAGATGCATAGCAGATTGTCATCACTCAATGGCTGGATGTCTAAGTGGTGCCCGCAGAATAACATAGGTTTCATAGACAATTGACAAGCTTTTGGGGCAGACCTGACCTGTTGAAAAGAGATGGTCTTCATCCCTCCTGGGGTGGCGCCGCTCTTCTCTCTAGAAATATGGCACAAAGTCTTAGAGTTTATACTTGACTAACTGGGGCCCAGGTCAGGAAGCAGACAGACTGGCTAAACCGACCGTCTGCTAGCTGCCTCATGTCACAGAGGTCAGTTAATTCTCACCACATAGAGACTCTTTCACCTAGATATCACACTATAGAGACTGTGTCTGTTCCCCAAACTAGAAAATACAAAAAACGTCCAAACCAAGTTAAGATTAACAATTGAATTGAGGTTCAACAAATAAAAAAAACAGATTCAATATGGATAAACACATAATAAAGCTTGGCTTATTGAATAACAGATCCCTTTATACGAAGACACTTTTTGTAAATAATATGATCACTTATCATAATCTAGATGGGCTCTGTTTGACAGAAACCTGGTTAAAACCTGATGATTACATTATTTTAAATGAGTCCACCCCCCAAGATTACGGTTTTAAACATGAGCCACGTCCAAAAGGCAAAGGGGGAGGCGTTGCTTCAATTTATAACAATGTTTTCAGGATTTCGGAGGGCAGGCTTCAAGTATAACTCGTTTGAAGTAATGGTGCTTCATATAACATTATCCAGACAAACAAATGTTAATGATAAATCCCTTGTGATGTTTGTACTGGCTACTGTATACAGGCCACCAGGGCATCATACAGACTTTATTAAAGAGTTTGCTGATTTTACATCCGAGTTAGTTCTGGCTGCAGATAAAGTTTTAATAGTTGGTGATTTTAATATCCATGTTGATAATGAAAAAGATGCATTGGGATCAGCATTTATAGACATTCTGAACTCTATTGGGGCTAGACAACACGTTTCAGGACCTACTCATTGTCGAAATCATACTCTAGATTTGAAATTATGCAGCCAAGTGATGATATCTCAGATCATTATTTAGTTTTGTGCAATCTTCATATAGCCAAAACTGTAAATTCTACTTCTTGTTACAAGTATGGTAGAACCATTACTTCTACCACAAAAGACTGCTTTTTAAGTTATCTTCCTGATGTATCCGAATTCCTTAGCATATCCAAAACCTCAGAATAACTTGATGATGTAACAAAAACTATGGACGCTCTCTTTTCTAGCATTTTAAATACAGTTGCTCCTTTACGCTTAAGGAAGGTAGGCAGCCCGAAAAATGGAGCACAGCTGGAGGAAAACAAAACTAGAGGTATTTCGTATTGCTTGGCAGGAAAGTAACCAATCCTACAGAAAAACATTAAAAACTGCTAGATCCGATTACTTTTATTCTCTTTTAGAAGAAAACAAACATAACCCCAGGTATTTATTCAATACAGTGGCTAAATTAATGAAAAATAAAGCCTCAACAAGTGTTGACATTTCCCAACATCACAGCAGTAATGACTTTATGATTTACTTTAATTCTTAAATTGATACTATTAGAGATAAAATTTTAACCATTCAGACGTCAGCTAAAGTATCGCATCAGACAGTGCACTATAGACCCCCTGAGGAACAGTTCCACTCATTCTCTACTATAGGAGAGGAAGAATTGTATAAACTTGTTAAATCATCTAAACCAACGACATGTATGTTAGACTATATTCCATCTAAGCTCCTAAAAGAGGTGCGTCCCGAAATCATAGATCCTCTTCTGACTATTATTAATTCCTCATTGTCATTAGGACAATGGTTTAGCACCTCAGTATGTACATCATACATTATAATCCTCCATGTCTCAAAACTCAGGCAATTTGATAATACCTAGAATATCAATCAACTGTGGGCGGCAGATCCTTTTCCTATTTGGTGCCTAAACTCTGGAATAACCTACCTAACATTGTTCGGGAGGCAGACACACTCTTGCAGCTTAAATCTAGATTAAAGACCCATCTCTTTAACCTGGCTTACACATTCTAATATGCTTCGAATATCCAAATCCATTAAAGGATTTTTAGACTGCATAATTAGGTAAACCAGATCTGTGAACACTTCCCATAACACCCGATGTACTTGCTACATCATTAGAAGAATGGCATCTACGCTAATATTAGTCTGTTTCTCTCTTATTCCGAGGTCACCGTAGCCACCAAATCCATTCTGTATCCAGATCAGAGGGTCACTGCAGTCTCCTGGATCCAGACCAGATGGTGGATCAGCACCTAGAAAGGACCTCTACAGCCCTGAAAGACAGCGGAGACCAGGACAACTAGAGCCCCAGATACAGATCCCCTGTAAAGACCTTGTCTCAGACGACCACTAGGACAAGACCACAGGAAACAGATGATTCTTCTGCACAATCTGACTTTGCTGCAGCTTGGAATTGAACTGCTGGTTTCGTCTGGTCAGAGGAGAACTGGCCCCCCAACTGAGCCTGGTTTCTCCTAAGGTTTTTTTCTCCATTCTGTCACCGATGGAGTTTTGGTTCCTTGCCACTGTCACCTCTGGCTTGCTTAGTTGGGGTCACTTCCTCTACAGCGATATCGTTGACTTGATTGCAAATAAATGCACAGACACTATTTAAACTGAACAGAGATGACATCACTGAATTCAATGATGAACTGCCTTTAATTGTCATTTTGCATTATTGACACACTGTTTTCCTAATGAATGTTGTTCAGCTGCTTTGACACAATGTATTTTGTTTAAAGCGCTATATAAATAAAGGTGACTTGACTTTACTTGACAATAACAAGTTACATTTGGTCAAACAGAAAAATTTGGAACAGATTTTGAACTTGTACCAAGTACCCTTTAAGATGACCGTCGAGCAGCGGAACACTGTCATAGACTCTGCTGCAGTTGATGACAGGGCAGGTTCGAGGAGAGCACTGTGCTGCAGTGGGAGCCGGTCTGCGTCTCCACAATGAGCTGGATCTCACCGAGCCAGGCTGTAATCCTGAGCAATCCAGAAAAGACTGAGCTGAAGCACCAACCATACACACATACACTATTAGTGGAAATATTAGAGTTAGACCAATATTGCAGACCTGGCATTTTTAGCCAAATATCCACACATCGCTTCGCACTGCTACTGCCACTATTACTGTGGCTGACCGACAGCTCGCACCACCCATGTACTTGCTGGGAAATTATTTTCTCCTAAAAACAAATCACTAAATCAATGTCATTTGTCCTAAACATGCACTGCAAGTCACCTTCATTTTTATAGTGCTTTATAGAATACAGATTGTTATCAAGAAGCTTTACAGTGAGGAATAGTTCACACAAAAATGAAAGTTTGCTCAACATTCACATCCAAGATGTTAATGTAAAAATGTAGCATTGCATCAGTGTCTCATCAATGGATGCTCTGCAGTGAAGGGGTGCCGTCAGAATGAGTCCAAACAGCTGATAAAAACACAATAATCCACACCCATCCAGTCCATCAGTTAATGTCTTGAGAAGACAAAAGCTTTTTAAATTTAGAGAACTAGTTCATGTCCAGAATTAAAAATAAAATGAATAAATTGCTGATAATTTGCCTACATTAGACCCTTATTTCTTGACTGGGATCATGTAGAGCTATTTGAAGCTGCATTGAAACTGCAATTTGGACCTTTCACTATATGGAGAAAACCTGCCATGTTTTCCACAAAAACCTTAGTTTCTTTTCGGCCGAAGACAGACAGACATGGACATCTTGGATGACATGAGGGTAAAGTATATTATCAGGAAATGTTTATTCTGCAAAGTGAACTAATCCTTAAATCTATAATAAAACTGTTGCTTCTGGCTAAACTATGAGTCCATAATCCCTAGTGACTCTTCCTCTAATGAAAAGATGTTCTGGTCTGAATCAAGAGAGAAATCAGCACAGATCAAACATGGTTTACAAGCCGAAACAGATGGTGCCGTGGATTTTGATGCGAGAGGACAACAGGGGATGGACTTTTTCACTGGAGGAAGTCTTATTATGGATATTGGATGAATTTTGACCAGAAGCAACAGATTCAAATTAAAACACCTGAATGCTGGATTTGTTTCTCACAAACATGCATCTTTTGGCTTCTCAAGATCTTAACTGATGGACTGGAGTGGTGTGGATTATTGTCATGTTTTTATCAGCTATTCTGACGGCACCCATTCACTGCTGAGACCGTCATAGCATGCTACTTTTCTACAAATCTGCTCCAATAAAGTAACACATTTTTATTGAATGTTAATTTTTGGGTGAATGGTTCCTTTAATCTTTAGTGATGGTATATGCAACTATGCATTATATATAAATAAATAAATAAATATATATATATATATATATATATATATATATATAGTACAGACCAAAAGTTTGGACACAAAGTTTTCTTTATTTTCATGACTATGAAAATTGTAGAGTCACACTGAAGGCATCAAAACTATGAATTAACACATGTGGAATTATATATGGAATTATATACATAACAAAAAAGTGTGAAACAACTGAAAATATGTCATATTGTAGGTTCTTCAAAGTAGCCACCTTTTGCTTTGATTACTGCTTTGCACACTCTTGGCATTCTCTTGATGAGCTTCAAGAGGTAGTCACCTGAAATGGTCTTCCAACAGTCTTGAAGGAGTTCCCCGAGAGATGCTTAGCACTTGTTGGCCCTTTTGCCTTCTGTCAGCGGTCCAGCTCACCCCTAAACCATCTCGATTGGGTTCAGGTCCGGTGACTGTGGAGGCCAGGTCATCTGGCGCAGCACCCCATCACTCTCCTTCTTGGTCAAATAGCCCTTGATGCCTTCAGTGTGACTCTACAATTTTCATAGTCATGAAAATAAAGAAAACTCTTTGAATGAGAAGGTGTGTCCAAACTTTTGGTCTGTACTGTGTGTGTGTATATATATATATATACATACATTTTCAATTACAACCCGAATTCCGGAAAAGTTGGGACGTTTTTTAAATTTGAATAAAATGAAAACTAAAAGACTTTCAAATGACATGAGCCAATATTTTATTCACAATAGAACATAGATAACATAGCAAATGTTTAAACTGAGAAAGTTTACAATTTTATGCACAAAATGAGCTCATTTCAATTTTGATTTCTGCTACAGGTCTCAAAATAGTTGGGACGGGGCATGTTTACCATGGTGTAGCATCTCCTTTTCTTTTCAAAACAGTTTGAAGATGTCTGGGCATTGAGGCTATGAGTTGCTGGAGTTTTGCTGTTGGAATTTGGTCCCATTCTTGCTTTATATAGATTTCCAGCTGCTGAAGAGTTCGTGGTCGTCTTTGACGTATTTTTCGTTTAATGATGCGCCAAATGTTTTCTATAGGTGAAAGATCTGGACTGCAGGCAGGCCAGGTTAGCACCCGGACTCTTCTACGACGAAGCCATGCTGTTGTTATAGCTACAGTATGTGGTTTTGCATTGTCCTGCTGAAATAAACAAGGCCTTCCCTGAAATAGACGTTGTTTGGAGGGAAGCATATGTTGCTCTAAAACCTTTATATACCTTTCAGCATTCACAGAGCCTTCCAAAACATGCAAGCTGCCCATACCGTATGCACTTATGCACCCCCATACCATCAGAGATGCTGGCTTTTGAACTGAATATGCTGATAATATGCTGGAAGGTCTCCCTCCTCTTTAGCCCGAAGGACACGGCGTCCGTGATTTCCAACAAGAATGTCAAATTTGGACTCGTCTGACCATAAAACACTATTCCACTTTGA
The DNA here is from genome assembly GCF_963082965.1 of Carassius carassius. Classification (NCBI taxonomy): domain Eukaryota; kingdom Metazoa; phylum Chordata; class Actinopteri; order Cypriniformes; family Cyprinidae; genus Carassius; species Carassius carassius. Next base: position 29,884,371 of record NC_081768.1, on the reverse strand, counting down.
AATAGTCCATTTTAAATGAGCCTTGGCCCACAGGACACGACGGCGCTTCTGGACCATGTTTACATATGGCTTCCTTTTTGCATGATAGAGCTTTAGTTGGCATCTGCTGATGGCACGGCGGATTGTGTTTACCGACAGTGGTTTCTGAAAGTATTCCTGGGCCCATTTAGTAATGTCATTGACACAATCATGCCGATGAGTGATGCAGTGTCGTCTGAGAGCCCGAAGACCACGGGCATCCAATAAAGGTCTCCGGCCTTGTCCCTTACGCACAGAGATTTCTCCTGTTTCTCTGAATCTTTTGATGATGTTATGCACTGTAGATGATGATATTTGCAAAGCCTTTGCAATTTGACGTTGAGGAACATTGTTTTTAAAGTTTTCCACAATTTTTTTACGCAGTCTTTCACAGATTGGAGAGCCTCTGCCCATCTTTACTTCTGAGAGACTCTGCTTCTCTAAGACAAAGCTTTTATAGCTAATCATGTTACAGACCTGATATCAATTAACTTAATTAATCACTAGATGTTCTCCCAGCTGAATATTTTCAAAACTGCTTGCTTCTTTAGCCATTTGTTGCCCCCGTGCCAACTTTTTTGAGACCTGTAGCAGGCATTAAATTTTAAATGAGCTAATTAAGTGGATAAAAGTGTAAAATTTCTCAGTTTAAACATTTGCTACGTTATCTATGTTCTATTGTGAATAAAATATTGGCTCATGTGATTTGAAATTCCTTTAGTTTTCATTTTATTAAAATTTAAAAAACGTCCCAACTTTTCCGGAATTCGGGTTGTATATAAGGACTGAAAAAAAGTCAAACCTTTAAAGCTTTGCACTTCTCAAGCCTTTCCAGTTTATCCACAGCTACTTGCCGTGCCAGTCGGTCCAGTGTGGACACAGCATGAGACCTCTGCTGGTCAACCTGCTCCTCAACCCGAGTGTGGCATTTAAAGCACAACAAGAACAAAACATTTATAAAAAATAAATAAAAGCCTGTTGCAGCTTATAAATGTAAATAGTATACAATGAATAGTTCACCCAAAAATGATATATAAAATTCTAAATATATATTTGAAGATTGTCAAAGCTTCTTTTTTCTCCATACAATGAAGACAATTTAATTTGCTTGTCTGAAAAGCCCCTATTTGCATCCATGTTTACACCTGCCACACATCAGTCACACATTGTGTTTCTATGGGAAGGTGCGAGAGAGTGAGAACTGGTTTGTTTTCAGACTCCTCTTTTTAACCTGAGGCTTCCCGTTTGTCCTTCTCATCTGCCTTCCAATAAACACCACATTATTATGAAAAGTGTCTATATGAGCCATGCACTAGAAGTTAATATTATACTTCACTATTAAACAAGACAAGTTTGACATGACTGATGCCAAATATCATGACACTCGGTCTTCCATGGATTGTGACCAACTGTGATGCAAACAGAAACATAAGAGCACCATTTACATGGCATTCATGCATTTAGTAGATGCTTTTATCAAAAGAGACTTGCAATGCATTTAGGATTTTGTTTGTTCACTACAGTTCACTACACTAAAATCACTGCAATACAAACCAGAAAAGAGTAAGTTAAATATTAGCCTGTTCCTCACATAAAGCTACCATACGGCTTCAGAAAACGTGGAATACAGCACATGTTTGGAGTTTGTCTGTGTATGTCATGATGGAAAACAGCAGCTTGGACATTCTGCCAAACATCATCTTGTGTGTTTCACAAAACAAAGGTTACAGGTTTGGAACAAAATGATGGTGAATAAACGAAGAGAGAACAACCTACACCTCCTTTATACTCTATAAAGTGTTAAAGTGTGTCAGACATGCCTCCTTCATTCTCATCCTCTGTCACTCAGCAGGTCAATGCACTCTAGCACCGGTCTGAGAGGACCCTCCTAAAACAGGGTTTTCATATGAGTTAATCACTTCTGCTGCATTACACAGACTCAATCCAAGTGTGAAGACCTAGATCCAAACCACTGTCCTAATCACTGAAATTAGAAATCAAGGCAGGGAGGTTTTTGACACTTACAGACACAAACTCCTCCTCATCCTCCTCAGTGACTGTAGAGGAAGACATCACATCTGTCCTCTGTGGAGCTGCACATTCATCACTGCCAATTAAAACACAGCAGTATGAAGTGAAGTATTGCATGCAAAAACTCTTACTAACTAACAGCACGGGCTTTAACATTTTAAATGTAGTTTCATAACAAGGTTCGGGAGGAGCACGTCAGATGCTTAGCCTAATTAACACAGGTGGAGCCAATTAAGATAATCAACCTTAGGGTATAAATACAGCTGAATTAGCCTACCTGTCTCCATTGACGGTTTATCAGCATCCCGGTTCGCTCTGTCTGTCATCTTATCACAGACCCAATTTTCCTTCCAGCGAGGAGATCCATACCGGGGATTTTTCAGATCTGCTACTTTTGCTGATACCCATGATCATTAAACATGGCCGTTGAGCACCATCAAACGTCATCGCGACAGCTGCTCTTCTTGCCAAGCCACACATCGTGGCCAATAGACCGTGCAAAGCCCGAGTGCTGGAATCACAGCAGCAGCAGGCATTCAACCAGCCTGGGCGGCTCCCCAGTCCTTACTGCAACAAGCCTCTCTCACTTCCCGCCACGGCTCAGCCTTTCACCACGGCTTTTCCGGCCGAGGCGCAGTTTGAGGCTGCCTCCTCTAGCGGCGCAGACCGCGCGTTGTAAGTAAATACATTTTAAGGTGAAGACGCTAAATACAGGTTTCACGACTAGAAAGTAGTGTGGGAGCTGCGTGGAGTTCCGATCACATACGTATGCGGAAATTTCAGATCCGTTTTGAGCCTCGGATGCGTTCAAATATTTGAACTAATGCGACTAGACCGTATGCGAATGCCCGACCGGATGTGATGTATTCTAATCAAATCTATCGGTGCGAGGTCAGAATTACCAATTTTTTTTTTACTTTAACATTATTCTTTAAACAAAATTTATGTAAAATGGTGGTTTATAATAATTATGATTTGTGACAATGTATTTATAAATTATATACATTATATTCATTAAAATTATTAATTTTACCATGGTGAACATGCCAAGGTAACAGTTGCTGCACAACCAGTTTGAAAGTTCTGCACGACTGCCGCTAGAGGGAGAAATGCGACAATCGTGTCCGAATGTCGTGTGCTGTGGAAAGGTGGCTTAAAGTTTGTTAAATGAAGTTATGATGTAGTTCTGTCAGATGATGATGCTATTTTTTACTACGAAGCGAAGGCATTTTTTCCAGAGTCGTCATCCACACTGAAATGTCCAAAGATATTATCTGCCTTAGCAGTGTCTGCTTCCGCAGGAGGCTTTTCCGTATCTCCCCATTGCCGCAGCAGTGTCTGCTCCCACAGAAGCCTTTTCTGTATCTCCCCACTGCCGCAGCACTGTCTGCTCCCGCAGGAGCCTTTTCTGTATCTCCTCACTGCCGCTGCAGTGTCTGCTCCCGCAGGAGCCTTTTCCGTTTATCTATCTATCTATCTATCTATCTATATATATATATATATATATATATATATATATATATATATATATATATAAAAAATCCTTGATTATGCACATCAAAGGTTGCAATTTTTCTGATTTTCATTACGTTAAGCCATTTCACTGAAATAAGCTGTTCAGTTTTCCCCAATAGGCGACGTGCATTCGAACAAGGGTTCATGATCGGCTTCGATGCCCCACATTCTCAGTTGTATTAGCCATTGGAGCGGCTACTTGGATAATTCAGGGGTCAGAACTCCTAATCGATCTTTCAGCTCTGCATAACTCGCCGTTTTCAAACATAATCACCTGAAAGAGAGAGAAAAAAAATATATATGTAATCCTTTTTCATCATTCCATGGGTCATGGTTCTCTTCTAGCAAAAGTCGACATCACCTCCGCTTCAAAGTCATGCTTATTCATCCTAGGTGGTGGTGATAGTATTACGTATCGATTATAGTCAAGACGATATTAGGCTCATTCTCCTATTAATGTATTTTATTATCATTATTAGGTGGCCTACTATAATTCGGCTACCAAACTGCTCCGTTATTCCATTTCACGCTTGCCTGTGCTTGCAGGATGATTTGAGCCTGTAGGCGGTGAAGAAGTCTCAATCCACAAACAGACGTACATCGTCTGCAGATACAAGGTATTTCATTGCACTTTAACAGGTAATCTGGTATGCGCAATATTTTAAACAAGCCTCAGTAACTGAGTTTAATGTCACAGTTATGTTAGAATGCATCTCATTCTTGTTTCTGTGGTGGTCTGTCGGTCTCATCATGAGGCGCTTGGTCCGGAGCGCGTACGACCAATGCATCAGTTTCAACTAAACTTTACTCCAAATATCTGAACTTACCTGTTTTGAATACTTTATATTTAACACGTTCGTTTACGTACATATTAGGTTTTAATTGTTGAACTTTAAATGAAATCCACTATTGTTTTTACCATTGACCGATTTGCAGATCATTTAGACAGATAACTTCCATGTGCAGATGTGGCAAATTTTTCACAAGACAAGCGAGATGACAGTAGTACCCGACTACATGAACTAGCTGTTTTAAATATAGTAATTTTATATTTAACGTCAGTTTATCAGTGCATCTGAAAGTATATATTCTTTAGACTATCAGTGATTCCATAGGCTCTCTTTCTTTCACCTGCATGGTTTAAAACAGCAAATAGTCATGCCATGACAAGAACAGAGTCTCTGTCTTACTCCACCCAAGCACGATTACATCGTTGATACATATCGTCGATCTCACGCGCTGACAAGATGACGATTGACAATGACCATATCGCTGATTCATGGCACTTATTTGGGGTACACTGGCACGGGAAATTAAATTTATTTTATGTACACTTAATTTTTCAAATACAATGACTGCACCAAGATTTTCTGACTTGTTATCGGAAGCAGCTCATTGGATTTGTTAAACAATTATGCAAGTAATCCTCACAGCGTCTACCCTTTAGACAACCAAATTCTTCTTAGTATTGAACCCCCTGTCAGGCACTGCAAGAGTGCTCCCGGTTGAGCCAACCTTTGCCTTTTCCATTCAAAAAAAACCCCTCCTTCACTGTCTGGCCAAATAATGGCCATTCAACTTTACCTTTCTGTCTTACGTTCGGAGAGGCTTTCCCCGTTTGATGTCATGAGTATTGAGCTCCCGTCGGATGTTGGTGAGAGTCTCACGGCTAGACAACTTTTTTCATCCTTTGGTCAAAAAAGGCTTACCCATCCGATGCCGTCAGTATTGAGCTCCCACGGGATGCTGGCATGAGCCTCCAGGCCACACACCCTTACCTTTTCCTCCTACAGTCAGCGAGGCATACCCGTTCGATGCCTTGAGTATTGAGCTCCCATCGGACGTCGGCGAGAGCCTCCCGGCTAGACAACCTTACCTTTTCCTTTCTACGGTCGGCGAGGCTTACCCGTTCGGTGCCTTGAGTATTGAGCTCCCATCTGACGTTGGCGAGAGTCTCACGGCCACCTAACTTTTCGTTCCTGTTTGACGGGTGACGGTGCTCACTGTACGACGACAAGAGTCTCCACCTCCCGCCAAACTCTGTCCAAATCTTTTCCCCCCACCTGGTGAGGCTTACCCGTTCGATGTTCTGAGTCCTGATCTCCCATCGGATGCTGCAAGATCCCGCGCAGTCGGGTTTTCCTTCCTGCTCTCCGGCTGGCGAGGCTTACCCGTCTGATGCCGTTGAGTATTGTGCTCATGTCAGATGTCGGCAAGAGTGCTCCCGGTTGGGTTTTCTTTACTTGCTGCCCACAAACAGGTCTTATCCATCTGATGCCGTGAGTATTGATCTCCTGTCGGGTGTCGCAAGAGTCCTCTTTGTCGGCAGCCCAAAGCCTGTTTATCTGCTCAACTGATAGGACCTACACGTCCGTCGTCCTGAGTCTTGATCTCCAGTCGGAGGCTTCATGGGTCCTCCCGGTCAGTTATCTGCCCTGGTTGCCCACTGACTAGCAGGGGCTCATCAGCCAGTAGTGCCCGTTCACCAACACCGTGACCTATTCCAGTCGAGGCAACTTGGGCCCTCCTGGTCGGGCTATCCAATCACGTTGCTCCTCCGCTATCGGCCGGTAGGGCTCATCCGTTCCAATGCAGTGAGGTGCTCTGGTTGTGCAATGGCTCGAGCCCTCCCGACCGGGCGCCCCAAATCACGTAGTCCGATACAAGCAGCCGGTAGGGCCTATCTCTCCAAATAGGTAAAGTTGCTCCTACTGGAGTACATAGGCTCTTCCGACCTGCCAACCAGCTGATTTCTAAATATCAGCCCTCGCCATATCTCAACGCTATTGTGGGGGGGTCCTTAGTCTGGTGGCTGTCCTTTCCGCTATTGCTTTTCGGGGGGTACTCCTAGGTTCGGGCCATTCCCGAGCTCGGAGCCCCTTCCCCGGACAGCACGCCAAATATGCATTATAATACTTCAGCTAATTATATGTAAGTGTGAACTCGTGAACTAGCATTTAAATGTTATTTTACTTCATTAAAGGAGGATAGGGGTCGGATTTCAAAGTAGGGCTGGGACAACGCGTCGAGGTCATCGATGACGTCGACGCAAAAAATACGTAGACGCAAAATATGCGCATCGATTCGTCGACCTGTTTTGATTTCTCTAAAAAACATTTGCAAAACGTTTACCTTATGTGCGCTGAATATACGCGATGGCCGGATCAACATTCTGTCCAACATTATATAACCAATCCAGGGGTTTTTCTGCATTGATCTTTTTTTTTGGCGGCTGTCAAAGCCTTATTTGATCGGTGAGTGATGTAGAATAGAATGACTGTGCTGCACCTGACAGGGCGCGTACGAGAGAGAGCCCCGGCTGTGCGCGCGCACTCACAGTCTTCAAACAACACGAGCGCTTCTTGCTCTCTCTCTCCCTCGTGCATATTAATCAAAATCATTAAACATGATAGAAAAAGGGTGAAACACCCAAGTTTCACGTGCGCTCGCGCACTCACAGTCTTCAAACTACACGAGCGCTGTCTTGCGCTCTCTCTCTCTCTCTCTCTCTCACTCCCTCGTGCATATTAACCAAAATCATTAGACACAATAGAAAAAGGGCGGAACGCCAAAGTTTCACGTGGAGCATTCGGAGATTTTATTTTCTACATGACAGGCTGCTGGCTCCCACTGTTAATTTTTATTTTTTGGAAAAGCACTCTCTGTATTAGCTTAAAGCCCTAAAGTTTACATTGGTTACTGTATTCTTTCAATTGCTCTAAACAAGTATTAAAATAAAGTTGTTGTTATTTTCATCTTAAAGAAGAACTTTTTTTCAGTAAGCTAGGCCCTATGTGTTCAGTAAGCTTGTTTCAGTAAGCTATGTGTTTTCAAGGCTTCAAGGTTTTATTGAATGCTATCTCTATACAAGTGCAAAGTAATGCATTCTTAGTCAGTCTTTTATTTTGTAATTTTAAGAGCAATAAACATATATTGCAATGTTAAGGAATTCATGTTTTTTTCATTCAGATATGTAAATCAACATGTATAAATTGTTAGTAGTCAATTAATAGAGAGATAATTGAAATCGAATCGGTCTGAAAAATTAATCGTTAGATTAATCGATGCATCAATCCTGCAAACAGCTTGCATGAATGTCAACAACTCGTCGACAGTGAAAGGAGAGAAAGTCACACCAAACGAACTGTCTCGAATCCGATCTGTCATGACAGAGCTGGCAAACAATTCACCGTCTAGACAAAATCGCCAAATCCAATGCTAATTCGAGTAAGAGTTAACAAACCATTACCAAAACTGAGCATGTAGGAAGCGAGCATCAAATCTAACATCACAGTAAGTGAGCTAGTCAACATAAAATTTGTCCACGACATGTTATAATTTATTACTTTTATCGTTATTTAAATAATAATAATGAAACTATAGTTTTTTTTCCTCTACAAAATACTAAAATTATCTTGACTTTTAAAAATGGAAAAACAAATGAATGCATACTCCTGCTTGACTCATTCATACTGAAGGCTATGCAAGCAATTTTAATTTAAAAAGATTTATTATTATTAGTTGATATAATCTGATTATCAATACATCAGGTGTAATTTTACCTTGTTTCCTTCATAACTAAAAAATACGATTTTCCTTACTCGAATGTTGCCTAATAACCTATTATATTAATCATATTGATTTAAAGTAAAATATCATTGGCAAAGGTATCCTTTATACAAGCATTCCTATCTAAATCAATTTATAATTAATAAAAAAGGGTATTCCCAGAAACTATTGTTTATATTCATGTTTAGGCCTATTTCTTATTAATATTGTGGACACAGTGTGGACACAGCATGAGACCTCTGCTGGTCAACCTGCTCCTCAACCCGAGTGTGGCATTTAAAGCACAACACAATCCATCTCTTCATGGAACATAATCCATATTTACTTAATATCATAACATTTTGAATGTGTTGTTGGCTATTACTACACATATACCTATGCTATAGCTTAGACGAGATTGAACCACCACAAAAGAACTTTAAAGTTCAAATATGAACTTCTAGATATCAAACTGGTTCAAAGTTCAACTTGAAGGTTCTGTAATGATCCACTGGTTATTTGTCAGTTATTTTAAGAACATTTGTTGTGGTAAAAGGTTCATATTAGAACCTAGCATATTTAAGGTTCCATCATGAAGTTTTTCTAAGATGCACTGTAAAGACTAGACTGAGAACAGTTAGAACACCATTTACTTGTTACATTAGTAAATTATTAATTCACACTCTGTATTAATGTATTTACTCTTATTCTGTTACTGATAGTGATGTCAGATTCAATTGTGGCCTCCATCAGTTTAACCAAAATGTTTAGTCCTTGAGTTGATACAACATTTCGTCTGTACCCATGACCACCTCACACATCTCTAAATTGCACAATAACCTTTAGTGCACCATGTTGTTGTCAATTCGTAGAGCACAAATTAAAAATCACAAAAATCTAAGTGTAGTTCCTTTTCAGGAACTCGAGCTGCATCAAGCGCTTTGGGGAACGTCCCTGACGAGACCGACTCTGAATATCGTATGCAATCAGTCCATCGGAAAGGCGTGACGTCACGGGCGGGGTGACGTAGCGACCAGGAAGCTATAAAAGCACGTGCCGTGCAGCTGGCCTCAGCTTCGCGTCTGTCAGCAAGCGCTCTGTGTGTGCATGTCAAAAGTCTGTCCCGTTGGTCCTATTTATTGTTGTCTGTCCCTTAGCCATTAAAAGATCGTTAAAACAGCTCAATATGCCAAAGCAAAAGCAAAAGCAAAAGACCAAACATATGAAGGGCGATTCCAAGCCACGTTATAGATTGTGTGTTCCTCCCTGCCCTCGCTACATTACGAGCGGGGATACACACAGTCTGTGCGTGGCTTGCCTGGGATCGGAGGGCTCTCTTCGAGGAGGGAGCCTTCACCAGCGTTCCTCGCGGTGCTGGCCCCGCTTCTGCCGAGGCAGAGCGGCTGCTGCACTCGTGGGGTTCGCAGGTGGATCTGTCAGAGGGAATGGAGACGGGCCAGTCCTTATCTCCTTCCTCATCTGCCAGATCCGGCGCCCAAACCCTGGGTTCGGAAGCACGCTCGTCGGTTTCTTCCCCCCAGGGTGAGGGATCAGCTCTTCCCCTCTCGTCCTCCGAGGAGGTCGATGTGGAGACTGTTGCTGGGGATTCGCCACCCCTGTCGCCCCTGTATGAGGAGCTATTGGAGGTGGTCACGCGAGCAGTAGAGGCAACCACCTCCACGTCGGAGCCTTCCGTATTTTCCCGATCTCCATGATGAGTTATCGAGATCGAGATCCTTATTCGACCCGCCTCTTTGGCCCCAATTCACTATATTATGGCAACGTGATGGGGCTGGGAGAGCATGGTTATAGCCATGGGTCGAACAGACACTCGCGGGCTATCTGTTGCCCGGCTCGGCATCGTCTCTAAAGGCTCCGACATTGCCCACTAAGCCTCTTCGAGTTACATCCTCGCTAGTGGGCAAAGGTTATGTGGCAGCAGGTCAGGCTGGGGCTTGCCTTCATACTATGGCAGTCCTGCAAGCTTATCAAGCTGACCTGCTGAGAGATATTGATGAGGGAGAGGGGATCAAGTCTGAAGATGTAGAAGAACTAAGAAAGACCGCTGATCTCTCCCTCCGCGCCACTAAGGAGACCGCTCGCACAATTGGGCGGTCTATGGCAGCCTTAGTGGCCGCGGAGAGGCATTTGTGGCTGACCCTGTCAGAAATAAAAGAACGAGACAGGGTCTGCCTCCTGGACGCCCCGCTTCAAGCCTCGGGCCTGTTTGGCGACACAGTCAACACTGTCGTCGACAGGTTCCAGGAGGCACACATACAGGCAGCGGCGTTCCAGAGTTTCCTCCCTCGTCCCTCTCGTGGTGCATCTGGGCGGGAGATGACCACGCCACATACCGGCTCCTCACATCGGGAAGCGCAAAAGCAGAGTGTCGCCGCTCGTGCTCCCCCACGTCGGGACCAAGGGCAACGACGCTCTGAGTCGGGGACTTCTAGGGCTAAAGCCGATTTAAGATCTGTCATCGAAGCCCGGAAGTCCTCGACGAAAAGATCCTGACGCCAGGATCCAGAGGGTAGCCCCTGCTGGGGTAGAGCGCGGTCCACCTCATTATACGGTGCCCGTCTCACCTCAGTGCCCTCAGGAGGTCGGTCTGCCAACCCTGCCAGAGTTTCAGGGCGCAGCGGCCTCCAGCGAGCGCCACTCCCAGTTACTTCCACCCGTGAGCGTAGCGGAGCTGGGATGCCAAAGAAGGCCAGTCACTCACTGTCAAACAATTCCAGAGATTGTTAGGGCTGATGGCAGCTGCGTCCAACGTGATACCTTTTGGCCTGCTGCACATGAGACCCCTACAGTGGTGGCTCAAGTCCAAGGGGTTTTCCCCGAGGGGAAATCCACTTCGAGTTGTCAAGGTCACGCGGCGGTGCCTTCGTGCCTTAGACATGTGGAAGAAACCTTGGTTCTTGAATCAGGGCCCGGTGCTGGGAGCTCCTTGTCGCCGTGTAACGCTAGCGACAGACGCGTCCCTCACCGTTTGGGGTGCGGTCATGAGTGGCCACCCTGCCCTCGGTCTGTGGAGTGGTCGCCATCTGACATGGCACATTATTGCCTAGAGATGCTAGCAGTCTATCGAGCATTGAAATATTTCCTCCCAGACCTGAGAGGTCACCATGGGTTGGTGGGCACCGACAACACATCAGTGGTCTCTTATATCAATTACCAGGGGGGTCTGCGTTCGCGCCCCTTGTACAAGCTGGCACACCAGATCCTTCTGTGGTCCCAGGGCAAACTCCTCTCGATCAGAGCAGTGTATATTCCTGGGAGTTTGAATGTGGGAGCAGACATACTGTCGAGGCAGGGGCCGAGGCCCGGGGAATGGATGCTTAACACCGAGGTGGTGAAGCAGATATGGAAAGTATTTGGCACAGCCCAGGTGGACCTCTTTGTGACTCAGGAGACATCGCAATGTCCCCTCTGGTTCGCTCTAGTTCATCCAGCTCCTCTGGGACTGGACGCTTTGGTACAGACCTGGCCGAGGCTTCGTTTGTACGCTTTTCCCCCTATCGCTCTGCTCCCGGGAGTTCTGGCGAGAGTACGCCGGGACGGGGCCCGTCTACTACTAGTAGCCCCGTTCTGGCCGGGCCGAGTATGGTTCTCAGATCTAGTCTCGCTCCTCGACGGCTCTCCGTGGGAGATACCGATCAGGACAGACCTACTCTCACAGGCGCAGGGCACGATAATTCACCCTCGCCCGGAGTTGTGGAAGCTGTGGGTGTGGCCCCTGAGGGGGTGCAGCTGTTAGCAGCTGGTCTCTCAACCGAGGTTGTTGAGACCCTACTCCAATCCAGAGCTCCCTCTACGAGGAAACTGTACGCCCTGAAATGGAAGCTCTTCACTTCATGGTGCAGAGACCGCCAGCTTGACCCAGCAAACTGCCCAGTTGGTACAGTTCTGGAGTTTTTACAAGCCAGGCTCTCTGTGGGGTTATCCCACTCCACCATAAAGGTGTACGTGGTGGCCATAGCTGCTTTCCATGTCCCTTTCAGTGATTAGTCAGTGGGTAGACACCCCCTAGTTACACGTTTCCTCCGCGGTGCGCTGAGGCTGAGACCTCCAGTACGATCCCGTGTTCCCCCCTGGGATTTGGTTGTGGTTTTAGAGGCTCTTTGTAAAGCTCCATTCGAGCCAATACAAGATATCTCAGATAGACATCTGACACTTAAAACTGCCCTGCTACTGGCAATCACCTCACTAAAAAGAGTTGGAGATCTTCAGGCCCTTTCGGTGGCCCCTACTTATCTAGACTTTGCCCCTGGTATGGCCAAAGCATTTTTATACCCTCGAGCGGGTTATGTTCCGAAGGTTCCCTCTGTTACATCACAACCTATCGTACTGCAGGCCTTCTGTCCTCCTCCCTTTCGGGAGCCAGACCAAGAGAAGCTAAACTGTACGCACTGGACGCATACGTCCACAGAGCTGCCCTGTGGAGAAAATCAGACCAATTGCTTGTTTGCTATGGTGCTTCTAACAAGGGTTCTCCTGCCACCAAGCAGACCCTTAGTCGTTGGATAGTCGAGGCTATCAACGTCGCCTATGAGTCCTCTGGTCTTCTCCCTCCTTTGGGGGCCAAGGCTCACTCTACTCGGGGTATGGTGGCCTCTAAGGCCTTCTCAGCAGGTGTGTCCCTCTTGGTCCACGCCCTCTACATTTGTCCGATTCTACGATCTTGACATGCGAGCCACGCCGGGCTCTTCTGTTCTCTCGTCTTAGCTGTGCTCTTCGGATACACACTAGGCAGGGATTTGGAAGTCTGGAAGCGTGGGCACATTGTTCCCCAAAGCGCTTGACGCAGCTCGAGTTCCTGAAAAGGAACGTCCCAAGGTTACGAATGTAACCCTAGCTCCTTGAAGGAACGAGACGCTGCGTCGCAGAGCCATACTCCCGGCACCCCTGCCGGCGCTTGCTTCCCTACTCGAAGCTGAGGCCAGCTGCACGGCACGTGCTTTTATAGCTTCCTGGTCGCTACGTCACCCCGCCCGTGACGTCACGCCTTTCCGGTGGACTGATTGCATACGATATTCAGAGTCGGTCTCGTCAGGGACGTTCCCCAAAGCGATTGACGCAGCGTCTCGTTCCTTCAAGGAACTAGGGTTACATTCGTAACCTTGGGACGTTTTATATTCATAAATGAACAAGAAGCTATTCTGTGTTAAATTGAGAGGTTTTAAATATTTCAGCTGCACATTCTTTCAATTTTCCCCATACCACATTCAACCTTCAAATCTCAGATACTAATTCAGCTCAGAAAATGAGAAGTGGCAAAAAGAGAATTATTTTAAATGAATTTTAAATTAATCTGGTCGGAAAAAACAGCTTTTTAGACATGCTTTTAGACATGTAAAAACACTGTAAAAATGCCTAAAATTAACTTGATTCAAATGCAATGTGATTATAATATATGGATTTGATTGTGCTTTATTGTACACCTTATGACTCGTTTTTTTTCTTTATTTTTTATTAATTTATAAATTAAATGATTAAAAATGAAAAAAATGAAATACACATCTAAATTAAATGACTGAAAGAAAAAAAATGAATAAAAGAAGTAATGTAGGAAATGCTTCAAAGACTGGGGGGGGATATGTCAATGATTCGCTGAAGTGCACGAAAGCCAGCTATGTATTGGACCCGGAAATAACGTCTCTCTTTCTCTCCATACTGTATATAAAGTATATTATTATTATGTAAAGTATAATATTATACACTACATAACATAAAATAACATTGTATTGTATTATAGTTATTATTTCCAAGTTGTCTGTCTGGAACGCAGCATTAGGTTAACGCCAGTAAACGATCGTGTACTACAGTTAAGAGCCATTTTATAAAGTGACATTTCAGCACTTGACAAACGGACAGCGACTCTTAAGTAGCACTTAAAGCACAGATACGTGCTATTGCTTTACTTGCATTTTTGGTAAACGCAGGTGAAACAATAACGAAAGGTCGTAAAATTACTCGTAGAAAACTTTCTTAAGTGCTAAGATCAACCGTTATCGGGAAACTCGGCCCTGGACGGCAGCAGGGCGCTATTATCATCAATCCTCAGAAGAGACTGAAATTGATGAACCTAACTGAGACTCCGAAAGCTTAAATATTGCAAAAAATGATTGATTCAATCAAAATCATAAGATTACAAGAAAACCTAAAGACTAACATGCCAGCAAGACCACAGACACCACGAGTAAGTTTTAAAATATGTGGACACATTTACTAATTATTATTAACTGTTATAATTATTTAATGGGATGTACGGAAGAACTTAGTGACTTTAAAATTTTCTCATATTTATGCATTTGGTTGTCATTACAAAGCAACTTTCATTGCATTCCCATTTTTAATTGGATGCTTAATTAGGAGTGATGGGTCAGGTGTCCACATACGTTTAGCCAAACTATTTTGTTATCTTTGCAAATCATTGAGCTGTTTTTCCCATACCATCATGCACCTGCAAACCTTTTTGTAGGACGTCCTATTGATATTTCACCTGAATCAATCTCAAGACAACATATTGCTTGTTTGTAGCATCATGTTGTAGCAATAAAAAAAATTGTTTTTTTTGACAGGACAAAGCAAACAAGATCAAAAATAATTCAATGTCTGTTTGATTAGATGTGCACATATACATGGTGATTTTCACAATGCAGTAAGTATATAATTTTAGAGAATGATAAGGGTAAAAATCTTTTTCTCTATTTTCAAGTATGCAACAGGCGAACACAACAAGGCATCTTCAGCCCTTGTTACCAAACACCAGTTCTGGAAAGAAAAGACTGGCAGAGGATGTGCTTAAAACAAATTCAAGAAAAAAGAAAGATCACCTTGATTAATGTTCTTTAGGTTTTTTTTTTTCAGGTTCAACAAAGTAAGAAAACTAATGTTTAAATCCATTAAAGTTAAAAATAAAAAAATATGGCAACCATTGTAGAGGTAGGTTTGCTAAAATAAAGTGACACTTCAATACTTACATTTCCATTATCTCGTGAGAATATTTTGTATATATGTTTATTTTATTATTTATTTATTTTGCCGATGGAGAATGGTCAAGATTTGTATCAGAAGAGGACATGGTCATTTGGGGTAAGAATCACAGACAGAGTCTGGTGACACAAACAGTGATCGGCGAGCGCCAGAGAAGAGCAGCTGGGGTAGATATTGTTACTGAGTTGGATGAAAATCTAACTTGCATCAATCTCTTTGTCATCAGTGAGGTGAGTGTTTTTGTATCTATACTATCTTCATCATTTTTTTTCTTTTATTTTACAACCCCTTCTCTTGGTTTATGAATTTTTCTAAACATTTATTTATGCGGTTATTCTGTACTGTTTTGTGTCCATGCAGGTTCCACTGTTACAGCAGAAAGAATTAATAAAGGGAATATTCAAACAAAAAAATTAATCATGTCATTATTTTCTCCCCTTCATGTTGTTTCAAACTTGTATGACTTTCTTTTGCTCTGTGAAATAAATTATTTTCAAGAATGCCATTGAAAATCACTGAAATGTTGCTTTGGACCCCAGTGTTTTTCTTCATATGGACATTCTTTAACATTCTTATTCTTAACAATATCTTAATTTGTGTTCTGCAGAAGAAAAACATTATACAGGCTTGGAACAAAAATAAAAATAACTAATTGTCAAGGAAGGTAAGTATTAGTAAGGGATTTTTTTGCCCCATTTTGCATGAGCTGAACTCAAAGATCTAAGACTTTTTCTGTGCACATAAAAGGCCTATTTCTCACAAATATTGTTCAAAAATCTGTCTAAATTTGTGTTAGTGAGCACTGCCAAAAGAATCCATCCACCTCACAGGTGTGGCATATCAAGATGATTAGACAGCATGATTTTATACACAGGTGTGCCTTAAAAGGCCAATCTAAAATGTGCAGTTTTACTGTATTCGGGTTTCCGAAAACCACTTACTATCTGGTGTGACAACCATTTGTCTCACGCAGTGCAACCCATCTCCTTCACATAGAGTTGATCAGGTTGTTGATTATGGCTATGTGAAGTTGCTGGAACTTTATCACGCTGTCGTATACGCCGATCCAGAGCATCCCAAACATGCTCACTGGGTGACATGTCCAGTGAGTATGCTGGCCATGCAAGAACTGGGATGTTTTCAGGTACCAGGGATTGTGTACAGATCCTTGCAGGATGGGGCCGTGCATTATCATGCTGCAACATGAGGTGATGGTCATGGATGAATGGCACAAAAATGGGCCTCAGGATCTCATCACGGTATCTCTGTGCATTCAAAATGCCATCATTAAAATGAACCTGTGTTTGTTTTCCATAACATATGCCTGCCCATACCATAACCCCACCGCCACCGTGGGCCACTCGGTCCACAACATTCCCCCACACGCTGTCTGCCATCTGCCCTGTACAGTGAAATCCGGGATTCATTCATGAAGAGACCACCTCTCAAAAGTGCCAGATGCCATCGAATGTGAGCATTTGCCCACTCAAGTTTGTTACGATGATGAACTGCAGTCAGATCAAGAGAATGACAAGGATTCAGATGAGCTTCCTGAGATGGTTTCTGACAGTTTGTGCAGAAATTCTATGGTTATGCAAACCGATTGTTGCAGCAGCTGTCCGGGTGGCTGGTCTCAGATGATCTTGGAGGTGAAGATGCTGGATGTGGAGGTCCTGGGCTAGTGTGGTTACACGTGGTTTGCAGTTGTGAGGCCGGTTGGATGGACTGCCAAATTCGCTAAAACTCTTTTGGAGACAGCTTATGGTAGAGAAATTAACATTCAATTCACGGGCAACATCACTGGTGGACATTCCTGCAGTAAACATCCCAATTGCACACTCCCTCAAAACTTGTGACATCTGTGGCATTGTGCTGTGTGATAAAACTACACATTTTAGGCCCCGTCCACACAGAGATGTGTTTTGCTGTATACTCATACATTTTGTATCATATAGGCTTTTCGTCCACATGGATCCGGATTGAGTGGATGAATTTGAAAATGCCGCCCTTGTGTTTTCGTGTGGACAGCGAATCCATATATTTTCTCGCCCCTAGTCAGACACTGCTACGTCATGTAACAGCAGCAAAAATATGAACAAACACCGAACAATTGTCTTTTTATTAACTAACGTTAACACTGATTAATATTGTTCCATGTTCGGTTGTATAACGCGCGTAAGGTTAACGCCCATAGTCCAAGTCTTCTTCTCCATGTGGCAGAATTACAGTGCCACATGTCTGGTCTGGCATGTATACTTCATCGTTTTGTGTCGGTTGTGGTTTTGCGTAGACGCAGATATTTCTTGAGACCAGGGGGAAATAATGGAAAGGATAAGCTCTGGCTTCGTGTGGATGTAGCCTAACTGTGCGTTCACACCAGATGCGACTTGTATGAATAAATTGAACATTTAGAGTTTTATTCGCTTCATTCGCGCATGAAATTAACTTCACAACAGACGCAAATTCTCATCATGGGAGGGGCTTCTGCCAGTTGAGTTCAGGCAGCATTGTGATTTCAAACACCATTTATTCTGATAATTTTCAAAATATTACTGTTATTGTGTCATGAAATGTAGTTTTAAAAGTATTTCAGGTGAGAATGTAGTTGTTTTTAACTCAAGTAAGCGGTTTATTTATAAAGACATTTATTTATAAAGTGCCTATATGTATGGAGATGAGCTCCATGCGATCAGCGGGAGCTCAGTGATCATGTATCCGCTTGAAAGCAGTCTCAGCTAGACTTTCTGACATTCGCTGCTGACTAAAATATCATTCATTTTGGGTAAATCTAACAGGTAATCTTTGGACTTTATTCAATTAATCTGTTTCTTCCAAGCAAGATCCTTTTTGTTTCTGTAAAAGTATGAAGAAGAATCATACAGCTCCGGTATCCACATACAGCGACGATGACTTTGTCCTCCATTGTTGTTTCGGATTAAGTTAGAGATTGATTTTTCATGTGATTTTTGCTCAATGGAAAAATAATCTATTTTCCATCTGTTTTGTAATTGTATATACACAAAACATTTTTGGGTGAATGTGGAGAATTTAATTAGAAGGAAAACTAATGTTATATTTAAATTAAATAATTTTAATATATGTATGTATTATTCCAATGAAAATAGCGATAATAATAATAATTTGAATTGTATTGTACAACTGTTCATTATTTTGGGAAAATTTCTTCATTTTCTTCAGGAGACAAAAGACTACTTCACCAGTTTGGAGAACATTATAAATAAAAAAGCAAGGAAGACTTGTCATATTTTTAAAGAATATTCAGTTTTTTGATTAATGAATCAATGGTTTGTACACATTAATATGCAATAATAATGTTTATTATTGTATATTTCTAGTTTCTGGTTAATAAAATGAAAAAAAAATATATATATATTGTTTCGGATAATCCCTCCTCACTAACACTGATTTAGACTGATTTGTGAACAATATTTGACAGAAATATGTCTTTTGTGTACATAGAAAACGTCTTAGATCTTTGAGTTCAGCTCATGAAAAATGGGGCAAAAACAAAAGTAGTGCATTTATAATTTTGTTCAGTGTAGTTTACACTGCCTCATCTTTCTTTTCAACAGCTCTACTACATTGTGGCATGTTTAAAAATTAAAAAAAATGTATTACTGACTTATTTTTTTTCATCTTAATTTTACATAATAATAATAATTTCTTGTTAACTACTAATTATTGTTATAGTATAACATTAGGAACCACATACACCCAACCCTGTGCTGTTTCTAAGGGAGGTGCCTTTGATGCAGAGTCTCTTTTAGAAATAATGATGGAAGGGGAGCAGGAGGTCTGTGAAGTAGACTATGTGAACACAGCTCTACACTTCATTTTCAACACTGAAAACTCCTATTAGACACGGGACATATATGCATGGCACCACTCTTCGGTAAGTATGCTCAATGGCTCGCAAGGCTCAAACTGCTCGTTAGAGCTATCAGACGGCGAATCTATCTCCATAGGAAGCATTAAATCAGGATTTGGCAGGATTCCCACTGAGTATCTCACCAGATTTCAGTCGTGAACTTAAGCGAATTCGCCGCATTGTTTGTCAAGCAACGGACTGACTTGATATGAAGAAGAATCAAAGCATCCACAAAAAACGGGCAATCTCACCTTTAATTAATCTCTGGACGTCTTCATGAAGCTAAGCAAAGATCCTTGATTTTATTGCCTAGTGCTGTTTTGGCGAACATGCTTCAGACATTGCTATTGTACAAGCCAATTGTCAGTTATGTTGCGAGGCATCCACACCGGTAACACTACCAGTTAAATATACCCACGAGCCTCGTTAATTTGTGGTCAAGGTTGTCGATATTAACGGGCTGCTGCTTCAGGCTCATCTATTGGGGATGCTTTCATCAAACTTATCAGACTATTTCCAACACACTGGGCTTAAATCGGTGATCTGCTGTTGCTCAAACTAGTGTATTGATAAGTGCTTGATACTAAATGTACAAATGCTCGTACCTATGCTGAAACGTTATCCGACAAGGGCAATGCTGTTGCCTAAATTAAAGTCTGACCATATGGCGTACTGCTTTACAGTTGCATGCTGATCTTTTAGCTGGTTAAAAGAGCACCCTTCGTTACTCCTATCTCCATAGGGGATCCCGCCCCACGCCATGCACTTAAGAAGGGCTTTGCTTAAAGCTATCAAGATATGGCACTGCTTGCTGGTGAGGTTAATCTATTGTCCAGCATCATGTGCTAGTCCTGCTGTTGCATAGGAGGGACTTATGCTTTCGCTTGGTCCACTGCGAGCCTCCACAGACTGACCGCGCACCCGATCAAACGGTCAAGGCTTATACTCGTCACATTCGCCATCGTACAGGGTCATATGGGTTTTCGATTCCTCGAAAATGCTGAAGATTTAATGCAGTGTTTTCAAGGTTATTTAAAAAATGCTTGGATTTAAATAAGTACCTGGTAAATGCATGCATTGGGTTAATATTTGCTTCTTTACTGGATGGGTAACCATGGTTTCATTATATAAGCAGCTCCGCTCGAGTCTGCGCCTGTAGTTGTAGAGTGCTCTATTAACGCTAGCCCTCCGATAAAAGGGAAAAAGTCTGCTTGGTTTGTTTCCACGGGAGAGTGTGCGCTTTGAGCATATAAGGTAAACAAAATTTCCCTGCTCATTTAAACTACATCCTAAGACAGCAATGCATACAATCGTATGCAGGGTTCCCCAGCATCAGGGTAGGTATTATTGGCATTATAATTAATCACACATGGCGTTGAACACTACAGTTGTGTTCAGATTATGCATCACTGGACTGGACTCTCTCGAACATCGTCATCATAAACAGCGGAAATGACGTAAACAAGAATTAATTTGTGGCGTAGTCCGCGAGATGCAGTAGAATCATCAGTCATTAATCAGGAATGTTTGTGCACATTCTGTAAATTAAATCCCGAATGGATTAACCATCTGTTATGCTACTAAAATCACCTATTGAAGGATGTATGAATATGACGTGTCATTCCCCCACAAACATTAATCGTTATCGTGACAAATCTAAGGACATCAAATAAATGTAAGGACGTTCATACAAACCATGTACCGGTCCAAATGCGCTGCCTGCTGGCAATTTGATGATTTCGTTTAGAACAATGAAATTGCTAATGTGCCTCAAAATCCAACGATTTACAAGTAAGGGTGTCCGTGCGTTTGCTTAACTAAGGTAAGAGTATGAATGCAAAAGGTAATTTACCCAGTCGTAAAGTGCTGGAAATTGAAATGTCTTTGGAAGTGCTTGGATTTCCTTGAAGGTGTTGGGAACTCAGAAACAAAGACCAGGAGACTCTTGGGTAATCTTCAGCAGGATTCTTTATTGAGAACGCTCTGCGTGGCACTGGAGTCATCAAAAGTCTAACTTGTCCTTAAGACATTGTAGTTTATATACATTTTAAGGGGGCGGGATACACAGAGGTGGAGACAACCTAAACAAAGCATGCAAATGCAATACAGGGATCAGCCTGATACTGGCCATTTTCCCATCTTTGATCTTGTCAGCATAAAAGTGTCATTTAAATACAGAGGTGCCTGACAGTATCGCTGATACCTTCAAATTATCATACAGACAAAGGCACAGCTGTGCCTTGAGTTTAGCAGGCACCTTTATCTTGGGACCTTGCCCAATTGTCAGGAAGTGCATGAAGACAAAAGGTTAATGTCTCAGACACTCGATTTTCCTGATTTGATCTTCTTGGATGTTAGCTTTATTACTTTATTATTTATTTATTATTAAAAAGTCTACTATTATATTTTAACCTAAATTTAACATTTTATAAATTTATAATCCCACAAAGGCGTAAGAATCCTGGTGTACCATTCTCTGAACAACAGGGGGCGACGAGGTCTAACGATCCTCTAAAACCATCGGGAATCACTAATGAAAAGTAATGGCTGCATCCGATCTTAGGCAGCTGACTCGCTGAGCATCAGGCTTTAGGTGTGTTCGACTTCACACAGCACTGCGCAAACTGATCGCAATCGGACTTGAAGCAGTGCATGTCGGTTAGAAATATTGTCCGATTTAAGACTGCGGCGATGCATATGACCGCCACGTTTGACATCCTCGAGTACCGCGAGAGTGTTTCGAGAGCAGCCAGCTGACTCAGCCGCCGCAGTTTCTCCAGAGTGACTGCAGGAGCCACAGCTGGTCACGATTGGCCAGATTCACCAAATGACAACAATCACATGTGTTCGGGGTTTATTCAAAATTTTCAGTTCCAATAATGGCCACAAATCTGTGTTTTAGAACGGTAAAAGCATTTTAATGTAGTCGCCTGTTGTATTGAGTCACGTTCATCATACTACAAAGCGTATCTCCCCCTCTGTATGAGCATTTAAACAGCATATTATCATGTTGAACTTTTATTCTTGAAATATATTGTGCCGTATTAAGCAGTATAAAGTATCCGTGCTCATGAAACGTTCTGAAACGTTCTGCGTATTACACAATTTTGCATTTTATTTACTTCATCTGTGATAAGTATACGAGCACCGCATGAGTGCCATTAACAGGAGCAGAAGTGTACGGCTGACATGTCTGTTTTCTCTTCATGAACCGATTTTGGACAGGCTTCTGAGGCAGAGTAATGGTCTACAGCATGATCTACAGCTAAATATAGAAGTGCTGGTTATAACCAGTGGATATTTTGTACAACGTACATTTAATACGTAAATAAATTATATAATATGACACTGACTGCAAGGAGAAGGAGGAGAGTGAGGAGGAGGATGAGAAGAAGGAAATGGAGAAGGAGATGGAGAATGAGAATGAGAATGAGAAGAATGAAAAAAAGGTGGCTGCTGTTTTCTCCCACTAGGGAGATCACCCTTTGACACGATACTTGTAGGGGACCGCTGTTCTATTCCTCAAGCGAGGACCGAACACGCCTCAGAAGAAAGGGACTGTTGTTTCCTCCAGCTGGAGAGAACACCCTTCGCTGCTATCGCTGCAGGGGACTGCTGTTCATCCTTAAGCAGCCTTCAGGAGGGGATGAACACTCCTGCTAAATCAAGAGGGAACTTGCTATTCTCTCCCTCACGTTTAGAGGGGAGAATACCCCTCTCCTAGCAAAGGCTGCATTAAGCATCTCAATAACAGTATCTTTCTCTTTTGCAGGAATGGAACAAGGACAATTCCGGGGGTCTTCACGCTACTCTCGTACCGTTCATACCAAGCTCAGGGACATGCTGTTTGTTCTTGCGGTTTTCCAGCTGGAGAGAATACCCTTCACCGCTATAACCATCTACTTTAATTATAGAGAGGCCCGCTATTCTCTGCCTCATTAGAGGGGAGAATACCCCTTCGCTAGCCAGTAGGCTATATTAAAGGCCATGTTGCAGGTTAACCACCACTTTCGATTAATGGGTACATAAATCACTCAAGGCAACCCGTAACCTGTGTTTTTCCAACCTTAAACCCGTGAAAGTGGACAGGAACGGCAATCAAACTCGTGACTTCCCACCCGTGAACTCGTGTCTCGTACTAGATCGATGTACTCCGAGTTCCGAGGTCACACAGCACGCGAAACAACAATGACAGCCCCTATGGATAACACTGCCTACGGATGCAGTTTATGCAAGTGGCACAAGTTGAAAAAACGATTTTAGGTCAATGTACCGTTGCAATTAGAAAAAATAATCTAGTTACAATTCCTTGCACTCAGAAAGTTTGGCGTAACTTGCCTGGAACGGTACAAAGTCGTTAGTCGTGGTATGAAATAGTGATTACGAGCTCAAAAACCTGCCTGGAACGCAGCATCAGAACTAACGTTATAGCGGCTGACTGGGATGAGGAAGAGGTGGCAAGAGCCAACATGTATGATGACCTGCAGCTGTGTAATTTCGAACCTGCCAGACGTGAGAGAGCAAATGAGGAATTGCCAAGAACTGATGTCCGTCAAAGCTAATTAAATGCATGGTCCGAGGAGAATGAGTGGAGAGTTGGTGAAGTGTCCTGGTGAGTTGCTATCGTTTAGCATCGCAGCAATGAGCACTGGAGCTAGTCTACGAGCAGCAGTGCACAATAACGACACACACACACACACACACATATATATATATATATATATATATATATATATATTATTTTATTTTTTTTTTACTGTCATTGAGTAGCACCGAGTGAAAAATCAACGTTTTCTTATATCTAGTGGCAGTTATCATGATGTTAGTTCGGATAAGTACCGGTAACCTTTGTCATAGTGTCGTAGAACTGGTAAACGTTGTCTTTGTCATCTAGAAATAGAAGGCATCATGCTAGCTATATGGACGTTTCTAAGTGTTTATCTCTTCCTCCGGTGAAAATGTTGTTGTAAACGTAGCCGCGTGTGTGTCGCTGTGTTTGGCAGGTGCCTGTGCACTGAAAAGCTTGTGTTGTAGGGAAGTGAGTGCGTTTGGGTCGATGTTGGTCGATATCTATCTATCTGTCTGTCTGTCTATCTATCTATATATGTAGTCTATCTATCTATATATATCTATGTATTTATCTATTTATCTATAATCTGCGCTATCTGAATACTCTCGTCTACTACTCGTCTCTCTCTAGTCACTCTCAATGCTCTCAAGGCGGGCTTTGGTAAATTCTCTCCCCAACGTGACTTGATGCAATGCATTATGGGGGAAAGGAGACCGCTGTAAGATAGTACCTACTTTTTCATATTATATTCCGTTTTGTGATACCCAACAACATAAAACACAATGGATAACAGTTTAAATGTTTATTACCATCAAGCAAATTGCACAAATTCGTAAAAAAAATTTACCCTGCAACAGGGCCTTTAAGGATATCTCAATAACACTGGCTTTTTTCTTTGATAATGTTAAAGCTCTTGTATGTTCAATTATTCCGGGAGCAAGAACCCCCATAAGGAACCATACCGCCAAAGATATATTGTGTTCAATATACTCAAGTAAACTTGCCAAAGTGGTTCTTGTCTGAACTGTATGTGTTTGTTTGTTTGTAATATATATATACATGTTTGATTGTTGTTTATTTACAGTATTTGTGTTTGCTGGTTTGTTTGTAATACATATTTATGTATTAAACAGTTTATGGACAATAGTGTTCTGTATATATAGTGAAATTATATTAGTGATGTATAACAACAACAACAACAACAATGTTATTGCTATCTAGAAAAAGTTTAGAAAAGGAACCAGTTATGGTCATTAATGCACCTTTAAGTGAAGGTTCCAATTAGAACCAATATCCAGGATCATCGAAAGGTACATTTTTTAAACTTTTCATCTAAGTGTGTACTTGTGACTGCTTTTGTTTTCCAGGGTCACAATCATAGACTGTAAAAAAAGATGGACGACTCGCCTTCGCTCTCTTCCATTGGTCAAAACTGAAGCCGCCAGTGTCCCGATATGGCGCTGACATCTTGGACTTGCGCCTGCGCAGATAGCGATCTAGGGACCAGTTCTGCGCAGTAACTATGCGCAGTAGCAAGCAGGAAGTAAAGCCTTAAAGCCGTGAAATCAACGGCCCCGCCCCTGTGCCCCGCCCTCACTCTCCCTCGCAGAATGCACATACCGTAATCTGCACTGTTTTGGAAGTGGAGTCCTGCTCCTGTGAACTCTGTCTGCTCCGTTCCACTCCAATCTCATTAAAATAAGGTAAATACAATCTCCTCAGTCCTCCGAAGATCATGAAAAAAGCCTGTTGACGCTTCAGTGCCTCCTCCAGAGAGCTGTCAATCACAGCTGTCAATCACGACGTCACACCACCGTTTTTAGAGCATTAAATAACTATCTAAAAAACAACTTATTTTAAAAACGAACACTTGAATTTACATTAGCGTGATACAAACTACAGTAAATGATATTTGAAGGGTAATTTAATTGTTTAGTTGGTCTCGCGTCCCATTGAATAACATGGGGAGGCGGGGTTTATGACCTATACTAGGACCACTCACCAGGGGGCGATCGAGACGTTTTGGCTTCACTTTCCAGGGCTTGTGCGGCACGCTTGGTCACAATTAGTTCACGTTATTTATTTATTTATTTATTTATTTATGCCATTATTTCAGTTTCATTTGTGTTTTTGGTAGTGTAACCTTCCATTGCCTCTGTGTAAATTTTAACAGATTATAATGGCTCACAAAACTTAATTAAACTGTTATTACACTGTAGCCTAAATGTAAAATAGGTTATAGGCAACGAATGCTATGCTCAGTACTCTTTCTTACAGTTATGTTCTGGTATTATATTGCAAGTTAACTGTAAATAACCCATAGCATATTCCTTCTAAGTCTAGTGGGCTCTTCTATTAAATCTGAATCATATTTTAACTTTGTAGTTTGTAAATAAAACTAGTTTAAAGCGTCCAAGAAAATAATGGAATGAAGTCCACGTAGAGTGCGTCACAAAAGAGCTCACGCCACAAACACACGGTCAATGTTTGTTTATTCTTAGAAACACATCACGTGGACGCTTCGAAGCGCACGCAGACCAGACGATGCTCGTGGTCGCGCGCTGCAGCTTTGCTGAGCTCAGATGAGATGCTGCTGATGCTGGCGCTGCCCTGCACGAGCTCTAAAAACAGATGCTCCTGCTGAGTCATGGCTTGTTGTGGTCCATTACTGAAGTACAGACACCATGAGATAGATTATATGTCTGGGACCTACAAGCAAGGTGTTACAGCATGAAATAGCCGCTCATTGAAGCAGGAGGAGTGTCTGTCCTACATCGCAATGATTGCTGCGGCTTTTTTGGTCTTATTGAGACCCTTGAGTATTCAGTGTGTTTTATTGCTATTATTGCTTTTGGTAGGAACTGTCGCCACGATCCTGTTTCTCAGCTGCTGGCATCGCAAGCTCCGTAATGAGAAAATTCCCCTAAAATCCGTGTTTACGAGGCGTTCGAGGAGTCGTGGTGAGTAGACAGACGCGTCGCGTTATGCCCACCATATGTGTGTTCCTGTAGGATGTCATTGCGATAACATGCATGCTGCACAGTATTTTTTAGACATTTTCATTCATTCTTCTCTGAAAACAACACTGTCATCAAAGCGCCCGTGTGCGGCATGCGAGCGCGCGAGCGATGCTTCGTATTCACCGTCTGTTCTCGTTGTGTGTTTAATAAAGTGTTTTTTTATTTCAAGACCAGACAAAGTTATTTGAAGAGCATCTAAGAGACAATATGACTGAATGCATGTGGGGTTTGTTTCAATCATTCCCATTTGTTCTAGAAGCTGGTTTCCGGCCGCATCATTTTCGCTCTGAGGTAAATCTCTTTCTCTTGCTCTGTCTGTCAAGGTCATAGAAAAGTAAAGCAAAGCATCCAAAATAATGACAATCTCAAAAAAAATGTTTGCGTAGTGTTCTGTTTTCTTTGACAGCTATTGAGTTACTTTCATCTTGATGAAGTAGTAGCCTATCCGAAGCGGATGCGCATTGCGCATGTGTGCCTGATAAATAATTTAGAAAAGACTAGGCTACTTTTATGTACATAACGTATAATACCAAGTAGTAGCCCCAGTCTACATTTTTGAAAACTATTAAACAGCGAAAGATAGACGGAAGTGGCAGGTGTTATTATTTTAGGATAGGGAAAATTGCAATAATTTGTCGCATTTCGCAGATTATGTTCTGCGGTGATATTATGGTCATTGTTTGACAGGTATGTCGTCACAGTCCACGTCTCGCGAGGAGAAGCGCACGCGCGCGCGTTTCTGAAGAGCAGCCGCTGATCGAGAGCGAGCCGGACTCGAACCTGAGGAAGCGCAGAGGGAAGAAGAGAGTCCAGCCAGACTTCTATCAGTCCGTGCAGCTCACGCCAACACCCAAACCAGTAGGTATATCCTCATCTATGAGGCATTATCCACTCGCAGTCCACTCTTAGAACAAAATAAAGCTTCTGTATTGGCATCTCTGGTTCCATGAAGAAGTTTCACTGCACAAAAAGGTTCTTCATAGTGAAATATGTTTCTTGAATTTTTTATAACGTTCTTCACTCAGAAAAACAAAGGTTCTTTTAAGAAGACTGTGTATCTTGAGCTGTAAGTATAGACCACTAATGCTAAAGACATCTGAGATTATCTTGAGCTACATCACTCTCTGTTAATGCCCAAATAACTTCAGATATCTTTACCATCAGCGCTGTAATAAATAAAAAAGCATAGGCTATATTAGGTCTAATAAAAAATTAAAGGAAAATAATGCAAAATAGTAAAATGTAATAAATGAGCTGGGCTAAAATCAACATGAAATAAAAATCAACTTTTCTTAATACACAGCCATTCATCTGTCAATATATATATATATATACATAAGTTGATAAATTATGTATATATAAAACTTTCATCAAATTCCTTTTAAACCACTTTGTAATGTGGACATCATAATGCAGGGCAAACAATCTTATTTGAAACAGTAGAAACATGTACATGTATGCTGTTAACTTTAGACTGACCAGAGCTTGTGAAAGGCAGGAAGGGGATCAAAGGCCCTTTGTAAGTGATATTTCTACTCAGAATAACAGGATGTGGATGAGAGTGATTTTGCATATGTTATTCACCATGGTGCTCATTTCTTCTTCCTTCCTTCAAAATGAGCCTTCCCTAAACCAATTTATACTGTATATACTGTACCAGTGCATTGTCCATCTCAACTTTGTTGTGCACTCTTTGTTTAATCGATAATGGCATCTCACTACAGTGGTGAGAGGGGCACTGAGAGTGTCTAGCAGGAAAGTTATGAAGTTCATTTCAGCTGGTCTTGTGACCATATTCACTAGACGTTTTTATATGTGCTTAGCAAAGTCATAAATTATTATCATTTGAATATATTAAATCTTTGTAATGTCTTACAGCCTGCCATGATTCTGCTGACGATTGTAAACCCTGATAGTGTGTTTGGGCAGATTCAGTGGGTAATTTGCTGAGAAGTCACAGCAACATTATGTGTATTACATGTTTTTTGGTAGTGAAAGTAGACTTTATGCTGAACCTTGATGTGACTGTCACATACAGTATCTGACAGATTATCTGAGAAAGTTCTCAGCAATAACATATTTCATTGTTAATATTGCTAAACATTTACCCAGATGATAGACTCAAGTGTTTTTATTGAATCGAGGATATAGGCTATTGTGTGAACACATCGTTTTGTTGAAAAAGATTAAAACAGAAATGAGTTGTCATGCATATAACTAAAGTATCACAATGCTTCAACCAACCAAGCAGTACATTTTTTGTAAATCTGGAAACATGTAAACAAACATATGTTTTGAATATCTGACCATATTCTGTGTTTCTTTTTGAGCCTGTCCTCCAACAAAAAACGACCATATAGGTCGTTTGTGCAAGCACCTTACGACCTATATTTATGTTTTAAAGTTAAGCGGCTTCTAGCGGGTGTAAAAAAAATAATGACAGTATCACGTTGCGTCTGTTGTCATGAAATGATGTATAACATCATTGCCAATCAAAATGCACGTTTATTTAAATGCAGTGTGTGGACTTTTTACACCGATCTCATAGTAATTCGTACATATTTTACTAGGTGGCTTATTCACTTGAATGATCACACCTAACCCCACCCCTAAACCTACCCCTCACAGAAATCAGGCTAAATTAGGATTTATTGAGAATATACATTTTACGTGCAAAGCCCGTTCTCTGGGATCAAACCCATGATAGCTTGATTACATATCAAGGTATAATGCAATATTCTACCAACTGAGCTACACGAAACGCAAATCACATTGCAAATAAAAGAGTACAAAACATTGATATGAAAACGTAGCCGGGGAAAACCCAGACTACTTCCGGCGAATTTCAATTCTCTCTACAGAATAGTCTGGCAAAGAGGACTATCTAGCTCGTTTCTGTGCATCCGAAATCGCGGCACCAATCAGAAACGTTGAGGCGGGGTTTACACGATGACGACAGCGCAGCGACGGTAAAGCAGATTTTGTACATTACAAAGATGGATGCTGCAGAGGAACATTCGTTCGAAACTGCTATCGCGTCTGTTTTAAGTGATTTAAACTTTAACTTTGCGTTAAAACCCGAGCAAAGAACAACACTTGAAGCCTTCATATCTAAAAAAGATGTTATCGCTGTCTTACCGACTGGATTCGCTCTGGATTCGCTCTGCATACGTCATCTCCTTCATCGCTCTGATTGGTTTTAGGTCTATCCAATTGCTCCCAGAGGCATTTGAACGAGGTCCGTCGGTGACGCCCCTTTAGAAACGAGACGTCTAATAGGCTTTGCCAGACCCTAACTCAGTTTCAACTGAAAAGGGTCTGGTTTTAACCAGTCTAATGAAAACAACCTTTTGCCGATAGGGGCGCAATTGTAGTATACGCTCTGATGGGTCGTATTTCAGGGATTTGGACAAACGACCTATACGAGCGTATTGGTTGGAGGACAGGTATGGGCTGAAATATGTGCCACTAGAAACTGAATTTGAATTGCTAAACTTGAATAATTGCATTGAATAACTGAATTTGAATAACATAATTTGAAAGTGTATTTATTCAAAAACAGAATCTGAATTGTGGTCGAATAAAATTTGTCCAACAAAATTTGATCCTCACTTAAAGTTAAACTCTCTATATATCTTCACATTCACTTCTCACAATTCAGATTCAGTTCTCAAATTCAATTTCAAGTTACTGAGACAGACATCCGGGTAGTTGGAGG
Source organism: Carassius carassius (assembly GCF_963082965.1). NCBI lineage: Eukaryota > Metazoa > Chordata > Actinopteri > Cypriniformes > Cyprinidae > Carassius > Carassius carassius. The sequence goes on along the minus strand of NC_081768.1, from coordinate 29,854,066 downwards.
ATGAAGGAAGAGCAATCCAGCCCAGATCGATAGATCGCGTTCATTGGCGCACAGGAGCCAATCAGAACCTATGTTTTGAAGCAAAGTACGTACCCACCATGAAACAAGGAAGAAGTGCTTGCCTTGCCGACTGACTTGACCACCATGGATCTGCCTGGGACAAATATGGTAATGAAAATTTTTTTTTCACGATCTAACGATCTTTAGTTTAATGGTGTAGCTGTTTTGTAGAAACGGGGGAAATTACATCTTTCTCGATGTGTTGCAAACACAGTAGCTATTATCCCACGTTTTTGTGGTTATGTACTAGCTCTGGTAACAACATATTTGCTTGGCGTTTATTATTTCTAAGCATTTGCCTCTTCCTCCGGTGAAAATGTTGTTGCCGCCAAGTAGACTGGTCATGTCTTCAGCGTGATTATTTACGACAACTACTCCTCGTGATTGTCATTGTCAGGGTACTGCTTACTAAGAGGGAGAGAGAGAGTAGTAAGCTTGTATGTCTCACTATGTTTTGACAAGGAAACAACTCAGAAGTAGTCAATTCAACATATTTGCTCACAGATGCAATACCTCCCCATGGTCCTGTTGGGCCCAGTGCCCAACATCAAACTTTAGTATATTTTTTTAGTCAATAAAAAAAGTCAATATATTGTCGCATTTTAGTTAGATCTATCCATCCAAGCATCCGTCTCCCCACCGGTGGATTAATGCATTGACCAGTTAGATTTAATGCTTTTTAAATTGACTGAGCTGTTACCATAAAGGCTCACTGTGCTGTGTGATGTACATTTATTTTCAACAGTACAAAGGTTTTTTTTTGGTTGTCACTGTTCCCATATGATTATTATTGATCAGTTTGTCCTGACCATAGCAAAATTACTTTCTCTCAAAAGTCCACCTTTTAACTTAAACTTTTATATGTGGCTTCTGTACTGAGTTTATTGTACACATTTTTACATTTTAATTTTACATTATATTTCATTCTTGTGTTTTGTCATTTCAGCAAAGCTGACTTCATTCCTTCAACTTCAAAACAAAAGTGAGCATTTCTAGGTTTGTACGCTTCTATATTCTCCTTCAAATGTAAATAACCTAAGACTCTTAAACTTTTGGGGCCAAGTACCTCATATCATGTCAAAGAATCCAGGGATCACCTGTAAGCGATGACCCTACAGAAGCAACAAAAAAGTAAATGGCAAAAATATGCAAATACTAACACACAAGAGAAAGAATAACTCACGTACATACACCACAGTTTCTGAGAAACAAGAGGAAGGTGAAAGAATTTAAAGCAATGTTTGAATGCAAAATAGACTGAGTTGAACAGATTACATTTATGGCTGTTTAATTGTTTTTATAACAACATACACATAAATCATAACTTGATTTTGAAAGATTTGTAAACCGATGCTCTACGGTTAACAATGATTTTTGATGATTCCTGCTTCTGATGTCTTCTGACCCCGTTCTGCATGATGTCAAGAAAGTCTTCCAGCATACTGTACTGTATATTACACCGGCAGAGAGGAAATAATTATTGTTATTATATTACAGTTCCCAAACATTTTTATATTTTTCTTTACCACAGAAGCTCTGTCCCGAGACACTCTGGAGCTAGTTGAGACTGATGATTCCCCAATCTTCCACAATGGACTTCACACAGGATGAACTGTTTCCAGTTTCAGCAAAACAGCAAGAATTCATTGATGGATGACTGCACCTTAGAACTCTTCACTAACACTGCCTGCATCACCTGGGCCACAGAGAAAACAATGTTACTGCCTGTACATAGCACAATTAACCTTTAACCTTACAGCTGAATCAATGCAGTAACACTGTTAACTACTATTGACATTGTACCAAATGTTCAAACTGAATATACAGAGGAGAACTGGTCCCCAGTGTTTTTGATTAGTCTGGTTTCTCCAAAGGTTTTTTACTCCATTATCTACATCTTGCAGATTTTTCTTTATTAACCACTGTTGCCTATGGCTTGCTTGCTGTATGTATGAAGACTAAAGCATTTAGCACCAACTATTAAAATAGTGAGGGTGTTTTTGACCATATAGACACAACAGTATGTCTTTCTGTAAAGATTCTTTGAAATGTTATGTATTTCGAAAACTGTATAAATGGCTTACATTGATAGTGTGCATATTGCTTGAACATTTATATGTAAAAAAAAAATCAGTAGAATTATTATTATAATGTCCTTTTTATGTACTGTGTTATATGTGTTAAACTCAATTACAATTGTAATTTCTGTCATCATAATTTAAATAGTGTGATAATTACTGTATGATAGTTTCTTAAATAATAGACAATCAGTAATTACAGTACATTAACTGCCTGTAAGCAAAACCATATATAACAACGTAATTAATTATTACACTTATTACGACCACTGGCATGGCACCAACATACCAAAACTCACTGGTTAAATCTTATGTGCCCTCCAGAAGTTTGCGCTTTGCAAGTGAACGACACCTCGTGGTGCCATCCCAAAGAAGTTCAAAATCACTCTCACTGACCTTTTCCTAGACTGTGCCCAGCTGGTGGAATGACCTCGTGATCTCTTATCACACCGGATCCATGGTGGTCAAGTCAGTCGGCAAGGCAAGCACTTCTTCCTTGTTTCATGGTGGGTACGTACTTTGCTTCAAAACGTAGGTTCTGATTGGCTCCTGTGCGCCAATGAACGCGATCTATCGATCTGTGCTCGATTGCTCTTCCTTCATCCTCCAACTACCCGGATGTCTGTCTCAGTAACTTGAAATTGAATTTGAGAACTGAATCTGAATTGTGAGAAGTGAATGTGAAGATATATCGAGAGTTTATTTTTAAGTGAGGATCAAATTTTATTGGACAAATTTTATTCGGCTACAATTCAGATTCAGTTTTTGAATAAATACAATTTCAAATTATACAATACAGATTCAGATTTTCAATGCAATGATTCAAATTAAACAATACACTTTCAAATTAGGTTATTCAAATTCAGTTATTCAATGCAATTATTCAAGTTTAGCAATTCAAATTCAGTTTCTGGTGGCACATATTTCAGCCCATAGACAGGTTGTTCTTTTTCCACATGCTGTCTGGCTAACAGACCTGTAGCCCAGTGACCGCTTGCCTCGCAGCTGTTAACTCACATTCATGATTGACATGGTTGTCATACTGAAAGTTTGAGAGACCAGGGAGAGTCGGGTGACTTTTGACTGCCATTAATATGTAGTGAAGTGTAGTCTTATTTTCTTATCTTCTTATTCTTATTAAAAATTTTAATTTAATGTTTAAAACCACACACAAACACAATGACTTTACCCTGACATTTTGCAATATAAATAATACGTTGTCACATTTTTGATTTGCAGTGAATTCAGAAGAAATGTCCTTACACGTTGCATGTACTTACTACTATAATAACAATAAATTATTCAGAGTTACATGCATGCAACCCTAAGAAGAACCTTAATCCTAACCCTATATTACATATTACTTCAGTACTTGAATCAAAATAAGGTGTCCACTGTAGGCATTGTTTTCTATGCAAAAATATGATTTCAAAAACAGTATCATAGCTACTAAACTATTTCTTGTTATGGTTTTAAATCTGTATTTAACCTCAAACTCAGATTTTTGTTGTAAACATTAGACATTTAGAAAAGTCATCAAAAAGTAATCAGATGTAAACAGTTACATTAATTTAACGAAGTACTTGAAATAGTTACACTATTAGAACATGTTAGATAGGGTCATTTGTAATCTGTAACCTGTTACATTTCTAAAGTATAATATTTCCAATACTGTTTAAGAGTATATAAAACATGGAACAAACTACCCTGGTCTCAGAATCAGAATAAGTGTTTTAGGACACCAATATATTAAAGTTTTGCTGCAGAAATAATTGATTTTATTTATTTATTTTATTTTACATTTTGCATTAAAGGGCTATAGTTGTTGCATGAAACAGATCATTTTAAATGATGGGAAAACTGTCTTGATATTTCTAATGAAATATGGGTGAAAGAATACAATCGTTCGGTATATGTGAGCCTGGAGCACAAAAGCAGTCATCAGTAGCACAGGTTTATTTGTAGCAATAGCCAACAATACATTGTATCGGTCAAAATGATCCATTTCCATATTAAGTAAAGATCAGGTTCCATGAAGATTTTTAGTTAATGAAGTTAATTTTTGATTAGTAATGTGCACTGCTAAGAACTTTATTTGGACAACTTTAAAGGTGACTTTCTCAGTATTTCGATTGTTTTGCTCCCTCAGATACCAGATTTTCAAATATTTGTGTCTCGGTCAAATATTGTCCTGTCCTAACAAACCATACATCAATGGAACGCGTATTTATTCAGCTTTCAGATTATCAGGTTGACTCTTATGACTGGTTTTGTGCTCCAAGGTCACATGAAAGTGAAAGAACAGTAGTAAGTCGAGCAGCTGGTGAGGATGCGGCGAGGCGAGGGCGCTCCGGGGATGGCGCTGTAACACCGCGCAGACGGAGCCTTGGCTTCTGTCCGTGGTTCTGGTCTGCGCGTGTCTGTGGATGGTGACGCCGTGGGTTTGTATGCTCTCTCTCCGCGCTCTCTCTGTCTGTCTTTGGGGGATTTCTCACCATTTCATGCTTTGGATCGAACCGGGCGAAACGCGACGGAATTACCGGCACATGTGTGTGGTTTTATCCAAAATGACATCGCCGTGTGTAGATGACAAGGGGAAGTAGGATCTCTGCACACCTTTTAGAGATGTACACCGCGGTGAGTGTTTCCTTGTCCTGGCGGGGGAGCCACATGCGACTCATTCTGATGGGGTTTGGTTTTATTGTCGATCTCTGATCGACAAAAAGAAGAGTCTTATTTACAAAGAGCAGATGCGTCTTTAATCTCGGTCTGTTGTGAACGCAGTGATGGTGAGATAACCGTGGCGCTTTCGCTCGCAGGGATGGTTTTATTTGCTCTCCTGTGCTGTGATTCATTTCCTCTCTATTGTCTCTTCACACAGAGCTCCGGGTCTGGGAACGCGTCCCTGCGCTGCTCTATGTCTTCATCGGCAGATTTCTCCGATGATGAAGAGTACAGTGTGAAATCGGGGTCGGTGTCGCCTGCACCGGGGGACACGTTACCGTGGAATCTACCCAGACACGAGCGCTCGAAGCGGAAGATCCAGGGAGGATCCGTGCTCGATCCCGCCGAGAGAGCGGTGCTCAGAATCGCAGGTAGGGTCCCAAATATACCCCAGCCTCATTAGGCTCCATTCATCAGACTCTTACAGAGAAAATTATGAGGCTATTTGTGAACTGCTCATGCAAATACAGAGCTGAATAATAAATAAATAATACGCGATAAATAATTCAAGTTGTCTGGGTTTTAAGAAAGTGTTTGAGAAAGGCATTGGCACTTGAGTGCCTTATATGACCTGATCCTTACATCTGCCTAAAACCTGCAGGTCATCATCATATGTCATTATCATAAGAAAAATAATGAGCGTTAAGTTGCCTCTGATGCACTGTGGATGGAACTGTTTTGGTAGCTGGAATCAGCTCACGGCTGAAAGATGAATCAGCAGTCTGTAATGAGCATGTGTTCCTGCTCTGGAATGAGAGGACAGTCCCTCTCGGCTTCTGTAGCTTTATGACCATTCAACATGAGAACCAGATGGCAGGATGACATGCAATCATAATATGACTAAACATTTTTTGTTTATCTATCTTACCTCTGAAAGATGCATACTAATATCTTTATATAGCATACAAATTAGTACCTAAATGATATGTTCGGGGGTCCCGGTGTCCTGACATTTTATCCTACACGGCAGATTTTCCTACCAGGGTTTATTGCGCATGCAATCTCATGCTGAACAACAATATTTAATGTATTTGCATTACTGTAAGGGTATGTTTAGGGTTGTGATAGGTGTAGACCTTAATAAACCATAACTTTACATCCCACCCCCACCCCATTTGAGTTGCACAAACAGCCTGCAGTTCATCATTTGGCAGTTGCATGATATTAATTTCTATGATAAATATTTTTTCTTTTAGTTTTGAACAAAGGCTTTTCCCTTCAACAGTGGTTCTCAAACCTCTCCATGAAGTACATCCAGTCCTGCACATTTTATATGTCTCCCTCATCTATTACACCTGATTCATCAGCTCATTAGTGGAGACTGTAAGACCTGAAGTGGATGTGTGTCAGATAGAGGGAGACATGCAAAACGTGCAGTGCTGGGGTACTTCATGGACAGGTTTGAGAACCACTGACTGCCCTGCAAATAAAATAACTTGGAAGGCATTGTAAGAAAAGAAAAGAAAATAATAATAATAAGGCAGAGCTGCATGGTGTTTAGTATTATAAAAGTTGAAATTGGTCGGCATCTGCTTGGGAAGATGTTGTTTGTCCTGTAATAGAGAGTTGTGTTTATCGAGCGCAGCGCCATCATGTTCCCGTAGCGGACGCGAGGACGGGAATCCTCCGGGTTTAGGACCTTGGAGAGCACGCTTGCAGACACATGGAGCAGTGACTGACCACCAGCGCGTGCCTCTAAAATAGAGGATGACTGTGCATGACACATTATCCCCTTCATGTAGTCTGACATTTGATATATATATATAGCATTCCAGATGGACGCTGACCACACATGAACAGTGTCAGGAAGACTAGCTGCGTAAAATAAGCACGCAAAACGGCATATCTTTATAAACGGGTATTATTGTTAAGAACCCGTTGGCGATTGCTGGACACAGTGAAGGACAGTCGCGGATCCCTGTCACCGGCGCACGGCTGCAGCGGCAGAGGAAGTCTCGCTCATTGGCCGGTTGGCGGGTGTGGGAGGGGACGAAGGGCGTCGCCGGTCACGGAGCAGCGGTGCTCATCGGCCAGGCTTCACTTCACCAGTGCGGCCAGTAAATGAGCAGCCTCAACCGCTCCGTCAATGGCCCGCCACGGACCGGCTCCGTATACGCTCGCCGAAGAATTGGAGTATCTCCAGGCGTACGAGGACGTGCTTGAGAAATATAAAGGTTTGGCCGCTTGTTGAATTAATTTGTGCTTCGGCAGCGAGACGGTTAACGCTGTCAGAGCATCAGCGTGATTCATGCGTACATTAATACATACATTGTTTCATTGTGTACTGAAAGGAAACCGTTTACTTGGTAGCAGATTTGCTGACCTGATGTGACAAATGTTATAAACCTGTTACAGTGAGACAAAACCCCTTTATTTTGTCTATCTGACAGATCGTGTAGAAATATATTTGTTTGTGTGTTCAGATGATTGCATTAGATGCTTGTTATATAAGCCCATTGTGAAAATCTGATTTGATTGCTAGATTGCTACATTTGTCTGTGGTGTTGTCCCATCCATCGTGTCTGTTCTAAATGCACCTCCCCTCATGCACTTACAGTGGCTTCCAGCAATTTGGATCATTAGTCCTGGCTTAGGGCTGTTATTTTCTTCTCAGCATCATCCTGCCGGTCAGCATCAGTCTCTGCAACATGCATGTCCTGGCAATTATAGAAATGCATGGACATACATTTTTCCCCATTGAATGAGTGTTGATTTTGCTGATTTGTAGCTCAAGCAGAGCAGCAGATCGTCTATCAGCTGTTGAGTATCATAAGCTAACAGTCAGCTGCGGAAAAGCTCAACAGTGTGTGTGTGTGTGTGTGTGTGTGTGTGTGAAGCTGCTGCAGTCATATGATGAAGGGTCACTCTGATTCAGATTTTTGCTTTCTCAAGGCATTATGCTTGATGATTAAGTCATTACGAATAAGTTCTTATATTTATTATCTTAGATGTTTTTATTTATTACATAGCATACTACAGTTGTATTAACATTTAAGTTCATAAAACCATGGTGGAAAAACAGTTTTTATTAATCAGAAGCCATGCATGTTTGATTATTTTGAAAAATTAGGTTTAAATTGCTTAAATGGGTTGATGCACACAGTTGAAAACACCCAAACATTCCTGATTTTCTGGAATCAGTCAGGTGTAAGCTGCGTCTTATTAAAAACACTTTTGTTCTGGCTGTCAGGAGTGTTTGACTTGAAGCCAGAGGTTATCAGAGCTAGTTTATTGGTCACTATAAACATGTCTGGGTGCCAGCAAGCACAGTCAGGGTGTAAGAATATACCTCAGTGTTTTTCACCCTTTTGGCACTAATCGAGTATTCCACAGTCAGCTGCACAAAACAAAAACCCAAGAATGGGTCAATCATATATCATTTAATTATTTTGTTTAAATTGCAGCATTTTAACAATGCATAGTTATGACCAAGATGAAATATTTATTGACGTACGTTTAATAAGACATTGGATTGCATGAAAATGCTCTGATGGAATGTTTTTCTTTTGTCTTTTTTAATTTGGTTCATTAAAATTGACAGATTGAACTGATTCACAGAAATGAATCATTTTCTACTGAAGTATAAAACCTTATATTTCTCTCATTGTGAGTCATCACATCAAATCCAGTGTGATATTCTCAATGTATTGTGTATATATTCAATATTTAGCCCTGCACCGGTGTGTCATGTGCTTTATTTTATGTTAGGTTGTCATCGAAGTACGTGATTTCAACACTGTCTGAAAGGAGTCTTTCATAAGCAGTCTTTTTGCTTTAAAGGAGATTAACAAGGAATCTACATGACGTCTTGAGTTTAGAGAACAGTTTATTCGAGAACATGATAAACGTCACATATATATATTAAAAATAAGCATTACTTCTCTGTTGAATAAGTTAATAATGACACATACTGTACTGTTGTTTCATAAAGAGTCTGGTTTTAGTTCTTCCTGTAAGAATGACTTTTTAACCATTTGACAATGCCTTCAGAGACACTGGAAACTGTGATGCTCTGAATGTCCTTCCTCTAGAATCTTCACCAGAATATTCCATGCTTAAAAATATGAAGCGAGCTGCACTTTTTATAAAGTACAGATCCATAAAATTAAAAACAGTATTAAAAGCCATCCATGTCTATTACACTTGTCAGTAGTCTATTCAGGCAGTTTGGAGTTCTCCAGAGAGTGGGAACTATGGACAATGATAAAACTGATGTTTGGTGTTATACAGTAACAATGCTGGAGCTGTTCTCAGAACAAGAGCTCTTCACATAGACATAGACTGTCTGCTTCATTTGTCTCATATGCTAAATGTCTCTACAGTGAACACTCATGCTCAGTGTATGTTATGCATGATTTGGTGGGTGTGAAGGGCTAAGTGCTGGGGAAGACACACTGAAACTGTTGGTTGTCAAACTACAAATTACTCATAATGTAAAGCACATGTTATATATATACAGTGAACAGAATTATAAATGCAACACTTTTGTTTTCTAAGGCACACCTGTGCAATAATCATGCTGTCTAATCAGCATCTTGATATGCCACACCTGTGAGGTGTGGCATATCAATTATCTCGGCAAAGGAGAAGTGCTCATTAACACAGATTTAGACAGATTTGTGAACAATATTTGAAAGAAATAGGCCTTTTGTGTACATAGAAAAAGCTTTAGATCTTTGAGTTCAGCTCATGAAAAATGGAGGCAAAAACAAAAGGGTTGCATTTATAATTTTGTTCACTGTATATAAATCTGTAGCAGGAATAAAACAATCATTAAAAATCACTTAATGTGTAAGTTCTCAGACAAAAAAAATATTATGGGGCAATTAAAAAATATTGGATAATAATAATAATAATAATATTAAAAAATCAATAAAACGTTATGTTTACATTGTTGCAGGAATGATTAATGTTCTGTAAACATTTGTTATAAAAAAAATCTAGAAATCAGTTGGCAGGTGCTTAAACATACAGGTAATGGTTGATGTCTAGTGTCCAGTTACCAGGTTTGTTTTGGGTTTCAGGGTAAGAAGCACTGAGAATGTGTGGTACAGTACCTGGCTAATTGGGTATTAAAGATAATTACACACAAGCAGAAGGGATTATTGTAGTGGTGTTCTTGTAAACCAGAGCGTTTCTTCTTAGATCAGATTAAATATCGGCTCCTTTCAAAATGTCTTAATCTTGTACATTTGAGCGGGATCCAAATGCGCACATTTCAATAGGCCTGTGAATGTGAGACTGGAACATGCAACCTGCTTGGGGTCGTGCACAGTTGCCATCACGTACAGGACCGCAGTGTACAGTACTAACAGGTGAAGAGCAGAAATGACATAAGCCCTTGTGTATTATAACATTGTGTGGCTAAGAAAGCTCAAGATCGACTCAGGAGTGGGTGTGTCGCTCATTTTTCTTTTCTTTTGAGCTCCAGTGTGTCCTTTCTATTAATTTAAGAAGCTCTTTCATGAAATTCTTCACGCCTTGGTAAAACACGTGGTATATTTAGTTTGTACACTCAGTACCAGGTCAAATGACATTTAACCAGGTCAGATGGATTTGATTCTTGTGCCAATACCCATCAAATAAATTGCTACTAGGTCATGTACAGTAGTAGCTGCAGAGTTTGATGCACAGCTTTCTCAGGTTGTCAGCAGCACACCTGCAGCTATTATGTGTTAAGTGCCTCCTTCTGAGACACAACAGTGTCCAAAACCTGAACAGTTGTTGCTCGGAAGGTATGAAGACATCAAAGCACCTCTGAATCCAGGGTTGCATAACGTCCTGTCTATGAAGATTTCTTCATCTGGCTAGCATAGATGTATTCTTGGCAACGTTTGATATCCCACACTCTTTTGCACTGAAAGAATACAATAATGTCTACTTATCGAAAGTGCATTATTTCTAACAAGCACTGAGTCCATTGGTTGGTTATCTCTGAATCCCAGCTAAATTATTTTCAGCATCATTGGACGTTATGTTACGGTGCCTTTGACGCCAGTCTGAAACTAGTTTCATTAGGAGACTATGCTATGACTAATGCTGCTGGTTTAGCAGAAGAAGGGCTGGACTTTTGCTTCTTGCTGGGACTTGCTATCCTTTTTATGAGGCCAGCTTCTTTTGCTGTCCTGAGCAAAACAGAAGAATGGTTACTTGTGCAGCAAACCCCTGAGGTATTGCAGATTCTGTTGTGTATGCTGTGAAAACATGCTTTTCCCCTGACATTTAGATTTGCTTAGAGAGCCTGTCCTCCAACAAAAACGACCATATAGGTCGTTTGTGCAAGCACCTTATTACGACCTATATTTACGTTTTAAAGTTAAGCGGCCTCTAGCGGGCGTAAAAATAAGGACAGTATCGCGTTGTGTCTGTCGTCATGAAATGACGTATCACGTCATTACCAATCAAAACACACATTTATTTAAATGCAATGTGTGGGCTTTTTACACCGATCTCACAGTATTTCCTACATATTTTACTTGGTGGCTTATTTGTTCGAATGACCACACCTAACCCCACCCCTAAACCTAACCCTCACAGAAATCAGGCTAAATTATGGTTTATTGAGCATATACATTTTTGTGCATATCCGTTCCCTGGGATCGAACCCATGATAGCATGATTACATATCAAGGTATAACACAATAATCTACCATATGAGCTACACGAAACGCAAATCACATTGCAAATAAAAGAATACAAAACATTAATATGAAAACAACGTTTTGCCGATAGAGGCGCAATTGTAGGATACGCTCTTATGGGTCGTATTTCACAGATCTGCAGAGGATACATAAAATGCTTGAAATAGAATTGGTCCAAAATATAACACAATAGAAAGGAGAATAATATTGCTACCCACCATGTGGATCAGCCCTAATGTTATATATAATATAAATGTGATGCTGTCTAGACAGATGTCTCTCTGGGTTTTTGAACAGAGCCCTAGTGAGCCATTCATAGTTTGATTTTCCAGAAAAGTGTCAATATTGTGGCACCGTGGCATTCTCGAAACATGGCTGATAAGTTCTGACTCAACCAATGGCCTTTTTCTGAAAGCAATCAAATGCCACAAAAGCACACGCTTGACTTCGCCTTTAAGAGTAATGGTGTTAGTGAAGTGCTTTTCATATCAAAACCAACATACAGTGAAAAGTAAATCGATTTTCATAGCCGTGCTTCCTCTGTTGGTGTGTGAAAGCGTGAAAGTGTGTCTTTCTGTATGGTGAGTGTACACGTTTGAAGCAACGTCCATAAATAGCTGGCTAGCACAGAATGTGTAATGTCACACCTGTGATGAGGCTCTCACAAATACCAAAGGCTGCACAGTCACATGACCTCACATCTCACAACACTGACGTGACGTTTGTCATTAAAACCTTGTTTAGAGGATTTGAAGTTCTGTTTGTTGTCAGCTTATCAGCTCCTTGATTTTTTTCTCTACTCTTTAAGAGCATGATAGATTTTTAGCTCCAGTATGACTTAAGCACAACATCTTGAAGATTTTATTTGAATATTAGAAGTGCTACAGCATTTTCAACTTGTAAAGCCTGACATATGAAATAATGGTAAAACAAATTCATGCAGTGTAACAGTTTATAGAAGTTGTAGACAAAATATTTTTTTTGAAAAAGCTGCAAATGTGATTATTGTTGAATATCATATTTGACACATCAGGCTTATATAGTATTATATATTGCATATATGGAGCTCACCCTTGAGGGGGAAAAACACTTCTGCTGATATTTATATGGCCAATTATTGTAATGTAAACCAATGAGATCTTTATAACAAATATGATATTGCGTGTCAAATATGATAAAGTAGGCATCAGAGGGTTAAAGTTGCTGTGTATTACTAAGTGCACTAATTCACCTTCTGAATAAATGTCAGTGCCTGTACAGATGCAGTTGCCAGGGCATTGTTATGCGGTTGCTAGGGTGTTCTGGCCCCAATCAAAAGATGCTATGGTCACAATGTAATGTCAGTGTAATCACACAATGTTTTCAGTCATCTTGGAAGTGTCTGCTTGTTATTTTGCAATTATTGTGCACCCTGTTCAACATGAGAGTTGCAGTTTCATTATGATTTCTGTTTTTTATCTTAGCAGCAGCAGCAGCAATATGAGATGGTTTCAGATCACAGTCTCGTGCATCCATATTTTGAGCACATATATCAGATTGAAGAGACAGGGTTATGGGTTTGTTCTCTAACCTCTCTAATGTGTGAGTGATAGTAATAGTGTTGCTTGCCTTAGGAAACATCACTCTTGGTTTTCATCCTGGTGTCTGGATTTCTTTTGACTTAGCAGGACCTGTTTTAGACCCTCGCTGTGTGCTCGTTTATAGAGTCTGTTTCTTCACATTGCTTTTGTCCTGAGATGATCTCAGTTCACAAACATGCTTTAATGGTGATCGGCTGTGTGTTGATCATTTAGGTCTCTTAGCAGTTTCGTTAATTGATTTCTGTTTCTTTGGATGAAAAGCCATCTGTGCACATCGGCTGGGTCTGTATCTGGATAACCTGCCTCACTCCATTCGCCAAAAGGTGCAGTATATAACAGAACACTTTTATATCCCACAATGCAATGCGCTTGACTTGACCTTCAGTCTCCAGTGTGATGAATTGAAGTCATTATAGTCATAAGAGACTTCTAGATGTTAAGCTGTATTTTTAACTCATCTCTGCATATTGGTTCTGAGTTTCTTATTGGCTTTGGGAACACAAAAAGTGCCAACCATCTTTCCAAACTTGAGAAGTGCCTATAAACCAAATTAAGGAAAGCTTTAACAGCTCACTGCATTTTTAAATTTTTTTTGCAGCAATTTTTATGTTTCCTCTATTCATGCAACCCTGGTTGATTTTATGCAGTGCATTAGTGTTCCACTCCAGATGCAGACAGAAGGTCTTATGAAGAGATAAGACCATAAACACCACTTCTTCTGCACTTCAACAGACACCTGGGGTGGGCCATATACCTGTAGAGATTTTGGACTGTCCCCTCTATCTTGCTTACTTGCATATGTGACATTGCTGTGCTGGTCATGAAAACGTATCATTTGCATGGGTTTTTAAGCATTGCGGTTTAAAAACGAGTTATTTTAAGCCTTTGAAACATAATCAGCAGTCAAAGAGAACTCCTTTCGATATATTCAAGGTTTGTCAAGAGAGTATTGAATGGAGTTATTTTTGCCGCTTTATAGGGCTTGAACATTAAATACACACAGTTTTATGTGTCAAAATGCCAGTCTTTGCAAGTATTCCTGTAAACTCAGTAGGTCTTAAGTGAAAGCAAACAGCTGAGAAAGAAAACGCGTGTAACAGTATACTAGATCAGGACAGGTCTTAAAGTGACAGCAGTGTCTGTCACTCATGTGAAGCAAACAACAAACTGCTCTTAACTAAATCACTTTAATAAGAAGCAATTTATGCAGGTTTTATACATTTGATCACTTTATATACAATGTATGTAGCATTTCTTATTTATTTGTTTTAGTGTAGATTGTCCGATTACTTTTAATTAGTTTCTTATTCTTATTTAATCACTGTTTACTTGTCTTCAATGAGCTTGATTTTTTCTTTATAGATAGATAGATAGATGTAATTTAGGTTAGTATTAGTTTTAGTTTTTGGTGGACACTGGTGACAAGTATTATGAAATTTCTATGGTATCCAAAAAAGACCTTATCTAAGCAAAAATAACTATATTGTGATATATTTAATTGTGTGCGATATAAGATTTTGGTCATATCATCCACCTATAGGCACCACATATAAATTATAAAACAATTATTAAACAAATATAAAACAAATTCAACCATTTTATTTAGATTCATAAAAAAAAGAGTAGAAGAGAAAAAGAAGAGTGAAATAACATTGAGCTTCATTCCTGTGAGAGAGTGTAAGTCATTCTGTTATTGTGATTTTGACTCCTGTGTTTGTGCACAGTCATTGTCTTTGTGTTCATCATCAGCCCCTCCTCTTCCTCAGTCTCCCAGGTTCAGCGGTGTCTGTGTGGAACAGTGTAATTGTGACAGTCCTAGCTGTGGATGCTAGTGCTTTTTGGATAGTTGAACACTCACATGTCCGCAGCAGAGTGCATTACTCTTAACCCAGCGAATGCATTCCTCACATGCGGCCAGAGTCAAGGCTCTTTCTCTGCGTGATGAAAAGAGAAGAATTCAGCTTCACTGGAGCGGTGACACATCTTTGCTGTCAGCTCAACCAGTTCACCCAGAGAGACGTTATGTAAGAGTTGTGAGGAGGTTGAGAGATCGGTGGCATCATTCAGACAGGAGATCGTCATGGACTTACAGCTGCAGTGTCCAGTTTGTCTGCCAGGGGCTGGGTAGTAATGATAAGAAAATCAATACAAGAGATGAGAATAATGTGCAAATGGATTTTCAAGTCTATATTAGAAGCTTTAGCAAAAGTGCTGATATCTTATTTTTTAATAAGCATCAATATATATTAGAGTGCATCCATTTCATCCCTTAGATTAATTAATGCACTGATGCAAACACACACGCACACATATATAAATGTAAAAATATAATATAGCAACTGATATGTGTTCATAGTTCAAAGATTTTCATATTGTCTTCTTAATGATTAATATTAGATAGTTTTCTTCTAGAAAGACAAAACCGTTTAGGTGGTTTTTTTTTTTCTCCACCTAAACGGTTTTGTCTTTCTCGAAGAAAACTATCTAATATTGATATGTGTTCATCTGTGCAGATTTACGTATTCCATTGACTATACACTAAGTGAATAAAAGCAGCTCCAAACAGAAACTGTTGTTAGAGTTTCATCTGACAGCAGAAAAATCTCATGCTAATGTTATTGTGTAAAGTGCCATAATCTCACTGGGATGAAATATCATCTGATTTGCTGTCCTGTTTTATATATCAGTCTATCACTAATGCTGTGATTCTGTCCATCTCACTTAATGCTTAATAAGTATCTTTAATTGTCATGTTGATTTGTTTTGTTTGCACAGGTGAAACATTATTTTATTGCAAAATAATTGTATTTTATTTATATTTTGCCTTCATATCATGAATAATATGACATGCAAGCTGGGAAAAAAAGGACAATATTATTTGATTTCAATATAATGATTTAAATAATCTTAAACATAGTGAGGTCTCATTTTGAAGCCGTTTCCTGAGTCTGATGTCATTTCCCAGAGGAGCGGCCGGCAGCTGTGCACTACATGATGTCATCGACGGAACTGCAGATGCTCTTCCCAACAAAGCAGCATGCTTTCAGAAATCAAATACAAACGCACACTCACGTTTAAAACAAAAACAACATTAATGTTCATCATTATGAGTTCAATCGCTAGTGCAGGTTCTTCTTTATTTGATTTAAATCTTAGTTTGTAACATAACTTTTATATATTGGAGCAGCAGACTGCTGTCTTTGAGAGCAAACGGTTTGTGCTAAGAATGCATTGGCGATTGATCAAGACTGGCTTGCTGATGGATTTCCCAGCTGTTCCTGCTTATAAATGGAAAGCATCTGTAACAGGACAGAAAGTAGGTGGGCAGTGATTCAAACGAGGATCATGCTCACTGTCTGCTTGATGAAGTAACAGTGTTTTATTAGTGTGTGTTGTGAATGTGCTCAGCTTTGTGTGAGTGAGGTCATGTGGTGAGTCATGGCTCCGCCCCCTCGCACACCCAATGCAGCAGATGCTCTGCTGGGACCTGCTACAGCCTCAGGACGCTCGCTGTACTTTAGAAAGAGCACACTAATTAAGACTAGATCCAATACAGCACCTTTTCCAATTCTCTGTAGTTAGACAAAAACTGTGCACTCATTTTTTTAATTATTTATTTATTTTTTATTATTGATTAAAAGAAACCCGTTGTTGTTAAATTTTCTTTTGAATCTCTCTCTCTCTCTCTCTCTCTCTCTCTCTCTCTATATATATATATATATATGTGTATGTTGTATGTGTATATATGAATTTCTGAGAAAAAAAAAACATTTCATAGGACCCAATTATTGTAAGATGAATTCATTAGTTTAATTGATTAGACTTGTTTTTTGATTCTTAATATTAAATTATCTGAAATCTGTAGTACAAAAATATTAAAATGGAAGAAAAAGTTTGAGGAATTTGTTTAAAAAAATAATAACAATAATAATGATATAAATTAAGAATTTTGGGAAAAACTAAATGGAATTCGTTGGGCCCTAAAAATGTAAACAATAATTAATTGTTCAATTGTTAAAAAAGTTCAATTAATTAGACATGCTTTTTGATTATTTAAATACATTAAATAAATTTTTTCACTTGTTTACATTTTTAGCATTATAAATGAATGTATCACGAACTAACATGACATATAAATTCTTTAATGCAATACATTTTCCTGGTTAAGACAATTATTGTATTTAGAATGAAATATTATCACAACACTGAATACTGATCACTGTTATATCAGTTTGTGAAACTGCATGCAGTATTCAGCCAGAAACATTTCAGATTGCAGTATGCAGAATTGTTATCAGTGATCATATTACATTGAATTTTTGATCATAAACACTTGATTAGGTGCAGTTTTGGGTAGAATTATCTGAACTCTCAATGATCAATGATGAAAATGAGTTTTAGTTGATATTTACATTTACATTTATTCATTTAGCAGACGCTTTTATCCAAAGCGACTTACAGATGAGGACAGTGGAAGCAATCAAAAACAACAAAAAGAGCAATGATATATAAGTGCTATAACAAGTCTCAGTTAGGTTAACAGTACACATAGCATGGGATTTTAAATAATATAATAAAAAAATAAAAAAGAAAATAAAAATAAATAAAAAGAAAAAAAGAAAACTGATAGAATAAAAAAAGAATAGAGCAAGCTAGTGTTAGAGATCTTTTCACATACACACACACACACACACACACACACACACACACACACACACACACACACACATACTATTGCATAATAAATGAAAAGAAAATAGAATACAAAAAGATTAGAAAGGTAGTTAGATTTTTTTAAAGAATAGAATTAGAACAGTGAGTGTTAAAGTTAGAGGGTCAAATAAAGATGCAAGAGATGTGTTTAAAGCTGATTCTTGAAGATGGCTAAGGACTCAGCTGCCCGGATTGAGTTGGGGAGGTCATTCCATCAGGAGGGAACATTTAATTTAAAGTCCGTAAAAGTGACTTTGTGTTTCTTTGGGATGGCACAATCAAGCGACATTCACTTGCAGAACGCAAGCTTCTAGAGGCACATAAGTCTGAAGTCACAAATTTAGGTAAATGGGTGCAGAGCCAGTGGTAGTTTTGTAGGCAAATATTGATGCCTTGAATTTTTTGCGAGCAGCTATTGGAAGCCAGTGCAAATTGATAAACAGAGGTGTGACATGTATTTTGGCTCATTAAAAATTAATCTTGCTGCCGCGTTCTGAATTAATTGTAAAGGTTTGATAGAATTGGCTGGAAGACCTGCCAAGAGAGCATTGCAATAGTCCAGCCTGGACAGAACAAGAGCTTGAACAAGGAGTTGTGCAGCATGTTTCGAAAGAAAGGGCTTGATCTTCTTGATGTTGAATAAAGCAAATCTGCAGGATCGGACAGTTTTAGCAATGTGGTCTGAGAAAGTCAGCTGATCATCAATCATAACTCCACGGCTTCTAGCTGATTTTGAAGGAGTTATGGTTGATGTGCCTAACTTGATGGTGAAATTGTGATGAAACGATGGTTTTGCTGGAATCACAAGCAGTTCTGTCTTGGCAAGGTTGAGTTGAAGGTGATGGTCCATCATCCAGGAAGAAATGTCTGTTAGACAAGCTGACATGCGAATAGCAACCGTCGGATCATCAGGATGGAATGAGAGGTAGAGTTGAGTGTCATCAGCATAGTAGTGGTGTGAAAAGCCATGTTTCTGAATGACAGAACCTAATGATGCCATGTAGACAGAGAAGAGAAGTGGTCCAAGAACTGAGCCCTGAGGCACCCCAGTAGTTAGATGTTGTGACTTGGACACCTCACCTCTCCAAGATAATTTGAAGGACCTATCTGATAGGTAAGACTAAAACCATTGAAGTGTGGTTCCTGAGATGCCTTTTGCCAGTAGGGTTGATAGGAGGATCTGGTGGTTAACCGTGTCAAAAGCAGATAAAGCAGGATAAGTACTGAAGATTTGGATTCCGCTCTTGCCAGTCTTAGAGCTTCAACAACTGAGAGCAAGGCAGTCTCAGTTAAATGTCCACTTCTGAAGCCAGATTGGTTGCTGTCAAGGAGGTTGTTGTGTGTGATAAATGTAGAGACTTGGTTGAACACAGCTCGTTCAAGTGTTTCTGCAATGAAAGGAAGAAGGGAAACTGGTCTGTAGTTCTCTAAAAGAGATGGGTTGAGGGTGGGTTTCTTAAGTAGTGGAGTTATAATTGCCTGTCTAAATGATGAGGGAAAAACACCAGTGTGGAGGGATGTGTTGATGATGTGAGTGAGTGCAGGTACAACTGCAGGAGAAATGGCTTGAAGGAGATGAGATGGAATAGGATCAAGCGGGCAAGTTGTAGGGTGATTAGAAAGGATGAGTTTTGAGACTTCTGCCTCAGAGAGTGAAGAGAAGGATGTAAATGAGTGTATGTTTGCTGGTGATATGAGCTTGACTGATTGTTGTGTGGAAAATTGTGCACTAATGTGTTTAATTGTATTAATGAAAAACGTTGCAAAGTCGACAGCTCTTAGAGATGAAGCAGGAGGGGGAGGAGGAGGATAAAGAAGTGAGGAAAATGCTTTAAAAAGCATGCGAGAGTTAGACGAATTGCTAATTTTGTTATGGTAATATGTCATTTTAGCAGTGGAGACATTAGCAGAGAAGGAAGATAGGAGTGACTGATACACATTAAGGTCAGTAGTATTTTTGGATTTGCACATATATATGATATATAGATATATATTGATATGCTATACTAGAAACGAAAGGTGAAGTTCTGCACATTGCATTGTGGGATAGGACTACAGCATTTCAAGCAGTGTGATTCTTTACAATTTGGGGAATGTAGTGGGTCATCTGGGTTATTCTGTGCACACCGACATTTCTCATATAATGCACAATACACAGCAAAAAAGGTTACAGTAGTTTGCTAATATGTCATTCTGATATAGCCTTCATACATTAGCAAGCACAATAGAGGGATTTCTGACCAGGCAACACCTAAAACTGCTTTGGGTTCTAATCGGGGAAGAGGATTCTGCATAATACCATTTCTCGAAGAACAGAGGAAGAAATTGTGTATTTTTCTTTAGTCATCGAGAGCAGTGACTCGGCAGTACAGAACAAGTACATACAGAAAGATTCCTTGTCTTTTTGAAGGCCTCTCCTCTGATACGGTTTCAAAACTGTGTTCAGACTCATTTAGACTGCAAGTGAAAGATTCTTTAGTCAAATGAGGACTTTAGCTTTTAATAGAGCTCTGTTGATTGTGTTTCTTCTTTTCTGTGACAGTAATGCACAGGGAGATCTATCGTCATAGCTGATCTCTCCAGAGAGTTTAATTGAAACATCTAAGCCTAAATGCTTGAGTCCTAATGGTGGTAATCAATACACATCACAGTCGCGTGATCCCTACTCTCTTCTCCCCATGAAGCTTTATCACACAATTATCCTCTAAATCATGCCTGAGAGGAGGCTTGGTCTGAGAACATCCTGGAGCTAATGGATCTCTCCAGTCTGAGAAACCCAACCTGATTAAGATAAAGCTCTTATAATGGTGGTTTGGTTAGCTTAGCTAGCTGACGTTTAGCTTAGCCCCTGATGGTACACCATCTGGACTCAAAATTGACAGACATTCAGCATTTCTGTGTTTTCTGACAAAATATAATCTCTTAAAGCATCATATTTATGGTAAACATTCTGTTTCCATGTTAAGGAGTACTGTGGTAGCATGTGAGTCCAATGTGGCTCTGCAAAATGCTAAGTGAACATTTGTAGAGTCTTACCTGTGGTATTTGTGTGGTGTGTAAGGGATTAATCACTGACTATGGGGAATATTTTGATGGCAAAACATCCGACATTTTCCATGATACTGAACAATTAAAATAATCTTGTGCTAGTATTTACAGCTACTTAAAGGATAGCTGTTGACATTCCCATTCTCATTAGCAGTTGCTTAGCATGTTGCTGAGCTAACAAGGTAATACTATGGTAAACACAACAATATATTGCAAATACATTCTGGGTGAAAGTATGCATTTATTACATGGAATTGTGAAATAGGTTACCTACTGTAAACTGAAATAAAGTGCAATGCAACAAAACTAAATCTCTCCTTTTATAAACAATAATGTAGGGCGTTTAGTGTAGACCACACATTTGGTTATAAAATGTACTGGTTTGCTGCTGTTTGTTTAAAACGTACTCGGTTACTAAACGTAACCTCGGTTCTCTCTAGAAGAGCGAACGAGTACTGCGTCTTAGCTAAGACGCTACGGGAAAAGTCTCTTTTCACGAAATACTGAAGCAAAAAATTATCCTTAATTTTGTATTTTTGTAAAGCGCATTTGCAGCAGTACACAGCCATAGGCAAGACGGCTCGTTCGCTCATTGGCTTGTTCTGCGGCAACTGCACAGCCTATCGAGCGCGGGATGATGCAACATCAGACCAATATTTGGCCGTGCGCGCAGGGATCACACACCAATAAACCTGAAGCAACGCCCAGGATTTACAGTGCACAGTCACCTGAGGGACTCACAGAGAGTCCAGGACAGAAAAGGGGGAAAGCCCTCCGTCCCATATCTAGCAGTATCCGTAGATGCGGCAATATGACATCACACAGCCGAGGCAAGCCTGACCAATGTGGCAATGCGGGTCTTACGCAATACTGCCCATATAACAGTCGGCAGCGCATAGCGCTCATGAACTCAGAATTCCCCTCAGGGCCCTGATTCGACTATACCGACAGCAGCCTTGCTTGCAAGGCGGGAACCTCCAGGTTATAGAACCTGATAAATGTAGACGGCGAGGCCCAACCTGCCGCCATACATATATCCTGCAAGGAGATCCCAGTAGACCACGCCCACGACGAGGCGACGCCTCTTGTGGAGTGTGCTCTGACGCCCAACGGGCACTGATGGCCCCTGGAAGCATAAGCTAACGCTATGGCGTCAACTATCCATCTGGATAGAGTCTGTCTCGAAACAGCCATTCCCTAGGAACGTCCACCGAACGAGACAAACAGCTGCTCCATCTGCCGAAAGGCAGCAGAGCGAGACACATAAGCTCTTAAAACCCTGACAGGGCAAAGAAGACTCGAGTCTCTATCCTCTCCTGACACCGGCAGGGCTGACAGGGCAATAACCTGAGCCCGAAACGGCGTGTTGAGGGATTTCGGCACATAACCGTGCCTAGGTTTGAGTATGACCCTTGAGTCATTAGGCCCAAACTCCAAGCACGACTGGCTCACCGAGAGCGCGTGCAAATCACCCACACGCTTCACCGAAGCGAGAGCCAACAAGAATACTGTCTTGAACGACAGATGCTGAAGGCTAACCGATTGGGTAGGCTCAAAAAGGGGGACCCTTCATGGCCTCCAAAACCGCCGCGAGGTCCCACATAGGGACTGACGGAGGTCTGGGAGGATTCAGCCTCCTAGCTCCTCTGAGGAACCGGATGACCAAATCATTCCTTCCTATTGACTGACCGAGCGCTGTTTCAGAAAACGCTGCGATGGCCGCCACATAAACTTTGAGCGTGGATGGGGCTCTGCCCTTATCCAACAGCTCCTGTAGGAAGGAGAGAACCTCCGTCACCTCACAA
Organism: Carassius carassius; assembly: GCF_963082965.1. Classification (NCBI taxonomy): domain Eukaryota; kingdom Metazoa; phylum Chordata; class Actinopteri; order Cypriniformes; family Cyprinidae; genus Carassius; species Carassius carassius. The sequence continues at coordinate 29,831,417 of NC_081768.1, read as the reverse complement.
CTAAGGGGTGAATATCCTCGAGCTGTGCACCAGCTGGAGAACACCGACCACTTCGAGGCATACAGACGTTGTGTCGATGGAGCTCTAGCCTGAGTGATGGTATTCAGCACTCCCACTGCGAGATCAGCGGGTAACCGTTGAGCGCCCACACATGGAGGGACCACAACTCCGGTTGAGAGTGCCAAATCAAGCCCCTGGCCTGCGAGAGGAGGTCCTTCCTCAACGGTACTGGCCACGGGGCGACATCTGCTAACTGCATCAAATCTGGGAACCATGGTTGGTTCCTCAAAAAAGGTGCTACAAGCAGTATTGAACATCTCGTTTCTCTCACCCGTTCTATCACCTGCAGAAGGAGGGAGACGGGAGGGAAAGCATAAAGCGGGCAGCACGGCCATTCCCGTGACAGCGCACTTTCGTTCTTGGAAAAGAACGCAGGGCAGTGAGCGTTTTCATGGGACGCGAAGAGGTCCACCTCCGCCCTGCCAAATCTCTCCCACAACAGCCGGACTGTTTGCGGGTGTAGAGACCATTCGCCTGTAGGAACATTGCCTCTGGACAGCCTGTCTGGACCCAGATTCTGTAGCCCAGGCACATGCACTGCCCTCAGCGAACGCACGTCGCGCTGAGCCCAAACCAGGAGGCGTTCCGCTAGCCTGTACAGGTTTCAGGACCCGAGACCGCCCTGGCGATTTATGTAGGACACCACAGACATGTTGCCCGAACGGACTAAGACGTGGTTTTCCTTGATTTGGGGACAAAAGCGCATCAGCGCGTTCTCCACTGCCAGCATTTACAGACAGTTGATATGATGGAGCTTTTCCCGTTCTGACCATAGGCCAAAGGACGGTCTGCCCTCGAGCAGCGCTCCCCATCCCGAAGTGGAGGCGTCCGTCGACACCATCTTCACATTCGGGGAAGTCCCCAGGCTAACACCTGATCGGTACCAACCGTTCGCTGTCCAAGGTGCCAGAGCTGTGACACAGCTCTGATTGACCTTGAGATGCAGCCGGCCAGACGCCCACGCTCTGCGCGGCACCTGCGTCTTCAGCCAGAACTGCAGGGGGCGCATGCGGAGCAGGCCCAGCTGCAGAGCCGGAGATGCTGAGGCCATGAGGCCCAGCATCTTCTGACAGTGTTTGAGCGACACGGTCGCGCCGCAGCGGAAAGAACTCGCTGCGCGCTGAATGCCCATCACGTGCTGTGGTGACTGCCGCGCCGTCATGGAACATGAGTTCAGAACTATACTAACTATAACTAACTGAGGCCGAGCTTCTCGAGGTGATCGAGTAAAACGGCCCTGTGGTCCACGAGCTCCGCTCGTGATCGGGCCAGAACCAGCCAGTCGTCCAAATAATCCAGCACTCGCATGTCTCTGAGTCTGAGAGGAGCGAGCGCTGCATCCATGCACCTCGTAAACGTATGAGGAGCCGCGGAGGACTGTAAACTGGTATGCCTGGCCCTCGAAGGCGAATCTCAAATATCGCCTGTGGTTTGACGCTATCTGTATTTGAAAATACGCGTCCCTCAGATCTATTGACATGAACCAGTCCCCTCTGCGAATCTGCGCGAGGAGTTTCCTGGTCATAAGCATTTTGAAACTGCGTTTCATCAATGCCTTGTTCAGCTGTCTTAGATCCAGTATGGGCCTGAGACCCCCGTCTCTCTTGGGCACCAGAAAGTATCTGCTGTACAGCCCCTCCCTCGCTTTGAGCTTGAGACACAGGCTCGACAGCCCCTTTGCTCAACAGTTTTGATATTTCGGCCCGAAGTATGTGTGCTACTTCTGTTTTGACCGTAGTTTCGACGCGCGCTGAAAAGCACGGAGGGCGTCGAAAAAACTGTAGCGATTAGCCTCTCTTTATAATGCCTAGCACCCAATCCGAAACCCCTGGAAGCGCTGACCATGCATCTGCATGAATGGCTAAGGGCTGGATGCGAAGCGCGCTCTGTTGACCGGGCAACGGCGGCGCTCGGGTGTGCTGCGCATTTGAGGCGGGGAGCGTGCTGATCACAGCGGGCAGATCGCTCCTCCTCGACCCCGTCCCGGCGCTTAACCGACTGGGGGAAGGCTGAGCAGGTCCCGTGGGACTCGATATGTCTGCGAGTAACTGTGGGCTGCATATGTGCACATTTACCACCTTCAACTCGCTGTCTGCCTGTGCAGAGCGTAAGTGCACGGGCCTCGTTTTTACAGAAGCCACGCGCCGTATGTGACATAGTGTATGTGGGCACTGGGGAGTGGGCACGTTTACTATGCGGCGCACTCGACCGATCTGTGTCGATCTTATGTGCGCGAGCCCTGTGTGCAGGGCTGTGCTTACATGTGGAGATGGGCACTGAGGAGTGGGCATCGTCACTGCATTTATAGCACCATCGGCCGTGGCCGGACGAGCGTGCACGGGTTTTGTTTTTACAGAAACCACATGACGCGTGTGACATAGTAATTGTGGGCACTGAGGGGTGGGCACGCTTACTATGCAGTGTGCGCGATCGACTTGAGTCGCTTTTATGGGCGCAGGCCCTGTGTACAGGGCTGTGCTTACATGTGGAGATGGGCACTGAGGAGTGGGCATCGTCACTACATTTATAGCACCATCGGCCGTGGCCGGACGAATGTGCACGGGTTTCGTTTTTACAGAAACCACATGACGCGTGTGACAAGTTTCAAAAAGTTCATAAAGACATCATAAAAGGAAATACGTATAAGAGGCACATTTGATTTATTTAATAAACAGATTTAATTTAGGCTTTCATTCACATAATATATCAAATCAAATACAACAGAAGCTCAAAATTGCTTGCTTGAAAAGCTAGATAATTGAGTTTTTGGATTTCCATACTTGTTTAATAGTTGAAAGTGAGATTTTGTTTTAAACCTCACTGGTACAAATCGGAAGTTGTCAGGGATGCAGTGTTAATCCTCAGAAAGGTGTAACACGTCAAGTCATGATTAAGAGTAATTGCCGGCAAGTTTGCTCACATGGGTTTGGTGTGGGAACTTTTACTAGCTCAAAGTTTTCCTAGTTTTGTGTGCTTGCTAGTGCAATCTGGGTAGTAGTTTCTGTCCCAGGTCAAAATATCCCACCCCAGGTAGAAGTGACCTGCTGCGATAATCTGCAGATCGCTGTTGTGCCCTTGAGTGGGGTTGCTTCAGTGGGACGATCCCTACAATTAGTTTTGCACCAGTTGCTCTTAATAAGCTTTGAATATGAAACGTTTGGTAAATGAACAACAACAGGCTGTTGCATGCTGGGAGTGCAGAGGTCATAGTTATGACCCGCTCCGCTCCTGCTCATCAGTGATGATATTGCAGCAGATCATTACTGTACATGTTGTATACATGTGAACTTTGAAAGATTTAACAGAAGCCTTATGAGCTCAGATGAATATTGGCACAATAACTGACAGATACCAGACAGCCGGTGATGACAGGAGATATTCTTAGCACGACATCACTTCCTCCCCAGTCCACTGGGTAATCTGTACAGGGTACTGTACTGTATGCAAAGTCCTTTTCTCGCTGACTGAGGAAAGAACAATGAGGCGAAAAACCTTGAGGTTACATATTAAACCTAAAGAAGCAATGTACAACAAACTGAGAAAAACAAGCAAACACATAATACAGTTCTATGATTAATATTGCATGGGATTGTTATAAGTTTTGTAACACACACCCATTGTTTTAATGGTAGATTGCTTTAATGGCTGACTAATTTCTAAAGTTAGTGGAGGTAATGTAAGGTTGTGCCATTCAGTTCTCAGGGTTTGTCTAGTTTAGCGTGAGGTGGTGGGGACACTTCAGCTTTTTTTCTTTATGACTTACCTGTATTGTGCATTACTTTCATCATTTATATAAACAAAGTTTCTTCACAACTGGTTCTTTTCCTTGAAACGTTGCATCCTGAAGCTATATATCATTTTTAAAAGTTTTACTGGATATTGTAACTTGACTAGTCTAGGTCTTTGTTCTGGACAGATCAAATGTGATGGATATCTCTGTCGATGTGGGATGTGTGTCAGGCATTTCAAACACACGCTATTACTCAAACACGCCTGTAAAAGAGAAACCTTTCATTTCTGCAGCACTGGCGGCACCACATGGTAATGGCATTGGAGCTTTTTTCATTTTACATTTTTTATAAAAGTACTATTAAAGAGACCTGTTTGAAACAGTTTAGCTTTTCACAAATCATTTTTGTCCACTCATGTTCAAACGTCAAGTCACCTCACACGCCTCTTCAGCTTCCTGTGATTTATGGACCATAATATGTTTATAAGTGATCTGTGTGAAGTGAGATATGGCAATAAAACAGCTTTAGTCATCATTCTCTGATTATTACGTGTCGTCAGGCACGGGCTTGTTTACTTTCACAAGACTCTGCCTGGAGAAATGTAAAATAAACTGGCCCTAATGAAGTCTTGAGCTGTAAAATGAGCTCTTAATGAAAGTTAGTGACCTTTAACGCCAGGTTACTTTGATAATAGCCTAGTTATTGTTTTATGGTTTTATGTTTATCTGAGATTTATGGACAGGTGACTCATTGGTTCAGTATGTAGAAGAATTCTGTGATCAAAAAAGCCAGATTACACATTGTTTTGTATCCTGAAGGGGGCGGCGTTCTCTAAATATTATTTCATCATTACCTCATTCTTTAGGAAAGCTTCTGCCTCGAGATGTTTGCTACTAGTCTTATTTAAATGCTTTACCCACAATCATGCATTTGAATCATTTTAGGTCACAACAAGAATATAACGTTAAGTGAATAGCTTTTATTTTTTGAAGCTGATTATTTATGTTAAAAATACTTTCTCATCATGGATATAGCAGATTGCAATGTTAGAGAATCCACAATCACTTTTAAATGTGTGAGTACATTTCCTACAAAATAATTGTACGTGTGCAGGAATGCAGGATTATATTCTACATTCACAGTGGTTGACATCTCATGGCTGTTACCAAGAAAAAAAATGACCAACAGCTTTTTATGTTAGATATTTTTGGCGAACGATTAGAGTTTTTAATAAACAGCTATTGACAGAAGCGGCAGGTTTTTTGTCTGTGTCGGACAGAACAGTCGAGAAGCTACAGGGGACAGAACTGGGACGTGACCCAGACTGAACCTGAACACAACAGCTCTTTATATGTTGGATGCAAAGCATAGTTTTGGTGGCACGGCTCTGAGAGAAGCACTGTTTTGTGTTTGCTTTTTAAACTGGTGCTTTTGAGCGGCATGCAGTAATGTATGGACACACCACAGTCCTGGTGAAGAACTATAGTGAAGAAGGGCAGTGTGAACTGTTTTATTTGTGTCTTAATGTTTTTTTTTTTCTCTCCATACAGTGAAAGTCATTGGGGGTCAGTGTTGTTTTGGACCCATTTAAATTTCATTGTCAATGTCATTGTCAATGTCACCTTTATTTATATAGCGCTTTAAACAAAATACATTGCGTCAAAGCAACTGAACAACATTCATTAGGAAAACAGTGTCAATAATGAAAAAATGATAGTTAAAGGCAGTTCATCATTGGATTCAGTGATGTCGTCTCTGTTCAATTAAATAGTGTCTGTGCATTTATTTGCAATCAAGTCAACGATATCGCTGTAGATGAAGTGACCCCAACTAAGCAAGCCAGAGGCGACAGCGGCAAGGAAACGAAACTCCATCGGTGACAGAATGGAGAAAAAAACCTTGGGAGAAACCAGGCTCAGTTGAGGGGCCAGTTCTCCTCTGACCAGACGAAACCAGTAGTTCAATTCCAGGCTGCAGCAAAGTCAGATTGTGCAGAAGAATTATCTGTTTCCTGTGGTCTTGTCCTGGTGCTCCTCTGAGACAAGGTCTTTACAGGGGATCTGTATCTGGGGCTCTAGTTGTCCTGGTCTCCGCTGTCTTTCAGGGCAGTAGAGGTCCTTTCTAGGTGCTGATCCACCATCTGGTCTGGATACGTACTGGATCCGGGTGTATGGTGTATTGTATGGACAAAAACTGTAGAAACATGTTTCAAAATACCTTATTTTGTGTTCCACAGAAGAAACAAAGTCATACATGTTTGGATTGACATGATGGTGAATAAATAATGACAGAACAACCATTTTTGAGTGAACTATCCCTTAAATGCCTTGCTCTCCACCAGGGGGCCTGGATGACTAAAAATAATTGTTATTTAAATAATCAAAATAAATTTCAGAAAAAAATCAATAAATTATATTTATAATATAGTTTTTTCTTTCATTCTTTAATATTATTTTTATTTATTTAACTTTTTTATATATAAACATACCAAATAAATATTCTGGAATCGGAAAATGAATAGTGGTTAATTAATTTAGTATATTTAATTAACCATGTTAATTCAGTGTATAAAAAAGAACAGCTAGGTCATAAATAGAGCAGAAACACTAGAAATACATTAGCATATCTTGTGTTTGATTGATTTATTACTTTATTGAACAACAACAATCAACACGAAGTGTTCAAAAGGATAAAAACACAAAAATCCCATAGGCTTGTTTCATTTGTGGTCCTTATATTGGATAGTATCTAGACAGTGAGGGGCCCTGGAGTCAAAAACACAGATCCTTAAGGCACTCCATACTCTACTGAATTGCCACAAGGATCTGTCCTAGGCCCTCTGCTATTTTCAATATACATGTTATCCCTTGGTAATATTATTAGAAAATACAGGATTAGCTTTTATTGTGATTCTGATGATACTCACCTATATAATTCAACAAGACCAGATGAAACTTCTAAATCATCTAAGTTAACAGAGTATTAAAAATGTAACACACTGTAAATACTGTAATGTAAATGCTTCTGTAACTGAATTTTTAGGAGTGAATTTGATTGTACAATTTGGTTGTCATTTCCATAAATGACTGAAATCTGTTTGTACAGAATGGGTTTGAACACTCAGAAATTGAGTGGCAAGTTTAAGCTGCAGTGTGTCTATGTACAAAGTAAAGATAACTATTTCCTCAAAGAGCCATGCCCGTTCATTGCTGCTTCACACAGGAGCGCTGTGCGCTGTGTAAATATTGCTCAGCAAAATCATTTCCTCAGAGCTTCAGCCAGTAGCCTTAGTAACTCACTGCAGTGAATACTCCAGCACGCTGTTCTTATGTAAACATTGACCGTGTGGTGGAGCCTGTTACATACTGCGTGCTGCTGGAAAACCTGATGGAACTTGTTCTAGACGGTTGAGGGGGAATACTGAGAGGAAAAGCAAGGGAGTAAATGCTGCCTCGCGGGGAAGCCAGCAGAGTCCCACCCTCAGTGGCGGCTCACACACTCGCACGGCGGTCAGACATGCACGACACACTGCTGAAGGCACCTGAGATGGGATCGGTCCGTCTGATGAGGGGGGATGCTCTGCTGGTGGCGCTCATGTGCTGCATGGGTCAGTAGCTTTCCTCAGCTTCCTGCCAGATTGTCTGCTTTTGCTGCAGTGTGCTAAGCTTTTAGATTGATTTTTGTTTTCTTTCTGCTTCCCAGATCTTGTGTCGTAATGCTCTTAGGGGCAGTTTATCTCTGTGATTGCTGAAGTGGTCAAAGTACAGTGAGATTTGCAATGTTTGGCTGGCCTGCCAGGTTGAGGTGACTGCAGTGACAGTGGCTCACATCAGCACATTCATGTTCTGTGTTATTAATTAGTTGTGTTGCTAAGGCAGGTTGGGGATCATATTGGGAATAAAGTTTAGAAAAAAAAGAGCCAAACAATGTGTCCTCAACACACACGATGTGACAACTAATCAGGCAGTATCTTTCATGAATGTTAAGTTTTTTTTAAGTATGTATGATAGTACTGTTTTAGTTTATTGTCTGATATAAAATATACATGTGTGTATATATATATATATATATATATATATATATATATATTTTTTTTTTTGTGTAGCATAAACATCATGAAACCAATTTGAGCTTCGGATCTTCCAGTGTTTTCTCTATGGCGCTGAAACCTAAAGATGTCCCGAGTTCCCCATGCAACTGATACTATTGCTCATCTGCGTTAGAGGGGAGGGGCTTACTGATAGGTCAATTAGCAAATGGCAACCACTTATTCAATTCCTAATTAAATAATTAATTAATGAGGCATACTGTACATTGTACAGTATAGCAGTTTAATTTTGCTTGTCATGTTATTGTGTTGCATCATCAAAATACCTCAAATTATGTGGTTTGTTAGGTCTTTTTGAAATTGATGGGGTTTTCACTTGAGGGTGAATAAAATATTTTGCAGTGGGCACCAAATCTCTGTTTACAAAGCTGTTCATTTTCAAATATTTTATCTTTGCAATATCTTTAATCATGTTTCTTGTTGAGGTGAGGTGTGCTGTTACTTTAAATCAGATATCAGTCATCAGACTTTACATCTGATGGATGATAAATCAAGGCAAAATAGATTCATACAACTAATTTTGAAGGAGAAAATCATATATATAGAGTGGAATATCATAGAGTCTTGACTGGGGACTGTTAGCAAACACCCAGAACACGCTAGCACAAGCACAGCAACACAAGTTTGCATACACATTTCCTCAGAGAGTGTCAATGTGCAGTTTTCAGATTAGTTTGAGGTTGTGTCTCTGTTTTAATTGACAGATAGTGATTCAGTTCTCAGTCAGTTTTCTGCACCACAGGGTCTCTGATAGAGAACAGTTAAGGGCCTTTCCAAATATTTTGTGTTTGGAACATAAGTACATTTTCGTGTTTTCAAACGAACATATTAAGTGGCGGAAGTCTCCGCGTTCAGGGCAAATCCCGCCCTGCAGCTGATTCTAAGGCTGGTGACACACTGGCTGCGTGCCGTGAGTGTGGCGTTTCTGCTGCGTGTCAGTTGCGTGACGGCTGCTTCGCGTTTTCTGTCTTTACACACCAGAATCATGCCTGACGTGGCGATGGCGCGCTGCTCCTTTTGTAGGTGACATAGAGGGAGGCCGCCGACAGACCAGGATCTTGTCTTCACGACAACAATATCTATACTTCATGTTGAGCATAAATATATAGCCTACTGATAAAGGACACCGTCAACAGTATTGACGGCAAAATAGACTATGTTTGACAGGTGCAGTATGCCAGTGTGTCACCGGCCTAAGGTTTTCAAAAGGCATCACGCGAGTGTGAACATCACTACAACTAGGAAAAAAACGATTGTAAATCAAACGCAGCTCCCGTCGGCATTTAAACAGACCTTTGCTCTTAATTCTGATCGGGCCAACACTATAACAAAATCTGAGCAGGTCTAAAAACTGAAACTGTTCATGCTGCACTTTACACTTTGGAAAAGTTATATTATAGATTTTTTAAATATGAGCAGGCCTACAAGCTGGGATTGGTAATGCTGCACTGTAATCATAGTTATTTATTTATATTTTTCATTATATTTTATTATATGATATTGGTTTGAGACTGAGAGTATTTTATTTAGTGGAGAACTTTGCAGCAGTATTTTATTTCTTATCCTTTTTTTATTTTATATATATTTTATTAAAAATTATTTAAAAAAAGAGTGTAAACAAATTATAGTAATAAACAACCTGCAGTTTAATGTTTGCATTTCTTTCCCTTACTGTACCGAAAATGAACCGAACCGTGACTTTAAAACCGAGATACGTACCGAACCGTGATTTTTGCGTACCGTTACACCCCTAATATATATATATATATATATATATATATATATATATATATATATATATATATATATATATATATACATATATTTTTTAAATGTACTGATGGGTTTTGAAATACTACTTATATTTCCATTGTGCTGTTGTTTTATTAAAAGTCAGCGGCTGAGCTGTCTGACGCAGGCACGTCTGTTGTCATGGACACGGGAAACAAAATACTGTTGTTGGGAGTGCTGTGTAATGGAAGCAAGACTTGACTGGGATTCAGTCTTTTTCTGTAATTAGCTTTTATATCCTGTCCAGAAATTGAAACGTAGCATTATAACATTACAAGAAACCCGGCATGCCAGACAATATAACTCTTTTTACATTAGCTAACAAGGTTGCAGTTCTTCTTAAACTAAACGCAGGATGGGTAAAGACATGTTTTTCTCTATCTATTATAGAGATAGATCTATTATAGAGATTCATTATATAGATTAGTCAATAGAACACAGTATACACTAAAAAATGTTGGGTTAAAAATAAACCAACCTGTAACCCAACTATGGGTTGGTATAGCACCTTCCCATCTGTGGGTTATTTCAACCCAATGAATTGGGTTAAAATCCTGTTGGGTTAAAAGTTACCCAACAGTTGAGTTAATTAATATAATTATTAATTATATTAATTAACATCAGTATTTTTATTAAAAGTTTACTTAATACAACCATATTTTGAAACTACTTTTGTTGTAATTACAGATTTTATTTTAATATGCAAATAACAGATTTACAAATATATTTTACAATATTTTATTTAAATGTACAAGAATGTGTAAAAATACAACTGACATTTTCAAGATGTACAAATGTGTCAATTCATATTCATATCAAAACACACAAATGTGCAAATACAGTTCACATCTGTGGCCTAATGTTTAGAGAGTTGGACCTGTAACCCGAAAGGTCGCCGGTTTGAGTCTCTGTGCTGGCAGGAGTTGTAGGTGGAGGGAGTGAATGAACAGCACTCTCTTCCTCCCTCAATACTCATGACTGAAGTGCCTTTGAGCAAGGCACTGAGCCCCCAGTTCTTCTCCGGATGCTGGATCTATAGCTGCCCACTGCTCCGGGTGTGTGTTCACTTCTCACTGCTGTGTGTGTGCACTTGGATGGGTTAAATGCAGAGCACCAGTTCTGAGTATGGGTTACCACACTTGGCAAATGTTATGACTTTCAAATAAAATGAACATAACATATAATAATAAAACAAAAAATAATCATAAAATAAATATACTAGCTGCTGGACCTACTGATGATCAATAAAATAAAAAAGTTTTTTATTTATTACTAAATACAAAGTTTTTAAGGAGGAGACAGTGTGCAGAAGAAACTATTAGAGCTGAAACAACGAATCGATTTAATCGATAAAAATCGATTATTAAAATAGTTGTCAACTAATTTAGTCATCGATTCGTTGCTAAATAACTTTTATTTGCCGTAAGCGGCTCATTTCGTGCATATTTCAAATCTGCGGTGACCAAAGTGTGGCAGTAATGAGCCACCGGAGGTTTTACTCAGCCAGTACAGACGGAGAAGTAGCGAATAGCCAATAGCTGGCCTCGTTTTATGTCACGTGCTTCCCGAACAGCGTCTCTGCAGCATTTAGCGGGATGTGGGAGACTGGGAGTACTTTACTTTGAGCCTTCAAAAAAGAAGAGTAACCTGTAAACTCTGCACTACTGAACTGTTTAAGGGGACGTTCACATATCGCGTCTTTTGCGCGCTCAAGTTCGTTATTTCCAACACCGCACCGCATCGAGTTAAAAACATCTCAACTTTTCAGAATGCTGCAAGCGCATCGCGGGTCATGTGACAAGAACTAACCAATCAGCTTCATCCTTTCCCGTAACAACGTTAAAAGCTCAGTCAAGATGAAAGGAACAGCTGATCATAGTTGTATATGGATTTCCATTTTGAAATAAATTTAGTAGCAGAGCTACTGCAAGTGATTTTTTGAGCTGCAAATCCATTTATCCTTTGCTGAAATTTCCGCGTCTTCAAGGAGAGAGCACGTCATGGTTGCTTATCAAAGGCAGACGCCTCAGGGGCGCTTCTGCGCGAGCGCTTTGGAAAGAAGGAGAAAGCGCCACGCGTTTTTAGGCACGATATGTGAACGGCCCCTAAGACTTTTATTTGTGCAGATTCTCCAGTACAATGTTGTTTGCAAATGTTTAGTCGTAAAAGCTGATAACATTGCTTTTTAACAGTTAACATTTAAAGCTTTACAAACATGTTCTGTGATCAGTTTGTCGTTTAACAGTTCAAAATTCAGTCGTGCAGCCTAATTATGACTGAATGAGAGAGGTAAATATTTAAAGATATTTGAAATGCACCTTTTTTCTAAGTATTCACTGCTCTTTTTCACACAGCAGGTTTTTTGTGTGTGACTGTCCAATTTTTTTTTCTGGACAACCTTCTGATGGATTTTACTTTAAATTGTGAGTTCCATTCAGGTTTCATGTCACTGGCACTTTATTCGAAGGATTGTTTAAAATTTCACAGCAAAAGCTGTAAAGCTGTTTCCCAGTAAATAATAAAATACAATGCACTGCAATTTTATTCTGTTTTATCCTTATTCTTTGTGAAAATATGTTCTGAAAGATTCCTTAATAAGCTTCGTTCGGGATGTTAAACTACTAGAGCTCTAAGGACTGCCATGGTGAAAACATTATTTTAAATCTCCTTGTGAAATTTGCTAGAGTATGGGTCAGTGTTCTGATTGCAGAAGAGTTCGACAAAGGATTACTAACACAATAAAACAACTCTAGGTATATTTTTGATTAGGATATGACAGTGCAAAATGGTTAAAATATCTTAAAAATCTATGCTGAAGGATAAAGACCATTTATTAATAATTTACTTGGGGAAAAAATGGAAAAAACAAAAATATAAGTACATAAACCGATTAATCGATTAATCGTAAAAATAATCGACAGATTAATCGATTATCAAAATAATCGTTAGTTGCAGCCCTAGAAACTATTAAAGACTGTGTGTTACAAAAACTCTCAAATGGGAGCAGAGGGCTTTAGGTAGTTGATGTCATATACAAAGAAAAGTTTGAAACACAGATCGGCTGCTTGTAGTATCGTCTCCTGTTCCATTGCCTCCCCTTTTAAAATAATAAAAACTTGAGAGGAGTTTTCCTTGTCACCAAGCACCAGGACATGTGGATTCTGGCTTGTCTCGTGATTCAAGTACAGCACTAATTAGTGCCAACCTTAAAAGAATAAAAACAAAAAACGAAGTTCAGTTAATTGTGATGATATTTCATTGAATCGCTCACTTTACAAATGAGTGAAATTAAATGAGTAAAAAGCTATAGCGAATTTAAATTGGTTAAAGTGATAATTCACCCAAAAATTTAAATTCTGTCATCATTGGTTTTTTTTCAAAATATCTTCTTGGAATGATTTGTGTTGTACAACGTGTGTCTTATACAAAATAAATAAAGGTGACTTGACTACACAGGTCACTATAATTTGAAGTTTTGCTTTTACTTACAGGTTGATTGTCAATGAAGGACCGCTTCATTTCTGTGTATGATGTGCACACCATTTTTCCATTTGTGTGGTATGGTGCAGATGGCAGGAAGGGTTTTAAAGACAATTTCTGCACGAAGGCCTTTAAATGACGAAAGTACAGAGAAAGCACAAGTAAAAAAAAAAACTAAGCTCACAGTTTAAATTTCTAGTCTTTGTGGAGATCTTTGTGGAGAAAGACTAAACCAGTTTTCACTCCCTCCAGAAAATTTGTGGCAATATTTGCGGCTAATGTGAGTAAATTTTACCACCCTTTACCCTTTAACTGATTTGGACTTGTAGGAAAGAACAAAAGTATACTGTAAATGAAAGGAAGCTTTGTTGGACGGAATGCGGTAATACACTTATTTCACCTCATTTGTCTTTTTTCATAATTTTTGTAAGTCTTAGGTCTAAGTAAAATTGAAAACCTATGTATCATTAATTTAAATAGGTTACTTACCTTGAAATGTTTCAGTTAACTGGCAGAAATTCTATTGTTGCAATTTTTCCTTCACGAAAAGTCCATCGTCTAAAATATAAGTATAAACACATTGAGTACAATACATTTAAAAAACATGTCAATCAATCTAGCTTCATAAGAGAAATTGCTGTAATTATAGGGTATTCTAATAGATGCATAACAATATTCAATATGAATAAACCATTAAAACACTTTTACTGTACAATTAATTAGTGCTGGTGTGCTAAGACGAATATGGCTTCTGTTTTACGCTCTCCTCTTAAAGGTTGGTTGTAGGAGTAACGTTAACGTTATGTAAATTTGGGGCTCTGGTATAAATTTTTGCTGAATCAGCAGATTGCCTCACGACTGCGTGCTTTTCTTTTGTCTGGGTTTTGAACTTTTATAACAGAAAATTGCAGGTTCATTCAAACGAGTCTGTTGTCTGTTGCATGACTGATGTGTGTGAGCTCAGCTCAGCTCAGCTCGTGCAGCAACTTCATTCACTGGTCCGATCCGATAAATGGTCCGTGCGGCTTTTAAAGCTTAATTCTAATGATTTCGTCAAACTTTCACATTTCACCAGACATTTTTATTAACTTTAAGTAATACTTATTTAAAAAGTTTTGCAGCTAATCTTTTAATGTATTCATGCTCGCGAACAAACAGGAATAGCATTCATTTACAATCAATCTGATTCTCTGGGGGAAACGTACTCGGTTACTTATGAACCTCGGTTCTCTATAGAAGAGGGAACGAGTACTGCGTCTTAGCTAAGAAGCTACGGGAAAAGTCTCTTTTCCCGAAATACTGAAGCAAAAAATTATCCTTAAGCAGAAAAATTAAAAAATCCTGCAGCAGTACACAGCCATAGGCGAGACGGCTCGCTCGCTCATTGGCTGCTCTGCAGCAAGTGCACAGCCTATCGAGCGCAGGCTGATGCAATATCAGACCAATTAGGACGCTTCGCGCCCATCACGCCACTTCCCGCCGAAACGGGTGTGGCCCAACCCTATAAAAGGAGCTCGAAAAGGCTGACTCACCTGATTTATTTCATCGCCGAAGCGAACCAGAGTGAATCGTACGCACGGCAGAGAACGCAGTACTCGTTCCCTCTTCTAGAGAGAACCGAGGTTACGTTAGTAACCGAGTACGTTCTCTTACGAGAGTTCTCTCGTACTGCGTCTTAGCTAAGACGCTACAGGAACCCCATGTAAAACGCCGTGCGCGCAGGGGTAACACACCAATAAACCTGAAGCAATGCCCAGGATTTACAGTGCACAGTCACCCGAGGGACTCACAGAGAGCCCAGGACAGGAGAGGGGAAAAGCCCTCCGTCCCATATCTAGCAGCACCCGTAGATGCGTCAATACAATCATCACACAGTCGAGGCAAGGCCTGACCAATGTGGCAATGCGGGTCTTACGTAATACTGCCCATATAACAGTTGGCAGCGCATAACGCTCACAAACTCAGAATTCCCATCAGGGCCCTGATTCGGCTATACCGACAGCAGCCTCGCTTGCAAGGCGGGAACCTCCAGGTTATAAAACCTGATAAATGTAGACGGCGAGGCCCAACCTGCCGCCATACAGATATCCTGCAAGGAGATCCAAGTAGACCACGCCCACGATGAGGCGACACCTCTTGTGGAGTGTGCTCTGACACCCAGTGGGCACTGAAGGCCCTTGGAAGCGTAAGCTAACGCTATGGCGTCAACTATCCATCTGGATAGAGTCTGTCTCAAAACAGCCATTCCCTTGGAACGTCCACTGAACGAGACAAACAGCTGCTCAGTCTCTCGAAAGACAGCGGAGCGAGTCACATAAGCTCTTAAAACCCTAACAGGGCAAAGAAGACTCGAGTCTCCATCCTCTCCTGACACCGACAGGGCAGACAGGGCAATAACCTGAGCCCGAAACGGTGTGTTGAGGGACTTTGGCACATAACCGTGCCTAGGCTTGAGTATGACCTTAGAGTCATTAGGCCCAAACTCCAAGCACGATTGGCTCACCGAGAGCGCGTGCAGGTCAGCCACACGCTTCACTGAAGCGAGAGCCAACAAGAATACCGTCTTGAATGACAGATGCTGGAGGCTAATCGATTGGATATGCTCAAAAGGGGGACCCTTCATGGCCTCCAAAACCGTCGCGAGGTCCCATATAAGGACTGACGGAGGTCTGGGAGGATTCAGCCTCCTAGCTCCTCTAAGGAAGCGTATGACCAAATCGTTCCTTCCTATTGACTGACCTAGCGCTTTTTCAGAAAACGCTGCGATGGCCGCCACATAAACTTTTAGCGTGGATGGGGCTCTGCCCTTATCCAACAGCTCTTGCAGGAAGGAGAGAACCTCCGTCACCTCACAACTAAGGGGTGAACATCCCCGAGCTGAACACCAGCTGGAGAACACCGACCACTTCAAGGCATACAGCCGTCGCGTCGACGGAGCCCTAGCCTGAGTGATGGTATTTAGCACTCCCACTGAGAGATCAGCGGGTAACCGTTGAGCGCCCACACATGGAGGGACCACATCTCCGGTTGAGCGTGCCAAATCGAGCCCCTGGCCTGCAAGAGGAGGTCCCTCCTCCACGGCACTGGCCACGGGGCGATGTCTGCTAACTGCATCAAATCTGGGAACCATGGTTGGTTCTTCCAAAAAGGTGCTACAAGCAGTATGGAACATCTCGTTTCTCTCACCCATTCTATCACCTGCAGAAGGAGGGAGACGGGAGGGAAAGCATAAAGCGGGCAGCACGGCCATCTCAGTGACAGCGCGCTTTCGTTCTTGGAAAAGAACGCGGGGCAGTGAGCGTTTTCGTGGGACGCGAAGAGGTCCATCTCCGCCCTGCCAAATCTCTCCCACAACAGCCGGACTGTTTGCAGGTGTAGAGACCATTCGCCCGTGGGAATGTTGTTTCTGGACAGCCTGTCTGGACCCAGATTCTGTAGCCCAGGCACATGAACTTCCCTTCAACGAGCGCAAGTTGCACTGAGCCCAAATCAGGAGGCGTTCCGTCAGCCTGTACAGGTTTCGGGACCCGAGACCGCCCTGGCGATTTCTGTAGGACAACACAGACATGTTGTCCGAACGGACTAAGATGTGGTGGCCCTTGATTCGGGGACAAAAGCGCGTCAGCGCGTTCTCGACTGCCAGCATTTCCAGACAGTTGATATGTTGGAGCTTTTCCAGTTCTGACCACAGGCCAAAGGATGGTCTGCCCTTGAGCAGCGCTCCCCATCCCGAAGTGGAGGCGTCCGTCGACACCATCTTCACTTTCGAGGAAGTCCCCAGGCTTACACCTGATTGGTACCAGTCGTTCGCTGTCCAGGGTTCCAGGGCTGTAACGCAGCCTTGATTGACCTTGAGACGCAGTCGACCAGATACCCACGCTCCACGCGGTACCCGTGCTTTCAGCCAGAACTGCAGGGGGCGCATGCGGAGCAGGCCCAGCTGCAGAACCGGAGATGCTTAGGCCATGAGACCCAACATCCTCTGACATTCTCTGAGCGAAACAGTCATGCCGCAGCGGAGAGAACTCGCCGCGCACTGCATGCTCAACGTGAGTCCATAGCTAAACCCAAAAACAGTATCGTCTGACTGGGGTTCAGCGAACTCTTCGCCCCGTGGACACTGAGACCGAGTCTCTCGAGGTGATCGAGTAAAACAGTTCTGTGCTCCACGAGCTCCGCTCGTGATTGAGCCAGAATCAGCGGCAGGACTGTAAACTGGTATGCCTGGCCCTCGAAGGCGTATCTCAAATATCGCATGTGATTTGACGCTATCTGTATTTGAAAATACGCGTCCTTCAGATCTATTGACATGAACCAGTCTCCTCTGCGAATATGCGCGAGGAGCTTCCTGGTCGTAAGCATTCTGAAACTGCATTTCACCAATGCCCTGTTCAGCTGTCTTAGATCCAGTATGGGCCTGAGACCCCCGTCTCTCTTGGGCACCAGAAAATATCTGCTGTACAGCCCCCCCTCGCTTTGAGCTTGAGACACAGGCTCCACAGCCTCTTTGCTCAACAGTTTTGATATTTCGGCCCGAAGTAGGTGTGCTACTTGTTTTTACCGTGGTTTCGACGCGTGCTAAAAAGCGCGGAGGGCGTCGAGAAAACTGTAGCGAGTAGCCTCTCTTTATAATGCCTAGCACTCAATCCGAAACCCCTGTAAGCGCTGACCATGCATCTGCATGAATAGGTAAGGGCTGGATGCGAAGCGCGCTCTGTTGCCTGGGCAACGGTGGCGCTTCGGTGTGCTGTAACATGGGCGTCACGCCTGTGGCATTTGAGGCGGGGAGCGCGCTGATCACTGCGGGCAGATCGCTCCTCCTCGATCCTGTCCCGGCGCTTAACTGATCGAGGGAGGGCTGAGCGGGTCCCATAGGACTCGTGATGTCTGCGAGTAACTGTGGGCTGCAAATGTGCACATTTACTGCTTTTGACTCGCTGTCTGTCTGGGCAGAGCGTACGCGCATGGGTTTCGTTTTTACAGAAACAATGCGCCGTGTGTGACATAGTGTTTGTGGGCACTGAGGAGTGGGCACGCGTTACCGATCTGAGTCGATCTTATAGGTGCGAGCCCTGTGTGCAGGGCTGTGCTTACATGTGGAGATGGGCACTGAGGAGTGGGCATCGTCACTACATTTATAGCACCTTCGGCCGTGGCCGGAACACCAGAAATAAGCAGTGCTAGCAGTGCTAGGATGTTTTCGGGGCTTCTGGCTTCACCGTAATCCTCTGCCGTGGCTCCCGCGGCGCGGGGCGACGGCTGGAAGAGCGAGAACGGGGTCCCGAGCTGCGTTGCTGACGCTGTCGCTATGACGCAGCTGGAGGCGGTGGGCATGACTGAGAGCTCTGTGGGGCCGGTCTAGCGCGGCTAGCTGCAGAACTGGAGCGCTTCGGCAAGAAGTGCTTGAACGCCTGCGAAGCTTTCTGGTCCTCGGTGAATCTCTACACAAACTCGTTGACAGATGATCCGAAGAGGCCAGCAGGAGTCAGCGGCGCGTCGAGGAACGCAGCGCGCTCAGACTCCTTGATGTCAGAAAGCGTCAGCCACAAATGCCTCTCAGCCACCGTAGCCGAAGCCATAACCCATCCCATGGCCTGTGCAGCGGACTTAGTAGCGTGGAGTGAGAGATCCGAAGCACTCCTCAGATCCATGAGACAGATCGCTTCAGGTCCCATCTCATCCAGCTTGCGGAGGAGATCGCCCTGGAAAATATGTAGCGTGGTCATGGTGTGCAGCGCAGACGCAGCCTGCCCAGCAGCAGAGAAGATCCGTGCGAGCAGCGATGACGTCATGCGGCAGGCTTTGGATGGCAACGCCGCCTTAGTCCGCCGTCCAGCAGAGGGCGGGCAAAGGTGCGATGCTATTGCCTGTTCCACCGGCGGAAGTGACAGGTAGCCTCTGTTTTAAGCACCGTCCAGTGTGGAGAATGCTGGTGAAACAGATGAACGAACTCTCGCCGAGAATGGAGCGTTCCAAGCTTTCGCCACTTCTTCGTGAAGCTCAGGAAGAAAGGGGGCGTGCTTTGAGCTGGGAGAAAAACGCTCATCGGGAGAAAGCTACCATCCAGCCGGGAACGAGAAGGGGGCGCTGGTGCAGACCACTCGAGGCCGAGGCTCGCCGCGGCCAGCGTGAGCACTCGCATCAGCTCTTTATCAATATCCGCCCGTCTGCTAGGCCTCTGAGCAGAAGGCGCGAGATCCACGGAGCTCGCCCAACCCTCACTGCCCGAAGCAAGCAGAGAGCACGTGTCCTCTTCCTCCGACGCGGCCCTGAGATCCACTTCCTCAGATGACACGGCAGCAGACAGTGTGGAAGTGGTGTGATGGGCGTGAAGCGTCCTAATTGGTCTGATATTGCATCAGCCTGCGCTCGATAGGCTGTGCACTTGCTGCAGAGCAGCCAATGAGTGAGCGAGCCGTCTCGCCTATGGCTGTGTACTGCTGCAAATGCGCTTTACAAAAATTCTAAATTAAGGATAATTTTTTGCTTCAGTATTTCGTGAAAAGAGACTTTTCCCGTAGCGTCTTAGCTAAGACGCAGTATGAGAGAACTCTCGTAAGAGAACAAATGGACTAAAGAGAATTAAAACTTTTTTAACGTATAAAAAAATAATAATTAACATATCAGACACATTACTTAATGTTATAACAGTTATAGACATCATACGATTATATTAACAGTTACTTACCTTTCATAATCATGCAGGCTGCCGCTGATGTCCACATCTGATTGGTATCTGACTGGACCGTTAAAATTTGAACAGAGTGAAGCGGGAAACATATTTAACCCAACAGTTGGGAAATAACTAAAAATAACCCAACGACGAAAAACAAATGACTAGAGCTGAAACAACGAATCGATTTAATCGATAAAAACCGATTATTAAAATAGTTGTCAACTAATTTAGTCATCAATTCGTTGCTAAATAACTTTTATTTGCCGTAAGCGGCTCATTTCGTGCATATTTCAAATCTGCGGTGACCAAAGTGTGGCAGTAATGAGCCACCGGAGGTTTTACTCAGCCAGTACAGCAGGAGAAGTAGCGAATAGCCAATAGCTGGCCTCGTTTTATGTCACGTGCTTCCCGAACAGCGTCTCTGCAGCATTTAGCGGGATGTGGGAGACTGGGAGTACTTTACTTTGAGCCTTCAAAAAAGAAGAGTAACCTGTAAACTGTGCACTACTGAACTGTTTAAGGGGACGTTCACATATCGCGTCTTTTGCGCGCTCAAGTTTGTTATTTCCAACACCGCACCGCATCGAGTTAAAAACATCTCAACTTTTCAAAATGCTGCAAGCGCATCGCGGGTCATGTGACAAGAACTAACCAATCAGCTTCATCCTTTCCCGTAACAACGTTAAAAGCTCAGTCAAGATGAAAGGAACAGCTGATCATAGTTGTATATGGATTTCCATTTTGAAATAAATTTAGTAGCAGAGCTACTGCAAGCGATTTTTTGAGCTGCAAATCCATTTATCCTTTGCTGAAATTTCCGCGTCTTCAAGGAGAGAGCACGTCATGGTTGCTTAGCAAAGGCAGACGCCTCAGGGGCGCTTCTGCACGAGCGCTTTGGAAAGGAGGAGAAAGCGGCGCGCCTAGCGTTTTCCACGCGTTTTTAGGCACGATATGTGAACGGCCCCTAAGACTTTTATTTGTGCAGATTCTCCAGTACAATGTTGTTTGCAAATGTTTAGTCGTAAAAGCTGATAACATTGCTTTTTAACAGTTAACATTTAAAGCTTTACAAACATGTTCTGTGATCAGTTTGTCGTTTAACAGTTAAAAATTCAGTCGTGCAGCCTAATTATGACTGAATGAGAGAGGTAAATGTTTAAAGATATTTGAAATGCACTTTTTTTTCTAAGTATTCACTGCTCTTTTTCACACAGCAGGTTTTTTGTGTGTGACTGTCCAATTTTTTTTTTCTGGACAACCTTCTGATGGATTTTACTTTAAATTGTGAGTTCCATTCAGGTTTCATGCCACTGGCACTTTATTCGAAGGATTGTTTACAATTTCACAGCTAAAGCTATAAAGCTGTTTCCCAGTAAATAATAAAATACAATGCACTGCAATTTTATTCTGTTTTATCCTTATTCTTCGTGAAAATATGTTCTGAAAGATTCCTTAATAAGCTTCGTTCGGGATGTTAAACTACTTTAGGAGCTCTAAGGACTGCCATGGTGAAAACATTATTTTAAATCTTGTGAAATTTGCTAGAGTATGGGTCAGTGTTCTGATTGCAGAAGAGTTCGACAAAGGATTACTAACACAATAAAACAACTCCAGGTATATTTTTGATTAGGATATGACAGTGCAAAATGGTTAAAATCTCTTAAAAATCTATGCTGAAGGATAAAGACCATTTATTAATAATTTACTTGGGGAAAAAATGGAAAAAACTAAAATATAAGTACATAAACCGATTAATCGATTAATCGTAAAAATAATCGACAGATTAATCGATTATCAAAATAATCGTTAGTTGCAGCCCTACAAATGACCCAACAAATTTTAAGATAACTAGTGATGCTGTCTACACTGGATGCAGCGTGGCATGACATCACAAATCCCTGAAAGTAAACTGCTGCTGTGTTCTGTTTATGACATGCTGGAACAAAATTCTAATGATTTTCAACAGTCCCTTTGTTGCATCCAGTGTAGACAGTTTTAGTCGTTGCAACGACCTAGCATTCAATAAGGGGCGGGGGAATCATGATGCCGGCGCAATATTGGGGTTGTCTATCAGCCATCGGAGATTGACGATTGGCATCATCTATCGGCCCAACCCTATAATGAACTGATGTATGTAATAATAATAATAATAATTATAATAATAATGTTGTGATGAACCAGAATATTTTTTTTCCTGAAACGCCAAAACCAATTAAAGTGATCATTTAGTCCAAAATTTAAACCAAAAATAAACTTTATTTAAAGATGCTGTCCCTAAATTTTGCCTCTTTATTGCCATCTCTGTTTGAAAACATGCAATTGCAACTGTTTGCGGAATTATCTTCCTTGCGTGTGTTGTGCTCGGCATGGCTTCAGCACGGAAGAATCTAATGTTATGAGGAGTATGTGTGGCAGGCTGGTTGTCTTTAAAATACAAATCTTGTGTAATCCCAGACTATCTGTAATCAGAAGCACATTTAAAACTGGAATAAAATAACATTTAATTCACATGTGTTTCATAAACACATAGTCTTTTCTGGATTAAAATTTGCCATCAAAATGATACATTTAATTATTCCAGCTGCTGTGAGAAAAGGTTATAAATGATCCGCCACCTGCATGATCCTTATCCCCTTATGGGGTACAGAACAGCTTTGGCTAAACCAAATGCAGGAGTCTAATCATGAGTCTAACAAGGAAGGGGCACTGACATGACCTACAGGACATGACCTCAGGTTCTCCAGATCTCTTTAGTGATGAAATGGCTAATAGGGAGAGAGTCTTAAGTGTCAGAACTCAATCTGAAACCTCAGTTTCAAACGGAGCGCACCGCAGAGGAAACGTGTAACCAGGGGGTGTCTCCCCACAGATTGACCAGTAAGAGGTTTGTGGCAAGCAGCTGAGGCCGCCACATACACCTTCAAGGTGGAGTGGGTAAACCCAGTGCCTGCAAGAACTCTTAACACTGAACTGACTGGGCAGTTAACTAGGTAACGTGAAAAGTTTCCACAGGGAGCTCTGAATTGGAGGATGGCTCTCAGGGGCCACAACCACAGCTTCCACAGCTCCTGGCGGGGTTGAAAGATCGTACCCTCCACCTGTGAGATAGGATCCCTCCTGATGGGAATCTCCCATGGAGAGCCGGCCAGAAGGGGAATCAGGTAAGAGAACCATACTCTGCCTGCCCAGAATGGGGATACTAGTAGCAGACGGACCTCGTCCCGACGCACTCTCTGTCTCCCGGGAGCAGGGCAATCATGGGGGAAGGTGTACAGTAGTAACCTTAGCCACATCTGTACCATGGCATCCAGTCCAAGATGGAAAAGATCCAGGTGAGCCTGGAAAATCATTCTTCAAATATGACACTACTTCTGGCTGGAGTCTCCATTTCCTGGGCCTCGATCCCTGTCTCGACAGGATGTCTGCTCCCTGATTGAGATGCCTAGGGATGTGAATTGCATTTAGTTAAAGAAGTTTCCCCGGGCCCACACAAGGATCTGGTGTGCCAGCTTGTACAAGTGGTGCGAACGCAGACCTCCCTGGTGGTTGATGTACGAGACCACCACTGTGTTGTTGGTGCGCACCAACACATGATGGCCTCTGAGGTCTGGGAGGATGTGTTTTAGTGCTTGATACAGAGCCAACATCTTCCGGCAGTTGATGTGCCATGTAAGATGACAGTCGCTCCAAAGACCTCAGGCAGGGAGGCCACTCATGACTGCATCCAAACTGGTGAGGGACTTGTCCGTTGTTAACATTATGCAATGACAAGGAGCTCCAAGAACAAGGCTGTGTGACAAGAACCTTGGTCTCCTCCACATGTCTAAGACACAAAAGCATCATAGCATGAACTTGATCATACAAAGCGAATATCCCCTCGGGTAAAACCCTTTGGTCTTGAGCCACCACTGTAGGGGTATCATGTACAGCAGGCAAAAGAGTATCCTTAACTTCACTCGCATGACTGAGCGGTTCAACTGACACAGATCTAAAATGGGATGCAACACCCCATACTTCTTTGGAACAATGAAGTACCGGCTGTAGAACCCGGACTCTCTGTCAAAAGGAGTGACCACTGGATGGCCTCCTTCCTCAAGAGAGTTTTTACTTCTTGTTCTAATACCGGAGCCTGCTCGGGATCCACCAGGGTGGGAAACATCCAGTTCAATCCAGAAACAAGGCGCTGGAGAACCAAACTGAATTCTGTAACCTCATTCTATAGTCAGCAGGACACAACGTGAGATATATGGCATACGTTTCTGCGCTGCCAGGAAATCTACTAAGGGAATCAGTCTCTTGAGACTGACCTCCAGTGTAATAGGGGTGGCTCTTTCAGTGCCCTGAAATGATGGACTGGCAGAGAACGACCGAACAAGTCATTCTTGAAACCTCCTCAGATGTAAAAAAGCCTCCCAGATCGCTATGTTCCCGGATGGAGATATGTGCTCGCAGGAGACCAGGTGAAGCACCGGTGGTGGCAGGGTTAACGAAGAGAGAACGACTAAAAAGATGGGCCTAGTATGGTCTCGACTCCTCGGTGTGGAGATCAGGGAAAAATGGCAAGACCCTTAGAACATAAAAATACGCTCATCTAAATTGCTCTTTGTTGGTTCAGCCTTCTTGGTGGGCCACTCAAGATTTAATTTTGCCACTGCACAAGTTATCACCTCGACAAGCTCCTCATACTGGGCGAACTGAGGGGACTCATCAATCCTCTCGATATCACCCTCCACGGAGAGCGATCGCATGAGCGTCGAGCCCTTTCCCCAGGGGGGGAGTAACCATTTAGCGTGCTTCCGATCCTTGGGAGGGGGTACTAGATCTGGGGGTTGAGGATGAAGAAAGGGACTCTGGGATGCTGGCGAGTGTTCCCTCCTCGAAGAGAGCCAACTGGGAGTGAAACTTACACAGCGAGAGGCACTAACAGTGCAGACAGTCAGACCCCTCGAGGCTTTGAACATTTATTCAATTATATATTAAATAATGAAAACAACAGGTCAAGTATACTGTATTTGTAGTGCATGTATTAAACATATAGTGTGTTTATTTACAAACCGGATTTTTAAAGAAGTTGGGACCCTGTACAGATTATAAATAAAACACAATGCAATGATCTGGAAGTTTCAAATTTCAATATTTTATTCAGAATATAACAGACATATCAAAGGTTTAAATTGAAAAAAATGATCATTTTAATGGAATAATAAGTTGATTTTAAATTTCATGGCATGAACACATCTAAAAAAAAGTTGGAACAAGGCCATGTTTACCACTGTGTGGCATCCCTCTCTTCTTTTTAAAACAGTCTGCAAACGTCTGGGGATTGAGGAGACAAGTTGCTCAAGTTTAGGAATAGGAATGTTGTCCCTTTCTTGTCTAATATAGGCTTCTAGTTGCTCAACTGTCTTAGGTCTTCTTTGTCGCATCTTCCTCTTTATGATGCGCCAAATATTTTCTATTTATGAAAGATCTGGATGGTGCATTTCCAGATGTGTAAGCTGCCCATGCCACATGTACTCATGCAACCCCATACCATCAGAGATGCAGGCTTCTGAACTGAGCAATTGATTTGTCCTTGTCCTATTTATTCTGGATGACATGGCATCCCAGTTTTCAAAAAAGAACTAAAATTTTTAATTCGTCTGACCACAGAACAGTTTTCCACCTTGCCACAGTCAATAAATCAGCCTTGGCCCAGAGACAACGTCTGTGCTTCTACAACCCGAATTCCAGAAAAGTTGGGACGTTTTTTAAATTTTAATAAAATGAAAACTAAAAGACTTTCAAATCACATGAGCCAATATTTTATTCACAATAGAACATAGATAACATAGCAAATGTTTAAACTGAGAAAGTTTACAATTTTATGCACAAAATGAGCTCATTTCAATTTTGATTTCTGCTACAGGTCTCAAAATAGTTGGGACGGGGCATGTTTACCATGGTGTAGCATCTCCTTTTCTTTTCAAAACAGTTTGAAGACGTCTGGACATTGAGGCTATGAGTTGCTGGAGTTTTGCTGTTGGAATTTGGTCCCATTCTTGCCTTTTATAGATTTCCAGCTGCTGAAGAGTTCGTGGTCGTCTTTGACGTATTTTTCGTTTAATGATGCGCCAAATGTTCTCTATAGGTGAAAGATCTGGACTGCAGGCAGGCCAGGTTAGCACCCGGACTCTTTTACGACGAAGCCATGCTGTTGTTATAGCTGCAGTATGTGGTTTTGCATTGTCCTGCTGAAATAAACAAGGCCTTTCCTGAAATAGACGTTGTTTGGAGGGAAGCATATGTTGCTCTAAAACCTTTATATACCTTTCAGCATTCACAGAGCCTTCCAAAACATGCAAGCTGCCCATACCGTATGCACTTATGCACCCCCATACCATCAGATATGCTGGCCTTTGAACTGAACGCCGATAACATGCTGGAAGGTCTCCCTCCTTTTTAGCCCGGAGGACACGGCGTCCGTGATTTCCAACAAGAATGTCAAATTTGGACTCGTCTGACCATAAAACACTATTCCACTTTGAAATAGTCCATTTTAAATGAGCCTTGGCCCACAGGACACGACGGCGTTTCTGGACCATGTTCACATATGGCTTCCTTTTTGCATGATAGAGCTTTAGTTGGCATCTGCTGATGGCATGGCAGATTGTGTTTACCGACAGTGGTTTCTGAAAGTAATCCTGGGCCCATTTAGTAATGTCATTGACACAATCATGCCGATGAGTGATGCAGTGTCGTCTGAGAGCCCGAAGACCACGGGCATCCAATAAAGGTCTCCGGCCTTGTCCCTTACGCACAGAGATTTCTCCAGTTTCTCTGAATCTTTTGATGATGTTATGCACTGTAGATGATGAGATTTGGAAAGCCTTTGCAATTTGACGTTGAGGAACATTGTTTTTAAAGTTTTCCACAATTTTTTTACGCAGTCTTTCACAGATTGGAGAGCCTCTGCCCATCTTTACTTCTGAGAGACTCTGCTTCTCTAAGACAAAGCTTTTATAGCTAATCATGTTACAGACCTGATCAGGATTCAGATCATCCAGATCATTCAGATCAGGATTGCCAGGTTTTCAAAACAAAACCTGCCCAATTACTTCTCAAAACTAGCCCAATCGAGTTTGGTTCCGGGCGATAAAATACAAATATTTTGGCGGGGTTCCCTTGGTAAAATTAGCATTTTAGGGGCTAAACATCACGTTATTTGGATTGGGGTCGCTTTGACCCGCGGACATGAAAAACAACAGCAGACTTGGCAACACTGGTTCAGGTGGAGCAACATTTTCTACACAGAGCCATAGTCCACCGACAATTTACACAAAATTGATTTAAAAATCGGAGGTGATTCTTTGTCGTTTTTGAAAGCGATTGTGTGTAGCTTGTCGGGATGCAATTTTTCATCGAGGAACCTCCTGGAAACGCTATTGGGCTAGTTTTGGACTAGTTTTGAGAAGCAAGTGGGCAGGATTTGTTTTGAAAACCTGGCAACCCTGATCTGAACGTGCATGCTGGAGATGTACTTCTAATCACAGGAGCGCCTTTACTTACGAAATGCGCATGAAAAATCGCATTCGATTTTTTGCACAGCCCTATCCTGAGCCCATGTTGTGATTTCCATTACAGTAGCATTCCTGTATGTGATGCAGTGCCGTCTAAGGGCCCAAAGATAACCAAAGATAACTCCTTGACCCATACGCACAGAGATTGTTCCAGATTCACTGAATCTTTGGATGATATTTCTACATTTTTCTCTGAGAAACTCCTTTCTGATATTGCTCCACTATTTTTTGCCGCAGCATTGGGGGTATTGGTGATCCTATGCCCATCTTGACTTCTGAGAGACACTCCCACTCTGAGAGGCTTATATGTACATTTAACTTTTCCGGCCTCTTATCGCTACCGGTCCCAACTTTTTTGGAATGTGTAGCTCTCATGAAATCCAAAATGAGTATTTTTTTCCCTAGTTGACTAGCTATAGACATTTATTTGATGAAATTATTATTTTAAGAAATGAGATCACTAGATATGGTCAATGCTAGAAATTATTTTGCAACAGTTTGAAAGCAGTTCTAACATAAATCCCTCTTGTTTTTCAGATGAAAGAGACAGAGTCCAGAAAAAGACTTTTACAAAATGGGTAAATCAGCACCTCTTAAAGGTAGGTTTGTTGTAGTTTTTTGTGTATCATTGCACATTGCACACATAGAAAGAGAACTTCCCCAGTATGCTCTGATCTAAATTATAGATATCTAAATATACAAATATTCAACTCAGAAATGGTGGGAGTTAACATATGCTGTGGCTCTGTTTGGAAGGAATCTGGCAACTTCACACATGCTTCATTAATTCTTCAGGTGTATAGTGTCTTGAGGGCATTTGCAGTCACATTTGGTTTAGAAAGCTCTTATAATATATAATAGAACACATGATCAGTTTATTAACCATGAAGCACATACCAACGTGCCTGAACATTGCATGAATGTACTGTTTCCTGGATAAAATGAAGTGATCTCCAGGACAAATGTAGCAAAGATCTCAGACTCACAGCTCACTGTAAGGTGAATACGTATTATTTTCAATATTTTAAAAATTAGGGTCCAGCTTTCTTGTTCTGTTTATTTAAGACATATTTATTCCAATCAGATAAAATACTTCATAAATGGTTTTTGTTGTGATTACTGTGAACAAGGAAGCAAAATATTTCACCATAAAGAAAAAAGTCAAGTAACAACGTGCTGGATAACTTGATATGGATGATTATTATTGTTAACTCTGGAGTGGAATGTTCTACATGACTTGAATAAAGGATTCAGAGAGGATTATATATCAATATTATTGTATATTTTTATTACTCTAAAATGGTTTAAAAGGGTAATTTCTTTTTAGAAACATAAATAGGCTTCTTTGTGTTTAACTAAATGAATGGATGATAAGATTACTCTAAATTTTTAACACTAATATCAAGACGTGCTAATTTTATTTTATGCATTATCAATATACTATATGATTATATAATATTATTAGTGCTGTATATCGATTAAAAATATATAATTATTTTTTTTTTCTAAAATTAATTATGATTAATCACAATTAATCCCACCTAACATTAAAGTTTTTAAATATACTTTTAATATTCAATAATTTCACATTCAATATTCAAATTAATGTAGAAACAACTTAAAGAAATTTGTCCATCCATCCATCCATCTTCTTCCGCTTATCCGGGGCCGGGTCGCGGGGGCAGCAGTCTAAGCAGAGAACCCCAGACTTCCCTCTCCCTAGACACTTCCTCCAGCTCTTCTGGGGGGACACCGAGGCGTTCCCAGGCCAGCCGGGAGACATAGTCTCTCCAGCGTGTCCTAGGTCTTCCCCGGGGTCTCCTCCCAGTGGGACGCGCCCGGAACACCTTCCCTGGAAGGCGTCCAGGAGGCATCCGGAACAGATGCCCGAGCCACCTCAGCTGACCCCTCTCGATGTGGAGGAGCAGCGGCTCTACTCTGAGCTCCTCCCGGGTGACTGAGCTTCTCACCCTATCTCTAAGGGATCGCCCAGCCACCCTGCGGAGAAAGCTCATTTCGGCCGCCTGTATCCGGGATCTTGTCCTTTCGGTCATGACCCAAAGCTCATGACCATAGGTGAGAGTAGGAACGTAGATTGACCGGTAAATCGAGAGCTTCGCCTTGCGGCTCAGCTCTTTCTTCACCACGACAGACCGGTACATCGACCGCATTACTGCAGAAGCTGCACCGATCCGTCTGTCAATCTCCCGTTCCATCCTTCCCTCACTCGTGAACAAGACCCCAAGATACTTAAACTCCTCCACTTGAGGCAGGAACTCTCCACCAACCTGAAGTGGGCAAGCCACCCTTTTCCGACTGAGGACCATGGCCTCGGATTTGGAGGTGCTGATTCTCATCCCAGCCGCTTCACACTCGGCTGCAAACCGTCCCAGTGCATGCTGAAGGTCCTGGCTTGATGAAGCCAACACGACAACATCATCCGCAAAGAGCAGAGACGAAATCGTGTTGTCACCAAACCTGACCCCCTCCGGCCCCTGGCTGCGCCTAGAAATTCTGTCCATAAAAATCATGAACAGAACCGGCGACAAAGGGCAGCCCTGCCGGAGTCCAACACGTACCGGGAACAAGTCTGACTTACTGCTGGCAATACGAACCAAGCTCCTGCTCTGGTCGTACAGGGACCGGATAGCCCTTAGCAAAGGGCCCCGGACCCCATACTCCCGGAGCACCCTCCACAGGCCGCCGCGAGGGACACAGTCGAATGCCTTCTCCAAATCCACAAAGCACATGTGGACTGGTTGGGCAAACTCCCATGAACCCTCCAGCACCCCGTAGAGGGTATAGAGCTGGTCCAGTGTTCCACGGCCTGGACGAAAACCACACTGTTCCTCCTGAATCCGAGGTTCTACTATCGGCCGGATTCTCCTCTCCAGTACCCTGGCATAGACTTTCCCAGGGAGGCTGAGAAGTGTGATCCCCCTGTAGTTGGAACACACCCTCCGGTCCCCCTTCTTAAAAAGAGGGACCACCACCCCGGTCTGCCATCCCAGAGGCACCGTCCCCGACTGCCACGCGATGCTGCAGAGGCGTGTCAGCCAAGACAGCCCCACAACATCCAGAGACTTGAGGTACTCAGGGCGGATCTCATCCACCCCCGGTGCCTTGCCACCGAGGAGTTTCTTGACTACCTCGGTGACTTCAGCTTGGGTGATGGACGAGTCCACATCTGAGCCCTCAGCCTCTGCTTCCTCAATGGAAGACGTGACAGCGGGATTGAGGAGATCCTCGAAGTATTCCTTCCACCGTCCAACGACATCCCCAGTTGAGGTCAACAGCTCCCCACCTCTACTGTAAACAGCATTGGTAGGGCACTGCTTCCCTCTCCTGAGGCGCCGGACGGTTTGCCAGAATCTCTTCGAGGCCGACCGATAGTCCTTCTCCATGGCCTCACCGAACTCCTCCCAGGCCCGAGTTTTTGCCTCCACAACCACCCGGGCTGCAGTCCGCTTGGCCTGCCGGTACCTATCAGCTGCCTCAGGAGTCCCACAAGCCAACCAGGCCCAATAGGACTCCTTCTTCAGCTTGACGGCATCCCTTACTTCCGGTGTCCACCACCGGGTTCGGGGATTGCCGCCTCGACAGGCACCGGAGACCTTACGGCCACAGCTCCGAGCGGCCGCTTCGACAATGGAGGTGGAGAACATGGTCCACTCGGACTCAATATCTCCAGCCTCCCTCGGGATCCGGTCGAAGCTCTGCCGGAGGTGGGAGTTGAAGATCTCTCTGACAGGAGGCTCTGCCAAACGTTCCCAGCAGACCCTCACAGTACGTTTGGGTCTGCCGAGTCTGTCCAGCTTCCTCCCCCGCCATCGGATCCAACTCACCACCAGGTGGTGATCAGTTGACAGCTCCGCCCCTCTCTTCACCCGAGTGTCCAAGACATACGGCCGGAGGTCGGATGAAACGACCACAAAGTCGATCATCGACCTACGGCCTAGGGTGTCATGGTGCCACGTGTACTGATGGACACCCTTATGCTTGAACATGGTGTTCGTTATGGACAAGCTGTAACTAGCACAGAAGTCCAATAACTGAACACCACTCGGGTTCAGATCAGGGGGGCCGTTCCTCCCAATCACGCCCCTCCAGGTGTCACTGTCGTTGCCCACGTGGGCGTTGAAATCCCCCAGTAAAACGACGGAGTCCCCAGTCGGAGCACTTTCCAGCACCCCTCCCAGAGACTCCAAGAAGGCCGGGTACTCTGCACTGCCGTTCGGCCCGTAGGCACAAACGACAGTGAGAGACCTATCCCCGACCCGAAGGCGCAGGGAAGCGACCCTCTCGTTCACCGGGGTAAACTCCAACACATGGCAGCTGAGCTGGGGGGCTATAAGCAGACCCACACCAGCCCGCCGCCTCTCACCATGGGCAACTCCAGAGTGGTGAAGAGTCCATCCTCTCTCGAGGAGTGTGGTTCCAGAGCCCAAGCTGTGCGTAGAGGTGATCCCGACTATCGCTAGTCGGAACCTCTCAACCTCACGCACAATCTCGGGCTCCTTTCCCGCCAGTGAGGTGACATTCCACGTCCCTAGAGCTAGTTTCCGTGTCCAGGGATCGGGCTGTCGAGGCCCCCGCCTTCGACTGCTGCCCGATTCTCTAAGCACCGGCCCCTTACAGTCCCTCCTGTAGGTGGTGAGCCCACGGGAAGGCGGCCCCACGTCGCTCCTTCGGGCTGAGCCCGGCCGGACCCCGTGGGGGGAGGCCCGGCCACCAGGCGCTCGCATACGAGCCCCAACCCCGGGCCTGGCTCCAGGGTGGGGCCCCGGCTGCGCCATACCGGGCGACGTCACGGTCCTTTTATGTGATCTTTTCATAAAAGGTTTGTGAACCGCTCTTAGTCTGACCCGTCGCCTAGGACCTGTTTGCCTTGGGAGACCCTACCAGGGGCATATTGCCCCGGACAACATAGCTCCTAGGGTCATTCGGGTACTCAAACCCCTCCACCACGTTAAGGTGGCAGTTCAAGGAGGAGAAAAGAAATTTGTGTTTTAGGAAATTATTATTTTTTCCCTAACATTTAAAGGGGTCATCGGATGCCCATAAGTTTCATAAGTTGATATGATTCTTTAGGGTCTTAGGCCTTGTTTACACTGCAGATCTTGATGGTCGATTCTGATTTGTTGCCTATATCCAATTTTTTAGGCTGTCCGTTCTTTCAATTGTGACCCATATCTGATTCATGTGTTTACACTTGCCATACCATCAGAAACATTGAGCATGCACTGTTGTCAGTTACTGGCTTAACGTGCTTCCTCCTGAGAATGATGTGACCTGTGCTGACAAAACGTGTTGCAATGAGCAATAAATAAATAAATAAATTACATTCTCCATTAAAAGACATTCAAAATTATTTGTTGGAACTTGATAAAAAAATTACTGAGCCACACCTGTTTGAAGTCAATAGAGTGAAGTCCTCCATCATTTTTTTATTATTAATTCCGATATTAATAATCACATAATACACCATTTTTTATTTTATCTTTGCAATTATAAATAATAGCAGATAAAAAAAAACAGTAGAACAAATAGCATTACCTTTATCATTTTATATGTATAGGTGGATCCCAATAAATTATAATATTGTGGAACAGTTCATTTATTTCAGTAATTCAACTCAAATTGTGTAACACACGTATTAAATTCAGTGCACACAGACTGAAGTAGTTTGTCTTTGGTTCTTTTAATTGTGATGATTTTGGCTCACATTTAACAAAAACCCACCAATTCTCAACAAATTAGAATAATTCATAAGACCAATAAAAATAAACATTTTTAGTAAATTTTTGGCCTTCTAAAAAGTATATTAATTTACTGTACATTCTCTCAATACTTGGTAGGGGCTCCTTTTGCTTTAATTACTGCCTCAATTCGGCGTGGCATGGAGGTGATCAGTTTGTGGCACTGCTGAGGAGGTATTGAAGCCCAGGTTTCTTTGACAGTGGCCTTCAGCTCATCTGCATTGTTTGGTCTCTTGTTTCTCATCTTCCTCTTGACAATATTTGTGCTTGACTGGTGAGTTTGCTGGCCAGTCAAGCACACTAACACCTTGGTCATTTAACCAACTATTGGTGCTTTTGACAGTGTGGGCAGGTGCCAAATTCTGCTGGAAAATGAAATCAGCATCTTCAGAAAGCTGCTCAGCAGAAGGAAGCATGAAGTGTCTTTAAAATTTCTTGGTAAACGGGTGCAGTGACTTTGGTTTAAAAAAAAAACACAATGGACCAACACCAGCAGATGATATTGCACCCCAAATCATCACAGACTGTGGAAACTTAAAACTGGACTTCAAGAAACTTGGGCTATGAGCTTCTCCACCCTTCCTCCAGACTCTAGGACCATGGTTTCCAAATGAAATACAAAACTTGCTCTCATCTGAAAAAAGGACTTTGGACCACTGGGTAACAGTCCAGTTCTTCTTCTCTTTAACCTAGGTAAGACGCCTC
This sequence comes from Carassius carassius, assembly GCF_963082965.1. Classification (NCBI taxonomy): domain Eukaryota; kingdom Metazoa; phylum Chordata; class Actinopteri; order Cypriniformes; family Cyprinidae; genus Carassius; species Carassius carassius. The sequence continues at coordinate 29,797,548 of NC_081768.1, read as the reverse complement.
TGATGTTGTCTGTTGTTCCTTGAAATGTCTGTGTGTGGCTCTTGATGCCTTGACCCCAGACTCAATCCATTCCTTGTGAAGTTCACTCAAATTCTTGAATCGATTTTGCTTGACAATCCTCAAAAGGCTGCGGTTCTCTCAGTTGGTTGTGCATCTTTTTCTTGCACACTTTTTCCTTCCACTCTACTTTCTGTTAAAGTGCTTGGATACAGCACTCTGTGAACAGCCAGCTTCTTTGGCAATACATGTTTGTGGCTCCTTGTGAAGGGTGTCAATGATTGTCTTCTGGACAACTGTCAGATCAGCAGTCTTCCCCATGATTGTGTAGCCTAGTGAACCAGACTAAGAGACCATTTTGAAGGCTCAGGGAACCTTTGCAGGTGTTTTGAGTTGATTAGCTGACTGGCATGTCACCATATTCTAATTTGTTGAGTGTACTGGTGGGATTTTGTTAAATATGAGCCAAAATCATAACAATTTAAACAAAAAAAGTCCTAAACTACTTCAGGCTGTGTGTATTGGATTTTTTTAATACAAGAGTCTCAAAATTTGAGTGTTCCACGACATTCTAATTTATTGAGAAGCGTCTATAAACTAAAGCATTTATGTACGCAAAACAAATAATCAAATGTAAAAATAACTTGAAGTGTGTTCATTACAAATAAATTGATTATTAATACTGCAAGAACAGCGAGCAATTTCCCTCTTTTCTTTTATTGTTAGATTAACATTATGATACATGATACAGAAGTCCTATACTGTAAATGCACAGATGTACTATAATGTTACACATCAGATGTTTTCCCCCAAAAGTTGCCAAAGCGTATATATATATATATATATATATATATACTAATTTTGCCAGCACGGGTCACATATGACGTCATTAAGCAGTGGAGAAGTACCAAATTGTTGCAGTTTTAATGACGTATAGAATGCAATGCCTCAGAAAATCTGATCTGCCTGTTTACATGGCAGTCGCATTGGCACATATCTGATTTATTTCCACATATGAATGAGGCCTGAAATCGATCTCAAAATATCCAAATGCATTTTTTTCCTGTTTACACTGTCATAGAACAGATCCGATCTGTGTCACATATGAGCAAAAAATTGGAATTGGGTCACATTTAGCTAGCAGTGTAAATTAGGCCTTAATGAAAAGTCTATACCATAATTTGGTTAACATTTCTCAATGGTAGTGTAAAACAACACCCTTTTAACCTGTCAGAAACAGCTCTGTCGACAGCAAGATGTTATTGTGCATTTCCCTTTAAATGCTAATGAGCTCTTCTCACACCGCTCCTCTCTTCTGAGCCACTCTATGTCTACCACTGCTCTGGCATCAAAATAATGGCGGACTGATGACAGCTCACTCAGGGTGGGTAAAACATCAGTGTCAGTCAGTAATTGTGGGAGCGGCCTGGGTATGTGTGAGGTCATACAGCCAAGAATCTGAGAACGCTTGATTTTAGAAAGGGGTCATGATTTATTAATATATATATAAAAAACAAATAAAAAAAACACTGTATGTATTTTATCATGATATGGTTGTTTTATACACACACTGCCAACACAAAGTTCTGTTCTAGTAGGAAAGTAGGAAACATACATAAATTGAAGTTATCAAACACTAAATTCTACATTAAATATAGATGAATCCTTAAAGCTACAAAAGTTATTAATTTCCTCATTTTATTTCTTTTGTTATTTGATAAAACAGATATCACAGCAGCTGGGTTATTAGGTTTTTTGACTGGTGTTACTTTAAGACCAGTCGCTGCTAAATGTGAAGCTGTCCTGACACTCATGCTCATAGTTTCATTTATGCTTTAATATAAAATTTTAAAGGCCACAGCACTCACTGCCATATTTCTGTGTGCAATTAATGAACATGTCTTGCACAGTATAAAGGCTGACAGGAGAGTAAAATTAGTTTTTACTAAAATATGGCCTGCATCTCATCTGATCACAGCTCACTGTTGTTCTACTGAAGCGCCTCGTCACCTGTACGTTTTGGGCGCTTGTTTGACTTTCACCTGATGATGAGTTGAAGTGGAGTGCACATCTGAAAACCCAGGTAGCCAAAACGGTCTGGCCCGATTATGGCCCAGATCCAGCAGGCCGGAAGAAATAAATCGGCCCGGCTGCGGTCTCCAGACGCATGGACATGGGATGAATGATGCCCCAGAATTGGCCCAAATACAGTGGCCAGAGTCCGGCTGCCAAAACTGCTGGCATTGGGCCACAATCATGCCGACAAGAATTGATGGCATCTTCAGTGAATATATTTGGGTGATAGGAAAACTAAAAAGGGTTTAAAGTATCCGGGATGGAGGAGAAAATTTAGTTTTTAACCAGTCCCTCAAAGACCTTCATGAATATTGATGTGAGGGCAACTGGGTGATAGTTATTCAGACAAGAGGGTTTATTGTTCTTAGGCACAGGGATGATGACAGATTTTTTAAAGGAGGTGGGAACCACTGAGGTTGCAAGAGACTCAATAAAGATGGATGTAAACAAACCCATGAGTTGATCAGCGCAGGACCTCAGAACACGGCCAGAAATCCCATAAGGTCCTGCTTCTTTCCTGACGTTAACTCGCTTTACAGCTCTCCAAACTTTGAGCGTATCGTGAAGCTTAGATAAAGCCAAGCCAGTGTCTCCTTGTGGTGGAATGTAAACAGCAGTAATGATGATCGAAGAAAACTCCTGAAAACTTCAGGTCAGTGAAGCGGTGTCCAATTTCCAAAAGTGTTTCTTTGCTGTAAATGATCAGTGCAGATGTTATGTGTGTTAAAAGAGAAAGCAAAAGTAAGTAAAAAAGTAAATAAAAACACAATTTAAGCAGTGCGACCTGGACGGCATCCGAAACCCGGCGGAGCCATCTTGGAAAGATCTGCATGGCCATATCTCAACCAAAATCAGACCAGCCCTTATGGACCATAATCGGGCCAATTGTGGCTAAATGTGCCATGTCTCAGTGCAAATCTGGCCAAATCCACACACCCAAAGCCTAGCCAAATCTGGCAACCATTACTGGGCCAGAGCTGGCTCACATTCACTGCCAGAACACAGCCGAGTGACAATTGGCAACTGGCCTGATTGCGCTGGCTACCTGGGGCCCATTCTTTGTACATAGCTAACTCCGTTAGCTGGATTTGATTGTTGATTTAATATGATCCTGGATCATTAGGTCTTTGAAGCTCATCTCAGAGTTGCTGTTAAAGCAACAGGTCCGTAAGCTTAAACCTGCTTGGGAGCAGGCTTATTTAATGTAAATAGGATTACATAGTACCTTCTTAACCAAAACTGATCCTTAGAATCTGTCTGCTACCATCGCTACTTTATTACAAGAGTATCCTACTGATCCAGGGACAACAATTTAAAATAATATGGTGGACATTTCATTTATCTATTATAACATATTTGTAGTTTTGTTTGCTTGGCTGTTTCCTTATAAAAGTCCAGGGCCCGTATTCATAAAGAATCTTAATGCAAAAAGTAGCTCCTAGTGACAGAATTATAAGAAATTTCTTAGAAATGTGGGCGTTTACTCTTAACATTAAAGAAAAAATCCTAGTAAAGATAAAAGTAATTCAGAAAGCATCTTAACCCTTAAAAGAGGTCTTAAGGTCAAACTTGTTAGGAGCACAGACGAGGACTTTTAAGAGGCTTAAGAGTTTCTTTAGCAGAGGAGAAAATGTCAGAAAAACGAAGAGACAGAAGAAATGTGTTGCAGACAATGGATGACAGTGAGTTAATAAAACGCTATAGAATAGATCGTGCAGGGATCATGTTTGTGACTGATCTTATTAGAGACGTGCTAACATCTCCGACACAGCGCAGAAATGCCATAGCGCCAGAAATTAAAGTAATCACTACATTACGATATTTGGCAACTGGGAAAATGCAACAATGCAATAGTGATGATTTGGGTCTGTCACAACCTTCTGTAAGCAGAATGATCACACAAACAATTACAGCACTTTCAGAACATCTTGTGTCGCAGTTAATTTCATTTTCACTGGACATTCCCACCTTGCAGGCTCAAAAAACTGCATTGATGAATATAGCAGGCTTATAGGTGTGCACAAGCAGGGGGAATGAACCGTTAATAGTTTGTGCTATACGCTCCCATGTCTGCTTCTTGTCCATTGCTGTGACACCCGGCCCGAATCTTCCTTTAAGAATGGCCTTGTGTTCATCCACTAACTGGGCTAACAGTAAACACTGTTCCTCTGTCCAGTTTGGCTTTCTCGCCCTTCTTGGTTTTGATTCCATGTTTGATACATTAAAACCAACATTCAAACCGCCACTTAAATAGGACAGCAATCACTGTAATTGGAAAGAGTGGAACAATTTTTATCATTCTAAGCCAATCAAATACCTTATTGGAAATTACAAGCATGGTAAATAAAAAAAGGATTTATATACACACATATAATGTGTGTGTGTGTGTGTGTGTGTGTGTGTGTGTGTGTGTGAGAGAGAGAACGGCCAAATAGGAAAAATTACGCATGTAAATTCAAAGTGAGAATTAGAATAGACCCTATACTTAAAATCACTCTTTTTTTCCTTCTTGGACAACCAACCAATCACAGTCTTCAAAAGATTGTGTCATATATAGCAACGGGGTCAACCCCGCCTCCTCACTAAGATGAAACTTTTTGTCTTTTCCTTACTCAGAGTTGCTCTCAGATCGGTCCCGAATCCCTCTTAAGCTAAGACTCCTACGTAAAAGTTTTTAAGCTAAATTAAGAGTTTTCGGAGAGGATTCTTAGAATCTTTATGAATACGGGCCCAGAAATTTGCAAGGTTTTTCGTCAGGTGTCTTTTTTAATTATATGATGTCATTACGTTGCCGTCTTGCTGCCAGTCAATTGCTGCATTGCTGATCATGGTTTCGAGTATCGATACATAGCCCAATTTAAACCACCCCATGAACACACAATTATGTCAGATAACTCAATCAAGCCGTACTAATCATCGACAACAGGTGCGTTCGAAGAACCAAATTAGCCAAATCCTGATCAGCATGATGATATCATCTTGGATGTGACATTTCAATTTGGATGTAATAAGCGACACATGAAGAATGGTTCCTGGGAAGACTCCCATTTGTTGTGGTCATAAAGACGTTCTGCATCTAAATAAATGCAATTCTTCTCAAGAAAAAGAGACCGAAGCAACAATTGTGAGTGAGATGGCTTCACCCCTTTGTTAACTGCTTTAAATATTTTTAACATGGTTATACTTGAAAAAAGAATTGCCTGCGTTAAAACGCTAATTTTGACAACACTAAATATTACATAATATAATATTGTATAATATATGATTATAAACGGTCACAAATGAGTAGGTAAAATTATTAATTCTAATTATAGAACTGATTTGTTGTAATGGACAATATGGCAGTACAGCAATGACTGAGTCTGTAACGTGAATTTTAATTATTTTTATTTTTTATTTTTGCTATTTCTGCTATGTCTTATGCTAGGTGCTGACTAGCAGCACATAGAAAAGTGTAACAGACTGGACTGACCCAGAAGCCAAGTTAAACATCTATTTTAGTCATGCAGCTGTGCATGCTGGGGATTATGAACAAGAGGACCTGGGTGAAAGCAGGTCAGTAAGAGAGAGGTGACTTCAGCGGCGCAGTATTCAGGACGTTCACGCTGCTGGAGCTCCTTCATTGAAAAGGCCTTCAGATGAGATATCTGACATTGGCCAGAGTCCCATGGGAGTGTTAATGTTTACAATGCTACGTGTGTGAGGGATAAAAGGGCTTTCAACACATCATGAGGGACAATTCGTTGTGAAATGATGTCTCAAAAAATCCTCTCGCAATGTCAAACATCATTCCTGAGTGCTTGCTTGCAAGAGGTTTCCTGAGCGCTGTGATGATGAGTAACATGGTGTCATTGTTGAGACCGGAACTGTGATACTGAACTTGGAGAACTTCAGCAACATTACTCAAAGCCTCTGTGCAGATATGAACGGGTTTGGCATTGGTCAAATCTGTGGCCTCCTGCAAGGTGAATCACACTCACTGTCATGCAGTATTTGACAGAATTGTCAAATTCTCCTGCATTGTAATGTGAAGCTGGTAAGATGACAGTTCACTAAGAGGGACTAAGGATCTTAGTCAGGGCAGCAGCATATTTAATATTTAATTTGCAGCGGGAATGAAAATAAGGCTGTGAGGACTGAAGATCAGTGTGTTTAATAGATTATGCTGTTGTTTAACCACAAACTGATTGCTTAGGTGACAAACAAAACCTCTACCTGGAGAATCAAAATGATACAAAAACTTTAATATACAAAAAAGTTTGAAAGTTTTGAGTTGCCAAAATTATGTGAAAATGATTGTCCCTCTCTTTTTCTATCATTTATTTTGTTTTATAGTGAAAGAGTACAAATTCAAAATCCTTTAATGGATATTTATTTTATTCAGACCATTTAAATACTACTTCTGTATTACTTCTGTTTATTGCTTGTCAAATAAAATAAACAAATATATATATTTTTACATTTAAAAAATCGTATAGATAGATAGATAGATAGATAGATAGATAGATAGATAGATAGATAGATAGATTTTTTTTCTCATATATAATGTGTTCTCTTCTCACTTTGTTTCAGGTCCGAAAGCATGTTAACGACCTGTATGAGGATTTGCGAGATGGACATAACCTGATCTCCCTGCTGGAGGTGCTGTCTGGTGACACACTGGTGAGTATCGCTCTGATTGAGCTGCTCTCTGGTCACTTCTTATCACCTGTTTGTGTCAGAAACACACTGAGAAGTGTGTCAAACATTTAAGCAGTCTTGAAGTGGAATACTTGAATGTGTGCCGTCACTTGCTGTAACATCACAGCGTTTTTGAAGGGGGCCATCCACATCAGTTCACATCTGTGTGTGTGTGTGTGTGTGTGTGATCACTCACACACTGATCAGCTTTGCTAAAAGTGATTTAACCAGTACCCGCACATTCATGCTTTACAACAGCTAAAACACCTGTGCTAATAGTGTAATCTGTGAAAATGCATTTGCTAATTTAAACACTAGTGTAAGATGAACTTTTCATATGCACACTATTATAGGAGTTTTGCATTATGAAAATATCTAAAACTATAGTTATTATAGTCTAGTTGTGTACTGTGTTATGACGCATTGGCTGTGAGCTGTGGAGGAATTCTCATTTAGTATCAGAGGTGCTGTAGTTCCCACACTCACGCCAGCAGATTACGTGTTCAACTCACATTTTAGAAGTCACTGAGAATTTGGTGAATCTGTGTTCTAATTTATATAAAAATGACTCTGAAAAAGAAATGTGCTTCAGCAAAGTTTAGTGTGAACTGAATGTAGTGTAGTGTTTTCTGACAATTGCATGATCATTTTAGTTAAATGAAAATTTGTTATAGTTTATGCAAAGTAGATTTTTACATAATTAGTTCATAATAATTTCAGCTGTCTTTAAATATGTACAAATGTACTGCTGAATGTACAGTACTGACAAGCATTTATGTTAAGCTAAAATACAGTCTACTGAAAATTGTTTATCATGCATTTTAATATTTCTAATTACATATTTGTAATGAAGTCACAATTTAGTACATAAAACAACTTTAAAGAGGTCATGAATGTAGAAACCCTTTATATTTTGACACATAAGAGGTCATTGTACTATAAAAACATCCTGTAAGTTTCAGAACTCAAAACTTTTTCATTAGTCTAAAAACAGCTTATATTGAAGCCAGTCTGCTAAAACATCAGCTTGCAGAATGTTCTACTCTATGATGTAATAGTGTGGATAAGCACTGCCTCCACAGAAGATGAACGCCTGCTTCTACATCCCTGCCTGTTCAGCCCCGCCCATAGATTCTACATCCCTGCCTGTTTAGCCCCGCCCATAGATTCTACATTCCTGCCTGTTCAACCCCGCCCATAGATTCTACATCACTGCCTGTTTAGCCCCGCCCATAGGTTCTACATCCCTGCCTGTTCAGCCCCGCCCACAGATTCTACATCCCTGCCTGTTTAGCCCCACTCACAGATTCACGCATGTAGCATTTATGAGAGAGGTGAACGTGTGGGTCTATGCAGAAACCAAACAATAAAGAAGACGTTGTGCAGTGCCAAGCTGTAAAATAAAACATTGCATTCCTTCTGATGCCAATATGAGGAAAGAGTGGATAAACTTTATTATAAACTTTTAATTAAGTTCCAGACTGCATCAGTAAGAACTGTGTCCTTTGTTTACTTCACTTTACTGTGGATTGGTTTACAAACAAGGCACAATCCGCCGCAGGATTTTCAGAAAGATTGAAACTAAAAGACAATGCTGTGTGACTATATTGGATCCGACAGTAATGTCACAACACGCAAGTGTGCGTGACTGTTTTTATAACTTGATCACTATTGCTTTGTCTGTTAAAACAGATCATTTGATATGAGTATTTATGTGGGTTTAGCGTCCATCTGTGAAGGACATAGCCTGTCAAACGGCTCGGTGCATGTCAAACATACACAACTATTAGCCAATCAGAGCAGTGGGCGTTTACCTCCGAGTCTACAATCCAACATGCCTATTCAAACAGAGCGTTCTGATGAGGAGGTTAAACACAGGACAGAAAATAGCGTATTACTTCTAAATGATGATGTTTTTTGAGTGACTGAGGTTGATTTGACTGAGGATTCCTCCAGGAGCTGTCACTGATGTATCCACTCATTTCTGTGACGTGAGCGCTTTAGCTTGGCTGCTGAATGCACTTATCTGGGGTGCGTTTCCCAAAAGCATTGTTAGCTAACGATGGTCGCTAGTTCCATTGAACTCTATTGGTGGCGACGGAACTTGCAACCAGTTGTTTTTGGGAAATGCACCGATCAGAGAGGAGTGCCCCCTTTGTTTTGGTGACACCCTTTTTTTCCTCCTTGTCTCCTGTCCTTCTTCTGTCCATCTCTCATGTGTCCACCTGTCTCTGTGTCTGTGTCTGTGTGTGTGTCTCTCTCTCGTGCTCACGTTCCCGCCGGTAAGCCAAGGGAGCGTGATTTTCTGAAGACGTTGCGGTTGGTGAGTGAAGCTGAAGCATGCACGGTTGAGCGGCATGGACGTGACCACGATGATGATGACGATGAGGATAAGGGGGTAGGTGTGGACACGAGTCCTCCTGCCCCCTCATAACAGGACTAATGCAGTGTGTGCTGCTGTGTATTAACTGGAGTGCCGAACCCAGAGAAGCCTGGCTCCTCCTCCAGGCTTCTGGGACTTTCTGCAGACAGTGAGGTTGAGGTCACAGGGATGGGTAAACAGCATCTGCCTCATTGCTGAAAATTGCCTTCTGGGGTTGCTGTGGAGTGCTCTAGAATGCCAGCTCGGTCATTTCTCAAGACACAGATGCTTGAGCTGTGAATTAAAGGCCTGATTCAAGTTCCTTTCACTTCAAGAGTGTGCTAAAGACCCCATGAAATTGTGGATTTTGCTTCATGTTTAGTCTGTTAGGTTTAAGGCATAAAATTGATGACAACATCTCCGGCTCATTGGCATATACCTTTTTTCTGCAACTAAACAAAATTCAAAATGGTTTTTAAGTGATAATATGTGCATACACTAAGTAGACATCGAAAACGCCTCTTTTACCGCCGCACGTACCGCGGCGGCAGCGGTATAAAGTGCATTTGCAGCCTTTGACCGCTGAGTGGCGCTTTAACCACAAGTTATCAAACAAGTGCATCACAGCACATTTTTCGCAAATAGACGTCAGTTTTGCCTCGCTGATGTGTTACATTTGACTGCTTCAGTCAGGGAAAATGAAAGAAAAACACTATAGTTTAAATATTTAATATATTTAATATTTAATATTCACAGATGAAAGTTTGGTATTTATGAAGTTATGTGCATTTCTTAGAACGAATTCAAGCAGGATAAATGTCAAGCCTGTGCCTGAACCTGTGATCATATTTTCTCTAATCTACATGGTATTAAACCATATTTTAGATTTGACACATTTAAAAGGTGTGCAGTATTATTTATATTTATATTTATATATATATTTTATATTTATATATTTTAGTAATATTTATATATATTAATTATGCGTTATATTATTCAAAAGAAATTGTGGTTTACTTTGCATCGGAGCATTAAAAGTGGTAGCCTATTTTAGGGGGGTAGGCTACATGGATTAATATGCAAAATGTCAATATTTTAATGTATCATGCCTATATTTTAATTTATATTTTAAATATAAATATATTTTTTCCTTTAATAAAACATGCATTTTTGTTTTTCGCTACCTGTCCTTTATTTTGACATAACTTATTGGGAAAAAGACATTTGTCTGTAAACTGATTAAGAAATTGTTTCATGTTTAAATGTGAAGCACTGTATAATTTTGTTCCCATTATTTAGGCCTAATTTGCCTAAAACAATAAACGAATAAAATTAAACCGGCACGAGTAAATCTTTGAAATGTCCTCACGATTAAACTCAAGTTCTCTCATTATAATCAACAACATTCACACGATGTAAAAAAAAAGCTTTAGTAATTGACAACTTAAGTGATTTTAAAGGGAACCTTCTTTACCTGCTTTTAAAGTAGGGTAACATCATATGGCCTAAAAAAAATCCCAGTTTTTTTATTTTATTTTAGAAAAGGTTTTAATATAGTTCTTTATCATTCATTTAGCAGTCAAATTTATAACTGCAACAAGATGATTTAAAAAAACAGTACTGTTATACATAAATGCTGGAAAGACCTTTATTTTTTATTTATTTTTTTTTTTTTTAATACTAGCCCATCATGCATCTAACCATCCACTCAGCTTTAAGAGCTGTTCAGATTAAAACTGCAGCTCCGCTGTGAGTCAGTGTCATGGATGGAGGACCTGTTAATATATTTCTAGTTTATATTTCCATCTCGTTATGCCACTGGTTTAGATTTTTTTTTTTTTTTTTTAGAACTTGTTTGTAAATAGAGCAGAAACTTTCTGTGTGTCTACACTGGACGCAAATGTTGTCATCTGTGCCCCAAAGTGTGTCTAAACTTGATGACATCACACTATAGTGTCAAATCATCTGAACACAGTGTCAGAACATTTCATCATAAACAGAACGAGCATCAGTTCACTGATGGGGATCGAGTTCAGTGTATCCATCACTGTGTTCTGTTGTCTTTTGTTGGATCGTTCCACTTGTGTCCGATGTAGACCTGGCATGCGTTTTTTTATTGTCTTATTTTACAGCCCTGCTTGTTTTAATGTTTTTATTAAATATCTGTATTGACTGCATGGTCATATTATAGAATTGTTTACTGCCATGCGACCAACAAAAGTAAAGCTTAGCGAGTCGATGAACGAGCATTGCTGCAGGTTGATTTTTGACGGATGTGCTGTGCTTGTGTTCGCGCGGTCGTCTTCATTTCGTCGGGTGAAACGTCTCTCTCACTCGCAGCAGAGTCTGTGAGCAGCAACAACTTCCCCTCCACGCGCTCTGATACCAGAAACATGCTCCGCCTTCACTCCGTGAATAAAGTATTTCAGTATGTTTGAAATGTTGTGTTCATAACATAGCATATAAAATAATAATAATAATAATAATTAAAAAAAATAACAGGAGAGTTTCAAAGTGGCTTAAGCTATGTGTAAACTTTTTTCCCTATATCACATGCCAAACTAATAACATAGATGTTATTAAGTTGCTTAAGCATTACATCTTTAATTGCTTCTTTCTGCTATGAAAATTTTGCTTGTGATGAAAATAACATCTTTGTCAGTTAGTTTATCTAAACAGATCGATTAACTTCTTCAAGATTTCAAAATCAGATAGCATGCTGATAATGTAGTAGCACTGTAAGATTACATTTGTTTGAATGCATTATTGCAAAAGCGATTGACTGTGAATCTGTTTATATCATGCCTTAACCCGAAAATAATCAGTAAAAGAAATAGACAAACTCTTAACATCCTGCTCGACTCTTGCAGTCATTGTAACCTTCTGATCACGCTAAATATGTTTAACATGAATTCTTGCTGAATATGCAGTTATATGGCTTTTGGCATGAATTGTAGGCTACTCGTGATGGAGCGCTCTTGGAGTGGGTGAAAACCACAAAGCTCATATTCAAGTGTTTGTGCAAAAATTATTAATGTGCATTAATGACAGGGAGGCGCCGTCTCACCACTTTAATTTTAACATGATAATGAATGTATAATTTTTTAATTAACATAATATCGTGGTGTCTCACATACATTAAAAATATATCTACAGAAAGCTTGAAATGTTTTTAGATGAAAAGGAATAGTGTAATGTCTGAATGTTGCATTTCTCTCGTCGGAGAGAGCCAGCACTGTGAATATAATCAAAACAACAGTCCTATATAAACCAGTTCAGCAAGTGAAAGCCTCATAAGACACTGTCCATATGAAAGAGCAATTCACACCTTTATCTCGACCCCCACAAGCCATGAATAACTACCCAAAACCCAACCCCCTCCAGCTGAACAGAATTCGGTCTGTGTTTTGGCTCTGAGGAACGGTGTGTTACTGGGCTGAAACATGCCTGCACTCAGCAGCACTACTCTTTGTATTCATAATTTTCTCGCAGCCCATATTATTATTTTCACAAGACCATAATGATAATAACAAATCATCAATTAATAATTAATCATTATTTTACGAAAATCATTGTTATTTGTGATCGTGGATGTTTGCGGGAGGCTTTAAGACCAAGCGGAATCCTCTGTTCCCGCCTCACAGCGCGCGGGACTCGCGCTCAGTGATGCAGCTTCACTGTCTGCGGTTTGACTTTACTGAATCAGATTGAGGCGAATACAACTTATTGATCATGAGACCAACATTTAGCAAGGCAGGAAAACATTCATTCTACCTGAAGGAAGACGTATTTCACTGAGCTAATGCTGTTAGAGAAAGAGAGAGAGAGAGAGAGAGAGAGAGAGAGAGAGAGAGAGAGAGAGAGAGAGAAAAACGAGTCTAGGGCTATTCTTAAACTAGGAGCTCATTATATTGAAGTACAAATCCAAACATCAGAAACGTTATGCGTTTTATTTATTCACATGCTGTATGGTTGAAATAATATTTTAGTTCACAACTTCAAGTTCCGTTGTTTAAAAAGAATTGCTTTATTGGCTAATGTTTCATAAACCTTCAGTTGTTATGCTCTAAAATCCATGCCATTATTAATTTCACAGTATTTTTACCACCTAAATTACTAATCTTTAAAGTCACAATTCTATAATGGTCAAAATTACTCAGGCCAATGGTATTTTTTAATGACATTATTTTATTATTATTATTATTATTATTTGAATAATTGTAGCTTACATAAATAGGTAAAGCAAAACAAATATTCGGATTGTCCCTTATTTTTTCCCTTGTTTTCTTAAAGAATAAACACGTATTTTTTACAAGAATAAACATGATAACATATTATTAATTAATAAAAATAATTTAAGCAATTAAAACCTTTTTTTTAAACTTGAATTTAAATAGGCTACTATTAAACTAACTTTAAATTCTCAAGGAGTTTATAAGTAAAAAAAAGTTCTAAATTATTATGATAATTCGATTTTTTTAAATGAACAATTCCTGTATAAAATGGGACAGCAACCTAGTGGTTCTCAACCTTTTTTTCCAGCGGGCCGCACTGTGGTCTAAGTGCAAGTCGCATATAATTTACATATTATGTCAGCAATACAAACCAACCTGATTTATAATATTATAGCCTAACTATTATGATATATAATCTATCACATTCATTGAAATAAACAATTCTACTCCCCATAAATAAAACACCTGATGCTGTCGGGAGCTGACCAATTTTGTGAGATTCAGCTTGAAAGGAGTAACAGCACAAAGAAGTTGCGATTGTAACGCCTGTGTTATACTTTCCGCATGAGCAATCCGGACGCAGACACGGCCAGCGCGGATGCAGACTTCTTCAATTTATACTTCTGAATGCGCAGGCTGATGGCCAGCTCTGCAATTGCCCAGAAATTATTGCACATCTGACTGTCTTTATATTCTTTTAGTGATGGATTGCACAGGTTCGAGTAGCAATTTGCTTCTTCACTCTGCCTGTACATGTGCAATTTTGCTTTTGAAGCCTACTGACCACGCGCACCTGTCCGCGCGGTCGTCTGCTCATGAGCCTCGGCACACACTCTCCAATGACGATTTTTACGTCACGCCTACCTAGCGGTCCATAGCGGACTCGCGGACGCAGAAAGTTTGACAGAGGCTTTAAGATGCAGGCTTGCATGACCTGACGCGCAACATTTCTGAAAATGTGCGTTCACAAATGTAGCCTATTTTGATCCAAATATGGAAAGCACTTTTGATTTTAATAATATGAGGTTCTCTCAGGAGATGATTTGCCACATTTCTTCAATTAAGGATTGCTACGTAGTGTATGGTGTTTCTATTTGCCTGAACTCCTTCTAGTGAGTTGTGCGACAAACGAAAAAAAAAACGAAAATCCAGCACTTCTCCATACTGATACTGCGACTATTCACAGTTTGTACATGTTCATTCGTTGGCATTTTTTGAATTTCTTTTTTTTTCTCCCTTAAAAAACAAATGTGTCCATTCTGATGCGCAATTTTACCTTAAAGGCAATTTACCTAATGGCTGTTGATGACTATTTGAATTGAATTCTGCCAAAGTGCGCGCTTGTATGGGTTCGTTAAATGCTTATGCCAGCAGGTCTGCTCATGTCTGAAAATAATATATGAAGAAAAAAAAATCACATAAAAACATTAGGATAGCGTATATTTCATTAGTAGCATATTTTTTTTAATTGATGTAAAAAATAAAATTTTACAAACTGATACGTTTTTTTTTTTTAATTCAGCATGTCGTACGGCCGCATTTGAATTCGTGACGGGCCGCGAGTTGAGAACCACTGCTTTATATCAAACATTTTTAAATCGTCCACAGCTGAGCATCGCGGGAGGCTGATCTGCGCCAGATCGCGTGAAGTGAATGTAATGAACAAAGTCATTTTCAGATGCAATGAAAAAAAACCAAAAAAAAAACAAAAACAAAACAACCCTGGTTAGCCTAGATTAGTCCCAGGCTCTGTTCTGAAGTAAAATAATTATAATTACTGTTAACCAATAACAAATTTTAACGGATTAATCGCCTATTTTCATTTGCTGAATGTTTTCTTTATTTTTTATTTTTTAAACACGCAAAAAAATAATTTAAGTTTGTCAGAGGATAATAATATATGAGTCGTGTATACGTTTCATTTTAACGGATTAATCAACTATTTTCGTTTGCTGCATGTTTTTTTTAAACACGCTAAAAAATAAATCAGAGTTTGTGAGAGGAAAAAAATAGGCTATAAAAATTTTTTTTACAACAAATCCTTTAAATTTAACAAATTTATCAGAACAAAACAATAATTAAAAATATATAATTCTAATGGATAAATATAATTGCAGTGTATAATAATATAGGCTTAGTAATAAAAAAAAAATAATATTAATAATAATTTAAAGCTAAGCATAAGGTAAGCTTGGGCTCTCAATTGGGAGAAATCAAACGTTTCCATATTTGTGATGTTGCCCAGTTGAAGCTTAACTATTATTCATGAGGTAAATAGGCTGTGTGCGTTTCAGTATCCATGGAAAAAAAATCATAATTAACAATATGTCAAAGTGCGACTGCTGTTTCCAGTGAATATGTGCGCGAGGCACCAGCGATCAAACAGCTGAAACAAATAATACTTAATTTTTGGTCACACATAAGGCATAATTAAAAAATGCAAAGTGTTGGTAGTTTGAAAAATCAAGAATAATAACAGAGTTAATACTAATTATTGCTAAATGCTGGACCGTTCCCATTTCGCTCTGCATATGGAACCTGAAGATTTTTTTAAACCAAGAATGAACCGAAATGAAAATGAAATTAAAAAATTTAGCTATATATATATACATAGGCCTTATATTTATTTACGGTTTAATAAAAATATCATACATATGATCCTTTGTGTAAAGGTCTTCTTTTAGTTTTTGTTTAGTAGACTGTAGCCTGAGACTATCCTTCATTTTAAAAATTAACAAATTGTAAAAAAAAATGTTTCTTTTTTTTTAAATGTTACAATGTTATATCATAATGTTATTGTTGTTTTACTTACTGCTATCTCATTTTATAATTACATTCATTTCGCAATCCATCCCTTTGCGCCACCTGGCGGTAGTTTCGCGAATGATTTCAACACACGACTGAATTACAGTTGCCGCGGCGGTAAGGCCCAGATAGGCTGGCCACCTACTGTATATGCAATGATAATGTCAGTGTGATTTTAACCCGTTATTGAACAGGAAGAGAAAAGGAAGAGAAAAGGAATGGCAATAAAAAAAATAATACACTGAAAAAATGGGCGGTGCAGACCAATTCTAGTTTTGTAAACTTTTAGGGTGCGCTGCTTCATGGTTGCAGAAAACCCAGGAGAGATAGCCTTTATGGAGAGAGAATTAAAATGGATAAACTACAAAATAGTTAGGTTTAAAAAGATTACGGAATATATTGATTAGATGTCGTTTTAAAAATGTTCAGGACGTGCTTGTTATTAGAAAGCGGTGTCTGACAGGGAGCTCTCAGCACTTCAAAACTGAAGTTAGTGAACCACTGGAGCCAGACATTGTCCAGAACTTGTGAGTTCGCTTGAACATAAAGCATTGTTAATTGTATAATACATAAAACGAAAAACCGATAGGATACAAAAATTATAGAGAAGCTAGTGTTAGTTTTTTAAGAAAACAAGCAGTTAGTAAATCAATAGAGTGCAATTCTAAAAGGAGCAAGTTTTTTTAAGAATATTATTAGAATAGAGTGCTAGGGTTAGAGCAGGGGTTGGCAACCTACGGCACGTGTGCCAACAGTGGCACGCAGAGGGATAATCGCTGGCACGCAAGCAATAAGGAAAACTATAATGACGAACAGTTTGATGTAATAACTTCTCATAGTCACACAGCCTGTTAGGAGCTACAAATACTATTAAAGTGTGAGAATTAACTTGCATGGATGCACGTGCAAACACTGCACATACTAGGTGCTTCAAAATCAAAGCCTCGGTCTAACAGCACTCGTCAATGTCAAAATGACTGAGATGGCCAATCAGATCAAAGTAGGCGGGGTTTACTGTACACAGAAGCAGAGCGCGAAGCGTCAGTTTAACGTTAAAGAGAGTGAGGTAAGATGAAGCTGCAAATCAATTAACATTAGTCAACTTTTAATAATACGTTTTACCATAGAAATGTTAAATGACCTAAAGCTATATCCAGTGATGAAAAATTTTCTGAAATATGGCCATTTTGAGAGAAAGAAAGTGGGGGGGGGGGGGGTAAATTGTGTCTCTCTCTGCAGACAATGAAGCGATTTTGCCCCTTTGTTGTTGAGAAATATAATGTAGCGATTCAGTATCGATTAATAAAAGTAGCGTGACAACACTCATAGGTTTATGAGCTTCTGAATGCTACTTTTTGCACAGCACGATCTCAGATCTCTGTGTGTGAGTGGTGTGTGTTGTGTGTGTGTGTGTCTGTGTGTGCACGTTCATCAATTAAAGCAGTGCATTAACGTTGATTAAACGTTAAAATTGTGTATGTACCATTTAAATACAGAATTATATCGGGGTGTGGGGGGGCGGGGGGGGGGGGGGGGCTGTGCACACTTGGCACAGTGGTTAACCATAAAAAAAAAAAATGGCACGTCATGCCGAAAAGGTTGCTGATCCCTGGGTTAGAGGGTCAAATAAAGATAGAAGAGATGTTCTGTTTGGGTTATTTATCTGTCCTGTAGTGTGCTGCATGAATCACATATTCTGGTAACCCAAAAACTGCAAACAAATCAGCATTTAAGCAGTGCTCAATTGCTTGTACTTAGTTTCTTTTGTTCTTTTAATTGCTGACTGTTTACTTGTGTTTTGCATGACTTTTCATTTATATAATTTAGTGTAGTATTAGTTTCTCTGTATCTGTTGAAGCATTTCATGGGGTCTTTTAATGTTCATCATGAAGTTTACACATACTGTACTTGTCTTTCATGAAAAGTGCTATTTTATGTGATAGAAACCTCTTTTGTTTTTGACTGATAGAACATTTAGTCAGTTTTTCTATTCTGTGAACAAAACACATTGAAAACACACAGAACTCATGTCAGTCCTTTACTTCCAGCCATAAAGGGTGACATGGTTCTTCAGAATTGATCCATCATCTGCTCAATCGTTCTCATTTCTGTACTATACATCAAGTTTGATAGCCGACTTTGAGAAGTTCATCCACAAACTCCATCAGATATTTTCAGGTTTTCCATTTGCTTTTTTCCCGTTTCACTGCTTCCCGTCTTGGCCCAGTCCACATCTCTTACCTTGCATTTGGCTTGAGTTCCTTCAAGGCATCATGTGATATAGGGTTGACCTGTGGGAAGCCTGATGTACTTCAGTCAGTCTAGCTAGGCACTGATGTGCAGCTGACGGTACGTTGAGTGTCTGGTGCCTGATGACGCATGCGCTGATGTCTTCTCTCTCTCCTCTCCTCACAGCCGCGGGAGAAGGGCCGCATGCGCTTCCACAGACTCCAGAATGTACAGATTGCACTGGACTACCTGAAGAGACGGCAGGTAAGACCAGTGAGAAGAACAATCAACAAAGACAGTGTGATTCCTATTCCAGTTTTTAAACTGGTATATGAGCATTAAAATCTCAAAACATTGGACATTACATCAGTTTCTGTTCTGTGTGGTTTCTGAATCAACTCTTGAGAAGAAAAGAAGCACAACTGAAGAAACATAGCACATATTACAGAAATACAGAACACAGGTAGAACATTTCAATGTCAAGTCAGGGGTGTGTTTAGAGTTTTGGGGGCCCTACACAAGCAGTCCCTTGAGGGGCCCCTCAGTAGAAACCTCACAGTTGCATGGTTTGCATGGTGCCTAAACACGATAATGCTACTGTAAGTTACATTTGCAATTCAAAACAACACTGACTAGTTCTCATAGAGATCAGCTCAAATTTAATTTGTTTCAACAAAGTGATTGTTAATTCCACTCATGCTGTGACACAGACCAAAGATTCCTGAGGGATCTAAATATTGTTAGATCTGCTGTTTGAATATTATTTGGATGATAATATTGTAGCATTTTTTGATAAACTATGCATTGCACACTTCTAGTGAACATTTAAGGAAGTGAATATAGGATAACTTTACAAAATAGCCAAAGACAATGTTATTTTTCTCGACCAATATAAATAGTTACAGTGCATCTCATACACTGAAGGAAGGGTTTAGTTGGTTATAAAATAGTTAACCGTTCATTTCAATGAGGGAAAAGAAACATCTGATCTGGCTATCTGTGAAAAGATAAATACAAGCAGTTCTGCTCAAGATGATACGTGACACATGAGGAAGCAAACTTTGTCCTCTGAATTCACAAATGACCCCATGCATGAGCTCTCATTTGTACTTGCTTCAGTACATTTACATTTATTCATTTAGCTGACACTTTTATCCAAAGCGACTTACAATTGCTATGTATGTCAGAGGGCGCATGCCTCTGGAGCAACTAGGGTTAAGTGTCTTGCTCAGGGACACATTGGTGTCTCACAGTGGATTTGAACCCGGGTCTCTCACACCAAAGACATGTGTCTTATCCACTGCGCCATCAACACCCCAGTAGACTAAAGTAGACTAAAGTTGAAATGCCTGATCCAAGAATAAACCTGCTTTCGGTTTGCTGTTAAGCTGAGAAATAGTCATGACTGAAGATGAATTATGATACACTTCACATAACCCACATGCTTTGTTTTATTTTGATTATAAGCATTAAAATCTATAAATATTTACATAATAAGCCACTCTGTGTGTAAGAGTGATTTTATCATGTTAAGGAGCTGATCTTTTGTATGACTCAAAATAATGGCAAACTTGGTACGATTACAGGCACCAGTGTTTAAAAAAAGATTGCAATTATTAATAATTAAAATTGGAATCAGTAATTCACCAGTCATCATTATAGAAAGGTCACAGCTTCAAGCATGGCTGTTTCAATCAGAAATGAGAAATGTAAGCAGTCAGTCTCCATGCCCTAAATAAACATCCTGTCCTCTGGTGCCCTCTTGAGGTGAGACTCTGACCATGAGACATCACTGCTGTGTTTGTTATAGATTTACTGCTCTTACAACTCTTTATAGTCTAGAAGTAAGTTGCTTCATAGATTAGCATTAGAAAACAAATGCATTTCTAATAGCAGCCTTGTAAATGACTTTTTGCCATCATGCACTTTTAAGTATTCTTATTCAGTTCAGATCTAGTTTATTTGTGCAGTATTCTTAACAATATTATATATATATATATATACATATATATATATATATATATATATATATATATATATATATATATATATATATATATATATATATATATTATGGCAAGGCGTTCAGGAAATAATTATATTTATAATATGAAGTCTGAATATATATAAAATGAAAGTTTGAATATATAAAACGATTGTCTGAAAATCATTGCAAAAGCAAAAGCAATGAACGAGTCCACACAAAATTTAGTAGCAGCAATTTTAAGTAACGATCGTCTAATTAATACCCTGGCGAATGCGTGTACGGGCCAAAATACTGGCAACCGCACTCAACATCGTTCTACTGTTGAAGAAATGTATTCGCTATTTCACGGGCGAAGATTGTAGATAGCTGTGGGTGGTCCCTGTGAGGTAGAAGGCATGTTTCTCTTTGTAATGCTTGCTTGATAAGCAGGAACTTCCTGGGTTGTGAAGTTCACCGCATTCGCTCTTCCGTGGAGAAATAGTGAATACATTTCTTCAACAGTAGAACGATGTTGAGTGCGGTTGCCAGTATTTTGGCCCATACATGCATTCACCAGGGTGTTAATTAGATGATACTTAAAATTGCTGCTACTAAATTTTGTGTGGACTCGCTCATTGCTTTTGCTTTTGCAATGATTTTCAGACATTCGTTTTATATATTCAGACTTTCATTCTACATATTCAGACTTCATATTATAAATATAATTATTTCCTGAACGGCTTGCCATAATATATATATATATATATATAAATATATAGGTACATCTCAGTAAATGAGAATATCCATGCCACACCTCACTGATGCTGGAGTTTGTGCTAAAGGAGCCCCGGCCAAGTATTGAGTGCATAAATGATATACTTTAAAAAACTTGAACTTTTCTGTTTTGCAAATCCTTTTTTATTTTATTATTATTATTATTATTATTGATATTAGGCAATATTCAAATATTTTGAGATACTGGATTTTTTACTTTAATGAGCAGTAAGCTGTAATCATCAAAAAAAATAAATAAAATAAATAAATAAATAAATAAAACCAAAACAAACAAAAAACATTATTTTCCTGTATCTAGAATAAAAGGTTTCACTTTTTGAAATGTTACAAAAAAAATCATGATATTCTATATATATTCTAATTTTTTGACACAAAAGCACACACACACACACACACACACACACACACACACACACACACACACACACACACACATATATATACACACACAGTGTATGTGCCTGTAAATGTGTATAAACAATAATAAAACATCATCTGCCTTCAAATACTTATTTCTCATCTTATTTACAAATGAATTTGAATGAATGAATGAATGAATGAGTGAATGAATGAATGAATGAATGAATGAAGTAACTGAATCAGATATATTCTGTGTAACTGAAAGCAAAACAATTGCCTTGCTTGTTATAATATTAATGTGTTTAGGCATTGTAGACGTTATCTAAATCTCATTACATACAGTTTTGAATGATTCTCTATGTATATACATATATAAAAGAAATGCATAATTAAAGTAAAAAATGTCATTATAGAAGCAGTCATTTTTTTCGGTCTTTATGAACAGTTGCAGAGCGATGTATGATTATGTTATCATCTCACTCGTGCTCTCAGGTGAAGCTGGTGAACATCAGGAATGACGACATAACAGACGGAAACCCAAAACTGACATTGGGATTAATATGGACCATAATTCTGCACTTTCAGGTGAGCCAATCAAGTCTCATAATATATTTTTATTGATTATTTATTGGCTTTGATGCTTGATGTAGGTATTTCCAAGTGCTCATTATTTCTTACAGAGTAGTCATATATCAACACTGCACTTCATTCTCTGACCACAGGACGGCACACAGGTGTGTGCAAACACAATAGCTCAAGTGTGTGCAGATATTTACTGAAAAGAGCTCGAGGCAATACAGCTAATAATGCCTTAGAAACGAGCCAAAATACCTTAGCAACCGCCAATTAAAACCACATAGTGTTAAAACTATAAATGTTACTCTAATATAACTAATAGAGTCCATAAATAAACTTCAGGTTTCAAGGCTTCCTCAAGCCAGCATTCAGAGTTTGTTTTCATTTTCCATTTCTAGTATGAAGATTGTTCAGTTCAGGGTGATAACACACTCAATCAGCTGACTTAATGACTCATGTGTTAAGTTACTAACCACCACCTACTGCTAGTTTAGCTGAGGACATTTCTTATTTGTATATTCATAAATGCATTTAAAGTTTAATCTCATAATATTATTTATTGCAGTTGTAATTATTGTTCTTTGCAGTGTCAATTATTTAATCTGACTGGTAGCAGCCCTATAGTGTATATTGAATTTATTGATAAATTGTAGTAATTTCTACAAATCTAAACAGATTAAAAATAGGCCTTTGTAAAGGTAAATCAAAATATGCAGATTTAGGTATGTAAAAGCTGATAGGACACTGATGAAAATATTGCTTCAGAATAAATTCACACACTCTGTGATGTGATGTTTTCTGTCATGTGCCTTCATGCAGGAACGTTTCCCCGTTTTAATGAAAGTCTGCGATGCGCCAGAATCTTCAATTATGTGATGTTCCTCAGTCACTACACTGTGAGATTGATTTATTAAGGTCATTATTTTAGCATCAACATGTAGTAGCTGAACATGGAAAATAGTTGTGTTATTACACTTTTATTGCAAAGTATAAAAAAATTGGAAATGGAATTTTTCAAGATGAAAATTACAGAGATTTTTTTTTTTTTGCATTTGAATTTTGCGACAGGCTTTTACAACCATTCTGGCAGTATTTCTGTGCTTCAGCTGCCTCACACACAGGTTCTGCAGGTCTGAGCCTGTGAAACTGCATCAGATGTACAGTATATAAGACCGAGGAGGAGAGGAGGCCTGTGTTCCTGCTTTCAAATTGAGACACATGCATCAGATTGAGGTCTTTGCCCATTATATCTCACATTTTCATACAAACCATATTTCAAATGTGTAAAATGCATCCAGTTCAAGTATTCCTTTGAAGAGGTCTACTGATTTCGGACACACTGCACTGCAGTAGGATATTAATATCCTTGGCTCGGCTGCTTGTTTGGTTTGAGGTCATGTTATGATTGAAACATTTTAGCAGTAGCCTGAAGTCAGGCAGAAGACAACCTGAGTCCAGACTGTCACAGCTCTTCCTGATTCACTTCTCTTGGAACGGAAGACTGTAACAACTTCACTGCACCTCGATCTCACAAACCAAACTGACCCACAGCCTCCCTGATGGCCCACAGTGGGCTGAAGGCTTACAAAAAACACAAAGCACAGTCCAAGAATGTGTTGAATAATGCTTGGTTTCGTGAAAGTTGCTGACAGGTAGCGTGGGGCCGTGCCGGAGCACCTGTCGCTGTCAGTCTCACGCGAGCCGTTGGGCCTGTTTCTAGAATTTTCTAGGGATCCAAGGTGAAGTCTCTGTGATATTATACTGGTAAGATGTGACAAAAGGTTTAGCACATATTGGGCCAGATTTACGAAACAGGGCAAATCTTTTTGGGGGGGGGGGGGGGGGGGTGGGGTTGGTAAATGATGGTGCAAATATATGGAGCTTATAATATGATAAAACAAATTATTGACAAGTGTCATTTCACAAAACTGAATATTATGTGGCATTTAATATAATCAATGGGTGCTAGTGCTCTACTTTCGCTCACGTCATGTGCAGACACAGTGGCATGCTAATCACTTTCACACCAAATATACTTTAAAACAAACACCAGAGACCACTTCGACAAATGTTTCACATGCTGAGAATGTTAACCTAACATATAAGTATATTAATCATAAATGTTTAAGAATCACTTAGGCTAGCTTAAAAATTCAATTAGTTTTGTCATATTATAAGTTCCATACAGATACTAGTAAACTGACTACTGCGAACCTTTGCATGATTCATTGAAATACTCTCCTCCCATTCATTTTTGCATCTGAAAGGGAAACACCTACACATGCATGTGCAGCAGAAATAACTGTCCACGCCTTTTCAGTGTGTCTTCAGTAAACCCTGGTTTGCACTGGAACAAGCTGTTAGTAGGTCTGGCCCCTTGTGTGAGATCCATAAAAGAAATGAGCTTAATTAGTAATTATTGCCTCAGCAAACACTACTATTGGACCTTAAATGAGTGTTTGGAAAATAACTTGCTGTATAAGCTAATATGTTTTACAACTATGGCTCCAAATGAGTTTACGTAGCCAATATAAGTTATTATCTTCCATATCTATGACCATTGGTTTATGTTTGTTTGTTTTACGTGCTGGACATGATCCTTTTGAAAGCTTTGCTCTTGTTTCGAGCCAGATTAAAGAGCAAACGGCATATTCTTCCATGCCGCAGAGCCAGCCACGTTGTCCTGTTATTTTTAAAGGCCACATGACAGGCCAAGACTCTCTCTCAGCCTGGGACGTCCTAATCGAATGGCTCAACTTGCTGAGCAGAGCTCTCACACGCGGCACACAGTTTCCATCAGGGAATGGATGAGAGTCTGTCCTGCTCCCCTCCCTTTCCCTCTCTCTTTCTCTCTCCAGCCTCCGACCGCTAAGGACATAGAGCCGGAGTCAACCATGGAAACTCAACACCAGCAGGGCTCCGGGGGTGGCTGTGTTTACACATCACATGAGGACTGGGACGTTTCCTCAGCTGTGACAGCAGTGTTGGTTTCTGTTTCTTGCTGGGCGCCTCGATCTCTATAGTGTTTGTTCTGTAGGATCAGGGCAAAGGGTGTCGTCTCAAAGGTCACTGAAATTTCAGTGTGTTGGCAGCGTGAGAAGAAAAGGCCGGGCTGTGAATACAGGAAGCAGAAGTTTGTTTGGAGTCTCAGAGGGAATTATATCATCTGCTCCACTTTGGCTATTGGGACTATTCATCTGACATAACCTCCGTAACCAACCACTTGCAGGGAAAAAGATGGCTGTTATTACCTGGGATAAGAAACTCTTGAACTTGCTGAACTTGTTTACAGCTGACAGGAAAAAGTGAAACTTTCTTGATGGAGAGCCTTGTTAGTATGAGCAAGCGCCATGGGTAATATGTGTGGATGTGTGCGGGGCTCTAAAGAGGAGTGTTATGTTGATCCCACGAAAGCCCCAATCAGCCCTGCACCAAAGGAGCTCAGTGGACGCCTATACTTTCAAAGGAGAAAGAAGAGGAAATCTGCAGAGTTCAGTGCTACTGACTCTTTGAGAAGCCATGGGGCTGAGAGCTGTAGGAGTGATGACCTGGAGGATGTCACATCTGGTAGTAATTCCTTCAGTCAGGTTGGTATGTTAAACTCGGAGCAAGATGAGATTCCAAGGCCCAGGCAGCCCAGTATCAGCCATGGGGTCTATGTTGGAGAAGTCCCAGTTCCCCGAGGGAAAACCGGCAGTAGACCAAGTGTTCATCAGATGGATAAGGACAAAAGCAGACCCACTGTGGAGCATAATATACATAGGGTCACCAAGAGCTCCAGAAGCATCTCCTCGAAGGACGGGCTCTTGGAAAAGAAACTCTTGAGGAGGCAGTTGAGGAGGGCAGTGAGTTTTGGAGCTGTGGAACATATGCTCCAGACACTGAGAGGAAAAAGCTCCTTGAGGAGTGGTGTGGATCATCAGTTGGAAAACATGGAGGGCTACTCCAAAATTATATGGGACACTCAAGTGCACAGGAAGCGGAGGAGGGCCCACACTTGCTTAGGTTTAGTTTCCCAGGCTACTTTGGATACTGTCCAACAAGATCTTAAACATCCTTTTACTGAACGGCAGG
The DNA here is from genome assembly GCF_963082965.1 of Carassius carassius. Taxonomy (NCBI): domain Eukaryota; kingdom Metazoa; phylum Chordata; class Actinopteri; order Cypriniformes; family Cyprinidae; genus Carassius; species Carassius carassius. Next base: position 29,771,393 of record NC_081768.1, on the reverse strand, counting down.
AGGTAATCGCAGCATCTGTCAACATGTGACATGCCATTTATGGAGCAATGCTACAATTTTTGTGACATTACTTAAAAAAGAATTTAAACTAAATATCATACACCCTTTACTTATGATACACGCTGGGTTTACTCCATGTTGTAATTGCCATAATTGCTAGATGACAACCCGCAACTTTGTAGTGGTCAGTCTGTGCAAGTCGGGGCTCTTAGAAAAGTCTGAGTTTTCAAGTTGTTATTTTGAATTCTACAAAGACTGAATGATTGTATTTCTGGTAATTCTTACATTATGTGAATATAGCTATAAAACAGCCTTGATTGCCTTATTGTTTTTAGAAAATAGTTACTACGTAATAGAAATATTTAGGCCAACTGTAATTAATTTGACTCTTCCAAGTGATCATCAGTCTGTGAGATGGCGATACATGATATCATCTTTCTAATATAATTATTTACTTGCTTAGTTTCATTGCTGGAAAGTTAACCAACTCCAGCATAAGGCTAAAAGCAGCCAAATGTTTTTTTTAATATGACTGAATTTGTATTGAACATGATAACAATTTAATAGAAACATTGTACGTTACTAAATATAATTCTTACATTTCCTCAGTTATTTAAACAGCAGCTACAGAAAATGAGCAAAGAACATTTACATTACCAAAAAACATCACTACATCACATAGACTTCAGTCTAGAGTGAGTTTATGCACTTTAAAAACAGTCCCGTTATAATCAGTGAAGCTATCCTCACTGAACTATGATTAATAAATATTATACATTGGATATTGTTATGATGAGAGAATTTGCACGAGAGCTAAATTCAGTCAGCAAGTGTGCAATGAACCGCTCAACTCAGTGTGTTTCAGCGATGACTCATCTGAACGCATCTCATTGGCCATTGTGTTCATAAACTCATCGTAAATATGTGATGGTTTATTATGCGCTTAACACCACAAAAACAAGAAAAAAGAAATATGGCAACATCTTTGACAATCGTCGATACACAATACTATAATTTATCGCCACAACCTTACTCTCTACTGTTTGAGACATGCAAATTAATTTAGTTTGTACTTTCCACTAGAAGGTACCAAGGGTCATAGTTGACTTCTATGTTGCCTTGTGATGTAACTAGTAACAGGTACTTTGTGTCATAGCTGTGACTGTATTCTTTATTTTAGCTATATTGACCCATCAGCATCTAGAAACTCCAGAGAGTTTCCATAATGTTGTCATTCATCTTGAGAGTCATGGCAGTGGTTAGTCAGGGCTGACATGTTTTGGTGTGTTTGGTTCTTGGTTTAATAGCTCAGTCTTTCCACAGCCACAGTCTACACACCATGTGCTCTGCTGCCTTCTGACAAGCTATAATTACATCGGCCGCCAGATTCTTTTGAGTTGACTTGAATGTCAGCATGAACATGTTTTGTACACTTAGCAAGCTGTGATTGATTATTAAGCTGTTGATTTTAATATGTGGTGGTATAATGTGTTTTCTTAAATCAGTAGGTGCTGGCTTAGCTTTAGTTCCAGGCATTTGATTTTAGAGTTGCAAATCCTTTTTAGCAGTGTGAAGTCATGTGAGATCTCTGATGGTCAGTGGACTCTGTGTGTGTGTGTGTGTGTTATCGGTCACTGTTCATTAGTAACTATCAGCATATTCACTGCATATACTGCGTACATGGAGACTACTATAAATAGCTCTAAATGAAGAAAGAGAGCAACCAACCTGTGCTGGTAAATCACTGATCAAATGCCTCCAACTGAGCTTCATTGCTGTAACAGCAGAAAACAGACATTTGGAAGTGATCACAGTTTTATTATGGAGTGGCTATTGGCACCCAGGTGTAAATACAGGCACTTAAATAGTGTTTTTGACCTGCAGTGGGTGTGGCAGATAAGGAAGACATCCAAAATGGGCAGTATTATAAATACCATAGCATATAATATCTATATACAATGCTATTATACTATAGACAACATTTGTTACTACACAGGATGCAAATATGTATCTGCTATCTGCTATACTTTGGCACAGAATGTCTGCTGTGATGATCTCTTTTTTAAATGACGTTCTTGTAATTTTCAGATCTATTTACATAGAGGGGAAATGATTGATATCATGTCAATGCATTAAATTGCATTTTCTGTATGTACTGATGCATGTATTTTTATTCATTTTTAATTACAAAACTCTTGAAGCGTTTGTTAGATTATTTACAGAACAGATTTGAATTTACTTTATGGCAAAAACTACATTCATTTAAAAAAAGGTGCAATTCTCTAATAACTGTGATTACTTTTTAAAATAAGACAAGGTATGAAAAGAAGACTCTTAGCTACGTTATAACAGTTGTTCTCAAGAAAACATGTCTTCTTTCCCGCCTGCAGATCTCGGACATCCACGTGACAGGAGAGTCCGAGGACATGACAGCCAAGGAGAGACTTCTGCTGTGGTCCAAGCAGATGACCGAAGGCTATGTAGGCGTCCGCTGTGACAACTTCACTACCTCGTGGAGGGATGGACGGCTCTTCAGTGCTATTATTCATAAGTACAGGTAACAACTCAGCAATGTCCATTTCCAAAAAAAATAAAAGATAAATACCATGTCCAAATATGCATGACTAATCTTATATTTCAGCCCAGAAAGAAATTATATTTTTCCTAAAGAAAACAAAGCCTATTTGGGGGCTGGTAAGATAGCTGTCCTAAAGTAGATTTCATTTTCTCAATGCTAAATGTAATTGTTCCTCATATGCTCTTTATGTGTATGATGTCCTCGATTATGTGCGTACAAGTCTTTGACAAAGTCTTGACATCGATTTCGCCTGGTGATTTACACAAACCCAGTGTTCTTCCAGAGTTTGAGTAAATGAAAATGCCTGTCACCATCACGCGTATACTTTTTGATTGAAGCAAGACGTTGATGTGTAATATAAACACATATCTGACACTGAAAGATATCAGACATGCAGAGACAGTGAAATAAGATTGTATTGTCGCGGTTCTGTCTTAATTCAGGCCCGACCTGGTCGATATGAGCAGAGTATCAACACAGAGTAGCAGATCCAACCTCGAGCAAGCGTTTGGTGTGGCTGAGCAGCTCGGAGTGGCCCGACTGCTGGACCCAGAGGGTGAGTCTCAGCGCCAAACTAATGTCCTCATCCATGTTATGTCATTAGGCATTATTATATTGTCAAAAACAAAGTTGATTGGTTGAATATGTGTAAACTGTCAGTTATTTATTGTTTTCATTTAATTATTTTTTTTAAGCATGGATTAAATAACATTAGAATTTTTTTTTTTTTTTCTGGATGCATCATTCTGCATTCATTGATTAGCTACCCCTGTTGAAAAAAACAGCATATGCTGGTGAGGTATGTTTTGAAGTATGGTTTCTGGTTTAAACTGGTCCTTAGCTGGTCCTGAGCAGGAACTAGATGCTTAGGACCAGCTTAAACCCAGCTCACGACCAGCTCAGGACTTGCTTCAAAACATACCTAACCAGCATATGCTGTTTTTTTCCCAACAGGGACCTCAGCTGCCCATACTCTTCTTTACTTTTGGCCGCCCTCTCCTTTTTCACCTCTGCTCTACTTTGTTTCAAATGTCATTAGAAAACAAATTCATCATCATGCCACCGTTTTCTCATTAAAAACATTTTCACAAAGATGAGACCATAGAGTGCCTTTGTTTCTCTTGGTGATGTGCGAGGCTCTTGAGATGCGATTGTTGTCTCAGAGTGAGAATGAGCTGCTAGTTGCTAGCTGCTAACACAACTCTGCTAAATGTCTGGAGTGAGCCGTCACTGATTCAGCTTTGACGTGTGGTTTTCTGGTGCAGCACAAACCGTTCCTCCATACAGGGAGTCACCAGAGCTGCAGTCTGAGTTTCAGATGCGGGATTTCAAGGTCATTTGTAAAACAACACTGCGATCTAAGAATAGCATTCAATGCCCAACACTATCCTCAGCAGACTAAACCATGAATTCAACACTTAATAAAACTGTTAACTGTCTGTGATGGAAGGTTACAAGAAGTATTATTTGTTGCAAAACTGTTCATTGTTTTATACATTTGCATGTTTGTCCATTCGAGCAGATGTGGACGTGTCGTCTCCTGATGAGAAGTCTGTTATTACGTATGTATCAACGTTATATGACGTCTTTCCCAAAGTACCGGAGGGTATGGAGGGCATCAGTGCAAATGTAAGTACAATCACATATAGCTATAATATTACTAACTCTGTGAAAAAGAAGTACACTTTAGCATAGCTTAAAAAGAGCATAGTTACGGAAAAAAGTGCTAACTGAAGGTAATGTTTTCAGAGTAATATTAATGCAACTAGCTGAACTTCAGAGCAGTTGTTTTAAACATGCATCTGTACAACTTTATATGTAGTGATAAGATAAGTGTACTTTAACAAAACAGAAAAAAACTATGTGCTTTAAAGCAAACCTTAATTTGACATTTTGAGGTAAAAAAGTGCACTTTCTGAATTTGTACTTAAGACATGAAATTATGCTCTCTTTAAGTTCACTCAAGTGGCTTTTTATTAGACTACAAATGCATATGCAATACAATTAAGCACACTTCTTTTTCACAAGTGTCGCACTGAAAACAGTACAAATACAAATCACTTAAAGGGATCGTCTGTGTTAGATGTGAGCTCTAGTAAAGCATGATTTCTGAGGATACCCCGGCTGATAGCACATACACATCTCAAGGATGATATTATCTACCTGCGTGATGTAGTCAGGTTTTAGCTGGGTGGGTGTTGAATTTGCTCGGTCTATACAAAGAAACATTGTGTCTACATTTCCACATTACATAAGCATTGCATGTTTCTTGGAAGAGTTGAAGGCTTATGAAGGAATCTGTTGATTCTCTGGAATCATTCCCAGAACACTGGATGATTGAGGAAGAGTGTGAAGTGTGTATGCTGCTTTCCATTTAAGACACATTGACCTTGAATTCAACGTGCTTGCAGTTCTTGAATAAATGAACAAATGAATACGATATGAAGAAAGTGATACGTTCTATAAAATGCCTGTTTACAATTTTCTTACAATTACAGTGAAATATAAAGATCTTAACCAAAAGTTGATGTTCCTGAAACAGGATGTGGACATTAAATGGGTTGAATACCAGAACATGGTGAAGTACCTCAGCCAGTGGATCAAACACAATGTGACTGTTATGTCAGACAGAAATTTCCCCAGAAACCCTGTGGAACTAAAGGTGAGATGCCTCACACTTTCATATTGCTGTTAAGAATGTAAGTCCATGTTACTCTGTGAGTTTCCTGAATGGATAGCTGATTTATTTTTTCATGAAATTATGTAAATAATTTAAATTGTATGTGTATGTATATATATATATTTTTTTACATAGAAAATCCATAAACCATATATTTATGCAAAACAATGTTTTTTATTATTTGGAAGTAAGAAGTCTAGCCCAGACAGTTGCTTGTACAATTAGTGCACATGCAGCTTTCGCTCTGTCGGTACATTAACGGTACATGTCCCACTCGAGAAAACCATCGAAGCCTGAAGAGCAGCTCCATCTTTCTGCGCTCATAACTCGAGTGGCTATGTTGTCTTTTTCTCTGTCTGATGAATAGAAATCTCTTTTTTGTCAGGACTAACACTTTTTGACTTTACAGGCACTTTATACGCAGTATCTACAGTTCAAAGAGAATGAAATACCACCAAAAGAAAATGAAAAGGCCAAAATCAAGCATCTCTACAAAATGCTAGAGGTTTGTGTCTTTTTTTTCTTTTTTGATCATTCATATTGTTGACGTGTACGTGACATGTGTAGGGGTGTCTTAAACGCTGCTGTATGTTGGGGTGTAGGTGTGGATAGAGTTCGGTCGCATCCAGCTCCCTCAAGGGTACCATCCTAATGATGTGGAGAAGGAATGGGGCAAGCTGATCGTGGCCATGCTGGAGAGAGAGAAGAGCCTGAGGCCTGAAGTGGACAGGTATGAGATGATTGACACACGAATATGGGTGGGGATTACATGCATTCTACTGAGGAATTCACTTGACATTTTGACATATACATTCTTAATATTTTTTATTATCATATCAAACTAGCAACAATACAATATTTTAAATTTTGAGGTTTTAGAACTAGGATGTTTTTAAAAAGGTAATATTTCTTCATTTATAATGGTCAGCTCAACTGATTTTGAAGTGATTTTTCGTATCGTATGCTCTTTTTGTTTGGATGATATATGGCAGGGATGCAGAACTCATCCCTGTGCAATTGTTTTTACTATGCATAGTTTGTGTTTATTGTTCATACTCAGATTGAAAATATATTTCTCAGAAGAAGAAAAAAACTTGTTTTGTTTGGTTTTGTTATCAAAAAACACTCTTTCCATTTTCTTTACTCATTAAAATGTTTTTGGACCCATCTCTATTGTTAGTTAACGAAATAGGCCTGTTTTTTTTTTACTTAAAAGCGCAGATAACAATATTGAAATAAATGGCTTTAATTTGCTTGGGGAATGGTATATATAAACAACCTTTTATTTGGAAGTGTAAAACACCCAGACACAACTTTCTAAAGAAAGATTTATAAAGAAAGATAACTTTAGGAGTTTCTGTTTGAGTACACAGTATAAAAAAAACCCAACTGTTGCTTGCATTTTTCTTAAAATTCTGTAATATCATTCATTCTTTGAGAAAATAAAGTAAAATTGATACTTTAAATTAGTTAAATTTAAACTGTAAGTTCTCCTGTTTATAACTATATATGGCACTTGACTCTGGCTGCTAGAATAGGTCTGAAAAACAAAGAAAAGTGTCAGGCGCCCCAAAAATGTTCTAGGTCTTTAAGGGTTAATTATCCCACGACATAATTTAAAATTCACTTGCCAGTGCAGTTAAACAGTTTATTAGGAACAATCAATGCTGACTTTTAAAGCTGATTTTTTTTTTTGCATCATTTCTCCAGTCACACAATCCTTCAGAAATCCTTTTAACAATCTGATTTTCTACAAAAACAAAAAAACATTTATTTTTATTATTATTATTATTATTATTATTATTATTATTATTAATGTTGAAAAGAGCCTGAGAACATTGTTTGTTACATTTATTACAGTTACATATATATTATTTACATCAAGCTTTTGAATGGTATAGTATTGTATATTGTTACTGAAACTTCATAATATTTCACTTGATTATACATTTAGTCAGGAATTATAGTTTGGAAAAAGTCTAACTAGTAAAATGTTTACACGTTATGTGAAAACGAGTACAAGTATATAAATAAATTAAAAGATACTTATGTTTATGAACTCTGCTGAATAAAGTGCTTCATTCTGTTTTTTTTTTTTTTTTGAGGAAATCCAAATCTCAAATCCTCAAACACATCACATCTTTTTGGGGTGAATAATGTATTATTCCTCTCATCGCGAAGCAAACAGTAAAATAGAAGAACTTGAAGAACAGTCTCGCTGCTTTTTCTTCTGTGTGGGCGTATTCAAGCCGCGCACTTCAGTTTGAATCTGAATAGCGCGTTCAGCGCGGGGGCGTGGTCACATTAGAAGATAATGAAGACAGACGTTAAAAACAGACATCGCATTGTTTTCATATGGATTACTTTATCACAGAATATTTGTTTTCGGCAGCACTTTGTTTAGTTTAAAAGTAGACATGTCAGGCTTTCTATAGATATCTCTCTCATGTCTCTTCATTGAGTATTTACTAAGTTATAGTTCATTTTATTGACGCATGTCTAAATGAAGATCAGACAAAGACAAAGGCTGCAGAAAGCACACCTTGTTTGTTATCTTTATTTTATAAGTGAACAAAGTTCTGTCGTTATTATATCTGTATACAAAAAAGTAGTATTGCTCTTATCTGTACGATCAAAACTGAAAGTGTTTTTCACTTAAAAATGTCCACTAAAGTACTTCTGTATATCTGATGTACAGTGACACATTATATAAGAATATAAGGAATCAAAGTTGCCACGTTAGCATGTTCCAGTTAGCTCCTGCTGGTAGATATTTTGTTTCTCCTTTAACGGAAATTGCTTAATTTTCTGTATATTCTGATGAAATAAAATGATGATGTTTTTCAAGTGATATTTATAATACCAATATTTATAGTATTTTTTAGTTTAGTAGGTGTTTTATCAGTGCAGAGTTCTTAAAAGAGGTTAGCTTAAAAGAATCTGGTCAGCCCTGCACCAGCCAAGCAACTGCCATTGAGATGAACATGAATGATATCGATGGCTTACTCTCTGGAGCAGCTTGTTAGATGACTGCAAACACTGCGCTGCTGTCAAAACACTGCTTGGTTTGTTTGAGCATCCCAAACAATTCAATATAACATGTTTATATCTGATCAGTTGGACATGAGGAAGTGTTCCTCGGACTCAACTATTGTGTCAATCATTTATGAATCCATTCTTATGTAAATCGTTGAATAATGAATTGAAATGAGTGTTTTGTTTGTACAGTTTGCACTGAAATGTGTTCTGTTTGTGTTTAATGTATTGGGGACATTATGTTCATGAGTTCTGTTTGAGGACGCTCGTTCACACATTTCTCGTTCAGTGTCTTAGTAAAAATGTATGTTGGTCATTACTTAGGGTTAAAATCACCGTTGTACGCATGTCAAATATATAAGGTTGCTATATAATATTTTTGTTATATTGCCAGCAGAGATTTCCTGCACACAAATGACTGTCACACCTGTGCAGTTCGCAGTTGTGTTACTCATTGTGTTTAGGTGAAAACATGGCATTGGAAATTACCTGGAAATATATGGAAATCATTCATGCTTTTGATATTCATTAGCACTTTTATGTACACATGATTTTGTGTGTGCCTTGACCTCAAAACCAGTCATAAGGGTCCATTAAAAAACAACAAATAAACAATACTGAGAAATTCACCTTTAAAGTTGTCCAAATAAAGTTCTCAGAAATGAATATTACTAATCAAAAAACTCAGTTTTGATATATTTATGGTAGGAAATTTACAAAATATCTTCATGATGTAACATGATCTGTACTTAATGATTTTGAAATGATTTTTGGCATGAAAAAAAATCAAGAATTTTGACCCATGCAATGAATTGTTGGCTATTGCTATGGATATTCCAGTGCTACTGATGGCTGGTTTTGTGCTCCAGGGTCAGATTTACTAACAGCACTGCCGTCAATGCTGTGCAACAGTGAAATGGTAAATGGCTGTGAAGGAGGGAGAGGAATGTGTTGTGTGGTGCGTCTGAACCTGTGCTGGATCATCTGTCTCACATGAAAAGCAGTGTTCAGTGTTTTACCTGGGGCTGAGGCTGCTGTGGGCTGGCTTTTCTGTGAGCCTATAAATAGCAGCGTCTGGAAGCAGGTGTGGTCAGAAGGGCTGTGTGCGCGAGTGCGCGGGACTGTAGATGGCGGCTGGGCTCTCAGCTGCTGATGGAGGGCTGGTAAACATTAGTCTGTAATGATGAACAGCAGCCTGGTGTACTGCAGTAGCACTCCGTCAGTGAGTGACAGCACTCTGACCAGCCTGGGCTCGGCTGAAAGCCTCTGTCCAGCACACCGCTCTATCTCAGTTACTACTCTGTGTATGCACCCAGGTGAGGGAGGTGTGGTGTCCTCTGCTACATTCTGCACAAAAAGTGTCCTGGTGTTTGATTTGATTTGAGACCTGTCTTTTGTTTTTGTAGACTAGAAATGCTGCAGCAGATTGCAAACAGAGTTCAGCGAGACAGTGTAGCCGGAGAGGACAAATTATTGTTAGCACGGACAGCTCTGCAGTCGGTGAGTTCCAGTATACGTCTTCATTTACAGTAATTATCAGATTTCATTTTAATTATCAGAAATTGTTTTTATTTGACAAGTAAAACTTGAAAGACCTTTTCAGAAAATGTGGATATATATGCATTACTACACACACACACACACGCACGTTTGTTTTTGTGTAAAGTGGGTTCATCCCATAGGCGTAATAGTTTTTATACTGTACAAACTGTATATTCTATGGCCCTACACCAACCCTACACCTAACCCTAACCCTCACAGGAAACTTTGTGCATTTTTACTTTCTCAAAAAAACTCTTTCTGTATGATTTATAAGCGTTTTGAAACATGGGGACATGGGTTATGTCCTCATAAGTCACCCTCTCCTTGTAATACCTGTGTCATACCCATGACATTATACAGAGCACACACACACACACACACGGATGTTTAGATATTTTACTGAAAAAAAAAATACATTTATACAATTTTGTTAATATATTATTATTTCTTAAATAATTGTCTTGGTTTTTTTTTACATTGAAAATATTAATGAAAATGTATATATCCTCTAGGATGCGAAGCGGCTGGAATCAGGAATCCAGTTTCAGAATGAAGCAGAAATTGCTGGATACCTTCTGGAGTGTGAGAACTTACTGAGGCAGCAAGTGGTGGACATTCAGCTTTTACTGGACGGGAAATTCTACCTCGCTGATCAACTCGTTCAAAGGTCAGATCGTCATTGACTGAACTTCATTATTAAGAAAAAAAATCACTGAGGCATTCTCAAAATGAGCAATAGAAATAGTTCACCTTGACTGTTTTTGAAGGCTATCTCCTTGATCTCTTTGGTGCTCAGGGTGTCTAAGCTCCGAGATGATCTGCTGGCTTTGAGGACAGAGTGTTCAACCGTCTACAGCAAAGGACACATGCTGACCTCAGAACAGACCAAGATGATGATCTCTGGCATCACACAGAGTTTGAACTCAAACCTTTCCCCAAACTTCAGTGCTGGACTGTCTCCTGAGCTCAGTGACGGAGGCCTGGTCACATCGGGCGGCAGCCCTGCGATGAGCCCGGCCATGACGCCCAGCATGACCCCTGCCGCGGTCCAGACTTACCTCAGCGGCAGAGGAGGAGGAGGAGGCATGGGGCCCGGGGTACTTCAGCAGCTCAAACACATGCAGATCCGCAAGCCCATGCTCAAATCCTCATTCCTGGACCCCAGCTTGACCAAGGATGAGGTTCATATGAAGTTTGTGCAGGATCTAATTAACTGGGTTGAGGAAATGCAGGTATGTTCAAGACTTCAAAATTCTTTTAATCCTTCATTCTGCTAGTGCACTGCAAAATTCCTTCTTAATTTGTATTTTTGTTCATTTGTTGTCTGTATTTATGTTTTACATTTTGAACAAACAATCTCGCTTCCTACATTATTTTAATGATTAAAAATGCCAATTGCGATGGTTTGAGTGATGATGCAGGTTTATGATTAAAATAAAAAAGTGACCTATTTTTCAGGGGGGTTTTTTGAGGCGAGGTTATCTCATGTTTTTTCCCGATCTTTTTGTCTTTGAAAGGTTCAGCTTGATCAAGCAGAATGGGGATCTGATCTGTCAAGCGTTGAATCAAATTTAGGGAATCATAAAGATTTTCACAAAGCCATTGAAGAATTCCAGATGAGCATTAAAGAAGCCAACATGAGTGAGGTAATACACATCATTACATATGTTTAAATCAATAAAAAATTTCATTATAAACCCAGAATATGTTTAAAGTGCTTAGCTTAACAGTTAACTTAAAAATCCTAAATTTGAGAAAATCTGTGAACAATCTGTTCCTTTAAATGACACATATTCCAACAAATAATTGTCTTAAAATCTAAACCCAAGCATGTCTGATTACCCAGATGACCCAGCCACTGAAGCAGAGTTACTCTGAGAAGCTGAAGAAGTTAGAAAGCCAGTACGGGAGGCTGCTGGTAAAGGAGCTTTGTGAAGATCTGCTTTTAAACCTCACATTCAGTCAGAACCGTGCGTCTCAGTTTGGTGTTCTCTTGTGTTTTCAGAAATGCTCCGGTGAGAGGCAGAAGCACTTGGACAGCCTGTATGATTTTGTGTCCCACGCCACGCAGGAGCTGATCTGGCTCAATGAGAAGGAGGAAGAGGAAGTGGCTTTCGACTGGAGTGAGAGGAACAGTAACATTTCAAGGAAGAGAGATTATCATGCAGTAAGAGCTTTCAGCCACATCAAACCAATGTTGTGCTCAGTCTAAAAGAGCTACTGATTTATTAATGTTCGTCATATTTTTATTTTATTAGTTTGCAGATAACCCAGTTATAATATGTGGTGATCATTTATTTAAAGCATTATTTTAATTGTTATTATTTCTTATGCATCTATTGTTAGGGAAATTTTAATTTATTTTATGTAAAGCACTTTGAATTACCTTTGTGTCTTTATTCAAATAACTTGCCCTGCCTTATCATTATATACATGGCCAAAACCTTTAGAAGTATTGCAATGTATTATTTATCACTCAGCTCTAGTTGGTCATTAGATGGATCATCTATGCTAATTTAGTGTTTTGCTTTAAGGCTTTATTCTAGCAATATGAATATCCACCCATACGATAATTATAGTGAATCCACTGCAGTTAACACATCCTCTTCTGTTGGAGCAGTAATGGCACCATCAACATCCGCCATGATCAAGATTTTGTGTCACTTCTCCTGTCTTTGCATGTTGAAGTTCAGGTTCAGGTTTTTAAAGGAAGCTAGATATCTGTGCCTGGAGCATCTTCATATGCCCACGTCTTTCCGCAGGATCTCATGAGAGAACTGGATGACAAGGAGCAGGTGATCAAGTCAGTACAGGAGAAGGCAGAGAGCCTCCTGCTGGAGAACCATCCTGCCAGACTGACCATCGAGGTACAGCCTGGGATCACATCACTTCACTAGACTCGAAACTTGAAAACACCATCATTTTCATGAATAAAACGAAAGGTCATGAAACTAGAATTTAAGAAATAGTGCAGCCAAACATTCTACAGTATCATCATTTTAATGCGTTCATGCTAGCTTTTGTTTTATTCTCAAGTAAAACACAAATGGAGAAGTTTAGCAGTAGGTAGGTTAGGGCAAACATCTTATTCATTGCTTTCTAAGTCTTCTGAAGTTCTGAACTTTTTTTTTTTTTTTTACTGATAATCTTCCCTAATACTCATCCATTTAAGCTTGCCATCGTCATATTAAAAGTTCAGTGCTCAGTGGTAGAGCATTGCAATAGCATTGCAAAAGGTTATGGGTTTGATTCCCAAGGAACACACATACTGGTAAAAAATGTATAGACTGAATGCACTGTAAGTCGATTTGGATAAATGCATCTGCTAAATGCATAAATGTGTAATGTAATGTCAAGTAAAATAAAATAAAGATGTGCATCGAACTGTATGTTATCATCTGTGCATTACTCAGGCATACAGAGCAGCCATGCAGACTCAGTGGAGCTGGATACTGCAGCTCTGTCACTGTGTGGAGCAACATCTGAAAGAGAACGCTGTCTACTTTGACGTGAGTTATGCAGCTGTTTTTAGCACAACTGATTTTTATGACTAATGTTAGACTTACAAGTATGCTGTTACTCTCCTGACAGTTTTTCAGTGGTGCCAAAGAGTCATTGGATTACCTTAAGAGCCTCCAAGATGCCATCCACAGAAAGTACAGCTGCGACAGAAGCAGCAGTTTACATCGGCTGGAGGATCTCATTCAAGAGTCTATGGTTAGTTTGCTACCACACCATAAAATCATGTAATTATTCGGGTTTGGAGTATTAGGGACTTAAAGGGTTAGTTCACCCAAAAATGAAAATAAGGCTGCGTTTTACTCACCCCCAGGCATCCTTTCATCTTTCAGACGAATCCAGTTGGAGTTATATAAAAAATTGTCTTTGATCTTTCAAGCTGTTTCATTGCAGTCAGCTGGTGTTGCAGCGCATCAGTCCAAAAGAAGTGTCACACTCACACGGCTCCAGGGGGTGAACAAAGTCCTCCTGTAGTGTATCGATGCGTTTTTGTAAGAACAATATCCATATTCATAATGTAATAATCACTTAAATCTAGCTTGCGCTCACTGTTGTAAACGAAGTGGTTTCGGGGGAAAGATGTATGAGGTCAGCTTCGAGAATACTTTTTATGCACAAAAAAAACCATAACATAATTTATTAAGCAATTCTTCTTCCCGTGTTTTGGAGAGTACCCTAGAACATAATCAGCGTTGCTTACTTTTGAACATAAACAGTGCTGATTACTTTGATTACATTCTTGGGTACTCTCCAAAATGGCGGAAGTCTGTAACTTAATTTGTGTTCTAAAGATGAACAAATGTCTTATGGGTTTTGAATGATATGAGGGTGAGTAATTAATGATATAAATTTCATTTTTGGTTGAACTATCCCTTTAATGACTAAAAGAATGAAGTAATCAAAATATAAACAAGTTCTATTTCTTAAGATTCTCATCCATGAATATTTAAGGTGTAGATGTGCATGACTGAGGCTAGACTGATGTTTCTTCACAGGATGAGAAAGAACAGCTCCTGAAATACAGCAGCACAGTGGGTGGGTTAGTGGGACGGACAAAGTCTGTAGTTCAGCTCAAAGCCCGTAACCCAGATAATCCCATCAGGACCTCCATACCCGTCAAAGCCATCTGTGACTACCGCCAGATAGAGGTACGTTCAGCACGCTGGAACTGCTGCCTGCACATTTACAGCAGTGTTTGCCATAATGCATTCTGTGACCCCTCTCTCCTCAGATCACCATTACCAAAGAAGATGAGTGTGTTTTAGTGAGCAATTCTCACAGGGCAAAGTGGAAAGTGATAAGTCCATCTGGAAATGAGGCCATGGTACCTTCAGTTTGCTTCAGTGTACCTCCACCCAACAAGGAGGCCACTGAAATGGCAAGCAAGTGAGGACAATCTGGGATTTTATTTTCTTGTTTTATAAAATAAAAACAATATATATATATATATATATATATATATATATATATATATATATATATATATATATATATATATATATATATATATACAGTATATAGGGCATCTATGCATTGGTTGTTGGTTGGATGTTGAGATGTGTTGCAAAAATAGAGGCAGATGAACATGAGCCTGCAGGGTTTAAATTATATAGTAGTAAGCTTAATTTTCCTTTTCTCACTCCTCCAGGATCGAGCAGCTGTATCAGAAGGTTCTGGCTCTGTGGCACCACTCTCACATTAACATGAAGAGCGTGGTGTCCTGGCACTATCTGATGACTGACATCCGCACCATCCGCAAAAGCACTGTTGCCTCGGTACAAATCCTCTTTTTGCATTCCCTGAGATGAAAGTTGTTTTAAAACCTATGGAGCTTATAGTGTAATGTTAACTTCCCTCCCTAGATCAAGACGTTATTGCCAGGTGATCACGAGCAGGTGCTGAGCAGCCTTCAGTCCCACTTTGAGGACTTCCTGAGGGACAGTGATGAATCTGAGGTTTTCACAGTGGCTGATTGTGCCCAGCTGGAAAAGGAGGTTCTGGCTTGTAATGAGTACTATGAGGAACTCCTTAAATCTGCAGAGAGAGGCAAGTTACTGTACACGTGTACACAAGTTATGCAAGTTATGTAATCAGATTACATTTTAGAGTAACTAGTAAAGTAAGGTATTACTTTTAAACTTACAAAAATAATGCTTTTTCAAATAAGTAACGCAAGTTACTTTGTTTTCCCATCATTCACTTATGCCTCTCCTGTCTCCTGTTCAGAGAAATCAGGACTGAACTGCAGAGGCACTTTCTCTTTTGGTGTGAATGGGCCTTTATAGTGGCCAAAAATACTTTTGTGTGTTTTTTTTTTATTGAAAAACAAATCCAAGCCCATGTAACAAGAAGTAATGCACAACTATAATCATAATGCATTACAGTCTATAAAAAGTAACTTAGTAATGCAATTAGTTACATTTTCTTTGATCAACACAATATTGTAATGCATTACTTAGTAACTTTCCCCAACACTGACAGTGGCCCTATCAGGCAGCAGATAATGGTTTAACTATATTCAAATTAGCAGTGACATACAGCACACATGCTCAAGAAACACCTGTTCTCTTAAGCCGATTAAGAAGAAAATTATTACTATAAAGAATGACGTTTTATCCATTCACAGATCTCCTCATCAACATTAGAGAGCAAGTGCTTGTGGATATGGATATGCATTTAAATTTCAACTAGAAGTTTGACAAATGATCATATGTAATGCACCTAATTCTATTATTTAATTTCTATGTACACTTTATATATATATATATATATATATATATATATATAAATTATTTTTATTTTATTTTTTCCTCAAACTCCTGTTGGACTCGTCGTGAGATTTCATGAGTTCACTATCTGCCGCCCGTAATGTAGTAATAGAGTCCTTAAATATTATCTGCCAGATGAATTGTCAAAAAACCTAATTGCAATTATATGCACATTAAGGCTTATTGTGTTGCCACTAGCTACATTTGAATTATGATGTCACCGAGAAACTGGCAAACAAATGCACAGACTGCAGATTATTGTTTGGACATGGAGTCTCATCGATGTACTTATCTTGAATGTATTGTCCTCTGGTGGTCAACAGAAGAACACGAGGAGTCCATGTACAATCTCTTCATATCTGAGGTGCGCAACTTCCGCATGCGGGTGGAGGGTCATGAGGAACAGCTGATCCGGAAAATCCGTACCCCGCTAGACAGAGATGATCTGCAGGAGTGTGTGCTGCGCATCACCGAACAGGAGGTTTGTTATAAATGTTATGAATGAATATAATATAACAGTTTAGTACAAAAAAAAAAAAAAACTTTTTTGGTACCAAGTTAGATTACCACTTCATTTGTTATGTAAAATCTGGATCCCAAAGCAAAATCAGTTACGCCTGGCTTCTCTTCTCATACACATCCAGAAGAATAAGGTAGAGCTGGATAGGTTGAAGGATGACCTGGAGAGCCTGAGTGAGAAATGCGAAGTTTTCCTCAGGCAAGCAGCTGCCTCTCCATCCGTCCCTGCGCTTTCCTCTGAGCTGAACATCCTCACTCAGAGCATGAACCAGGTCTACTCCATGTGCTGCATCTACCTGGAGAAGTGAGTCTTTACTTTGTCCTCAAATGAGGTGTGTTTGAAAGATTTGAGGAGAGTTTATTGAATAATTAGCTGGAGACGTGACCTAGTTTTAGTAAGTGTGCTGAGGTGCTCATGCAAGTATTGTGAGTTTGAATCAGACTTGTGGCACTTTCTAGTTGTTCCCTTTTCTCCACATCATCTCATGCCTGCTTTCTTGTCCTTGTAACATGTTCCCAGCATTATCCAAACTTCAGATTGCTATTATCAGGCTAATGTAAATTTATCTTTAAATTTAAACTATGTCTTCATTTCTTGTTATGGTCAGCACTTAAATATTTCATCAGCTAGAAATCACTGGTATATGATTTCTATCTGACTTGTTTGATTTGATCATCTTTTTCACTCAGGCTGAAGACAGTGAGTTTGGTGGTGAAACACAGTCAGAGTGCCGAAGCTCTGTTAAAGCTTTATGAATCAAAGTTGTGCGAGGAGGATACAACCAATGCTAATATCAAATCTATTGATGGCGTCATGAGCACTCTTAAGGTAACACAATCTCATTGTAACTTTGAAAATGCCGTCTTGATGATGGCTCAGCCATTAAATATCTTTGGCTTAACACTTTCATTTGTAACTTTAGCAATGGAGGTCTGAAATCGATGAAAGGCGTGAGATATTCCATGACTTGGAGGACGAGCTGCAGAAGGCACGAGTGGTCAGTGAGCGCATGTTCAAAACGCACAATGAGAGAGACTTTGATTTGGATTGGCACAAGGAGAAGGCTGACCAGCTCAAAGAACGATGGCAAAACATCCAGTCTCAGATTGAAAACAGGTCATTAAGTGGATGCTTTTGCCCCTAGATAATTCTGTGCTGCAACGATAAGTACATTTCTCATTTATTTACCTTCATAATGTGTGATATATTGATTTTTCATGGTTATTAGGCTCCGGGACCTGGAAAGCATCAGCAAATCACTTAAGTATTACAAAGACACATACAACAGCCTTGATGAATGGAGCAAAGAAATGGAAGCCAAGCAGCTCAAGACCCAAGAGAATCAGCCCGAGGACAGCAAGGCATTGGCTGAGTTCCTTAATCAGCAGAAAGTACGAAAAAAAAAATTTGTACTTATTTATATACATTTTTTGCATCAAATCCTAACATAGAATTTATTTCTAGGTTTTGGTCGCAGAAATTGAGCAAAAACTAAGCAAATTTGAGGAATGCCAGAAGTATTCAGAGCAGTATGCAGTCGGAGTGAAAGTAAGACAAAATTATCACTTTGAAATATTCTGACATATTGTCACGCTGTCTGGTCTCTGTTTCCCTGAGTCTCCACTAGAGGTCTCACTTCCCCATAGGCACCTCACCGTAGGCATTACAATTCCCACAAGCCTTGTCCCTTCATCACAGTAATTGCACTCCTGTTAATTGCACTCAGGTGTCTTCACTTGTTAGTCATTATCCTCCCTATATTAACCAGTCCTTTTCTGTTTTGTCTGCATCGAGTCCTTTCTTTCCGTCACCCAGTTTCCTCGCCTTCCGAGTTCCTCGCCTTCCGAGTTCCTGTTCCCGTTCCTGTTCCTATTCCTGTTTATTTATTTGTTTGGATGAATTTTTGGTTTTGACCCCTGCTTGTTGATTTCTCCTTGGATTACCCATTAAAACCCTACTTCAATTGGATCTCTCGTCTCCTGCGTTTCACTGGGTCTTCGATCGTAACAGAAGGACTCCATCAATGTCGAGATCCAGCGGTGTGGGTCTTCATTCCCGTTCCCCAGCCAGTATGGTGGAGCGGAGGGCGAAATATTTAAAATTAACCACCCTCTGCCAAGAGGGCAATGAGGTGGGTGCCATTGCACAAATGTTCTGGCCCCTAACTGAGGGGATGGGATATAATGATGAGGCCCTAAAGGACACTTTCAATACCGGGCTGGATGACCCGGTTCCTCGAACTGAAATGGAGCAGTTGGACGCCTATAATTTCTGGGAGTTCGTATTTTTTTTACAACATCGGTCTCCATGGAATACCCCAGCCACACCTGTCACTCCCGGTGGGATGGCCGATTCTAGACCGGGGTCTACAGACAGGAGGACCGCCAGCCCAGCGCCACTGCACAAGATGGCCGCCAGCCCAGCGCCACATCACAAGGTGGTCGCCAGCCCAGCGCCACGATGCAAGATGGCCGACAGCCCAGCACCACAGCACAAGGTGGTCGCCAGTCCAGCGTCACGACGCAAGATGGCCGCCAGTCCAGCGCCACAGCACAAGATGGCCGCCAGCCCAGCACCACTGCCCAAGATTGCCGCCAGCCCAGCGCCACGGCCCAAGATGGCAGCCGGTCCAGAGTCATGGCACAAGATGGCTGCTTGTCCAGCACCTCTGCACAGGATGACAGCCACAGTTGACCCTCCAGAGTCGAGTCAGGTTCCCGTTGACCCTCCAAGTCAAGTCAAGTCACCTTTATTTATATAGCGCTTTAAACAAAATACATTGCGTCAAAGCAACTGAACAACATTCATTAGGAAAACAGTGTGTCAATAATGCAAAATGATAGTTAAAGGCAGTTCATCATTGAATTCAGTGATGTCATCTCTGTTCAGTTAAATATTGTCTGTGCATTTATTTGCAATCAAGTCAACGATATCGCTGTAGATGAAGTGACCCCAACTAAGCAAGCCAGAGGCGACAGCGGCAAGGAACCGAAACTCCATCGGTGACAGAATGGTGAAAAAAACCTTGGGAGAAACCAGGCTCAGTTGGGGGGCCAGTTCTCCTCTGACCAGACGAAACCAGTAGTTCAATTCCAGGCTGCAGCAAAGTCCGATTGTGCAGAAGAATCATCTGTTTCCTGTGGTCTTGTCCTGGTGGTCCTCTGAGACAAGGTCTTTACAGGGGATCTGTATCTGGGGCTCTAGTTGTCCTGGTCTCCAGAGTCTAGTCAGGTTCCCGTTGCCCCTTCAGAGTCTAGTCAGTTTCCTGTTGACCCTCCAGAGTCAAGTCATTTTCACGTTGACCCTCCAGAGTCGATTCAGGTTCCCGTTGACCCTCCAGAGTCAAGTCAGGTTCCCGTTGACCTTCCAGAGTCGAGTCAGGTTCCCGTTGACCTTCCAGAGTCGAGTCAGGTTCCCGTTGACCTTCCAGAGTCGAGTCAGATTCCCGTTGACCTTCCAGAGTCGAGTCAGATTCCCGTTGACCTTCCAGAGTCAGGGCTAGTCTCCGTTGACCTTCCAGAGTCAGGGCTAATCCCCGTTGACCTTCCAGAGTCAGGGCTAGTCACCGTTGACCTTCCAGAGTCAGGGCTAGTCACCCTTGACCTTCCAGAGTCAAGTCAAGTCACCGGTAAACTTCATGGGCAAAGTCAAGTTACCGGTGTTCTTCATGGGCAAGGGCAAGTCACCAATGATCTTCATGGGCAAGGCCAAGTCACAAATGTTCTCCATGGGCAAAGTCCAGTCATCAGTGTTCTTCATGGGCAAAGGCAAGTAACCATTAATCTTCATGAGCAGAGTCAGGCCACCAATGATCTTCATGAGCAGAGTCAAGTCAGCATTGATCTTCCTGAATCCAGTCTAAAAACCACGGAATTACCAGAGTCTTTCCACGTCTCTGTGGAACTACCAGAGCCTCCCCACGTCTCTGCTGAACTACCAGAGCCTCTCCACGTCTCTGCTGAACAACCAGAGCCTCTCCACGCCTCTGCTGAACTACCAGAGCCTCTCCACATCTCTGCTAAACTACTAGAGCCTCTCCTCGCCTCTGCTGAACTTCCAGAGCCTCGCCACGTCTCAGCCGAACTCTTTGAGCGCTCGACTGATCCTGTCGTGGCCACGGAGGCCACCCTTAACTTGTTCATGTTCTCTGTTTCAAACTTGACTAACCAGAATTGCTCTCCGGTTAATTCAATCCCACTGTGGTGGTCTTCTGCGCCGTCCGAGTAGGCTCCTGTCTCGACCGCACGGATGTGGTGGTCTTCTGCGCCGCCCTGGTGGGCTTCTGTCTCGACCGCACGGCTGTGGTGGTCTTCTGCGCCGCCCGGGTGGGCTTCAGTCTCGACCGCACGGAGGTGGTGGTCTTCTGCGCCGCCCGGGTGGGCTTCTGTCTCGACCGCACGGATGTGGGGGTCTTCTGCGCCGCCTGGGTGGGCTTCTGTCTCGACCGCACGGATGTGGGGGTCTTCTGCGCCGCCCGGGTGGGCTTCTGTCTCGACCGCACGGAGGTGGTGGTATTCTGCGCCGCCGGGTGGGCTTCTGTCTCGACCGCACGGATGTGGTGGTCTTCTGCGCTGTCCTGGTGGGCTTCTGTCTCGACCGCACGGAGGTGGTGGTATTCTGCGCCGCCGGGTGGGCTTCTGTCTCGACCGCACGGATGTGGTGGTCTTCTGCGCTGCCCTGGTGGGCTTCTGTCTCGACCGCAGGGCTCCAATTCCACCTTGCTCCTCTCTGGATTCCTGCCCTGTCAGTTCGGCCCTGGGGACTGAATGTTAAGTCCTTCCTGGACTTGTGTTTTCCAGGACTCCCGAGTTCCTGTTCCCGCGCTTTTTTATCCTATTCCTGTTTATTTATTTGTTTGTTTGTTTGGATGTATTTTTGGTTTTGACCCCTGCTTGTTGATTTCTCTTTGGATTACCCATTAAAACCCCACTGCGATTGGATCTCTCGTCTCCTGCGTTTCACTGGGTCTTCGATCGTAACACATATATGGTACCATATGGTAGACTGTAGTATGTGAACATTGCAGTCATGCAATAATTTTCCATAGTACCATTAAAGTACTACTGTGGAAATTTTGCCCATGATACTTCATCCCCAAAGCAAACAATAAAATAGACACTAAAATAGTAAAATGGCAATTAAGTATATGGCAATAGAAAGTTATTTAACTTCAGAATGTTTGTTTGTCTTTAAGGACTATGAACTGCAATTGATGACTTATAGAGCCATGGTTGACTCTCAGCAGAAGTCTCCTGTGAAGAGAAGAAAGATGCAGAGTTCCTCTGATGTCATCCAGCAAGAGGTATGAGAGGAAATAAAATCATTTTTATAACCATGGTTAATATTTTCATAAATTGGCTTTTTTCTTATGTTGGTATTATTTTTTGTTTGTTTGCCTCCTTAGTTTATGGACCTTCGTACACGTTACACGGCCTTGGTTACTCTGATGACACAGTATGTGAAGTTCGCAGGTGAAACACTGAAGAGGGCAGAAGAGGATGAGGTAGGACATTTGTTGACTTCCCATCTTTAATGCTTCATCCAGTAGAGTTGATTAGTATAGTAGATGAAGAACTATTGCTAGCTTTATTGCATGCTATTTGGCAAGACTATGCTTCCAGCCATATTTCATTCACCAATGACACATTAGAACAATGACATACACAAACATATTTTGGTGTTTCCTTCAATACAAAATGTTCCTCAGTGCTTGGACATTTATTTTGATACAAAATAGGCTGTATTTTGTATCATTGCTGGTTACCTTTGGTGTCTCTTGGGAAAGTATTTCCTTGAAACATGCTGAAGACTACATGCAAATATGGTGGTGGTTTTTAAACCTTCCATTGGTTAGTGGGCAAAGACCGCCTCTTCTCTTCCAGGTGGTTGACTGGAAGATGACTGTGTCTTTCATTTCAGAGGAGAAAGTCATTGGAAAATGCAGAGTACTTGAGCTGGACTGAGAGCATGGAGCTGCAGAAATCTGCAAGCGAAGAGGAGATCCCCAAGATTCGCCGCCAGGTACTGGAACTCGAGGCTTCGCTGTCCAACAAGTGACAGCAGCTGGACATCCTGGCAGCAGACCTTGAGATGCAGAAAAAGTCCACTGAGGATTTGACCATACAGAGTTCAAAGGCTGAGTATGAAGCCCAGAAATATCGTGTTGAACTAGAAGGTGTCATCAAAAGCAAGGTTTCCATCGAGCAAGAGTTGAATCATGCTCGCCAACTGGTTCAGCAGTCAGAGGCCAAACAGGCCTCCATGGAAGTGAGCCTCCGCAATCTTAAAAAGAGCATAGAGGAGAGCACATTAGCCCGTAAGAAGCTGGAAGATCCTTTACGTCGCAAGGACAGTGACGTCCAGGGCCTGGAGGAGCACAGTCGTACGTTAGAGCGAGAACGTAGGGCTAAGGAAGATGCCGAGGCAGAGCTTCTTAGCCACATGAGAATCATGGAAATGGATCTGGCCCACCAATCAGAAGTCAGGATGATGCAAGTTGAATCAGTGTTGGGTTTCTCCAAAGATGGTGGACAACTGGCAACTTTTAAAACCAGTTCTTCAATAATCCACTCTGAATCTGAGGCAGAAGTCCTGCAACGCAAAATGGAGGAACTCATTATGGGCAAGAAGCGAGCTGAGACTGAAATCATGTCCTTGAGGTCTGAATTGAACTTAATTATTGTGCACAAAACTGTGGCTGAGGAGAAAGCTCAATGTTTCAAAAAACTCTTAGATGAAGCAAACAACAGGCTTTTGAAGCTACAAGTGGAAAATGATGCAGATAGGTCTAACGTGAGACAGAAATCAGAGGAGTTGAGACATGAAACGTCTGGATTAAAAAAAATCTGTCTATGTGTATCAAGAACAAATAAAGTCTCTCCAAAGAGACAAATCTGCTCTGGAGCAAAGAGTGCTGTTCCAGAAGACAGAGGTTGATGGCCTAAAACAGCAGCTCAAGGTCAATCAAGGAAAGCTTCTACAGTGGACCTCCTTGGAACAGGAGAGCACTCATAAGTTGAGGTGCTTGGAAGATGAGTTGTCTTCCAAACAATCTGAAGTAGAGCAGATGACATTCAAGGTGAATAAACTTAATAGAAATAATCAGTTATTGGAAAGTGATACCCGACATCTTAAGGTAAGTATTGAGTCAATCCAGCAGGACAAAGCACATGCTGACCAAAAGATTAAAACCCTGAAAGGTGAGGCAGAGGTTTTAAAGAAGCAACTGCAGAGAGCCAAAGAAGAAATCAATCTGAACACAAGAACAGAGAAGGAAGCTGAACTAAAAATCTAAAACCTTGAACTAGAGCTTCAGAAAAGTTCCTTGCAAATGACACAGCTTATCAGGAAAGTAGAAGAACTTAGTAAGATTAACATGGAGAATGAACGTTCCATTAAAAATGTCAAAGCAGAGCTTGACAGAGCATCCATCGAGACTGACATTAAGGAGCAGCAAATGAATAAACTCAGATCCCAGGTAGAAAGTGCAAAATCTCAGGTAAAAATCGTTGAAGAGGAACTTCTGAACAAAACACAGGTATCTCATGAGCTTCAATTCAGACTTAAAGATTACAATAAAGAAGCCAAAAAGACCACCGAGCTACAGCAGAAGATCAAGTCTCTCACACTGACCATCATCAGCTATGAAAAAGATATTTCGAGTATCAGTGTAACCTCTGAGAGGAATCTGGCCAATCAGAAGGTTCAGGAACATAAAGTCGAGATAAATTACCTGAACATGGCTTTAAAAAAAGCCATAGGAGAATCTCAAAGGGAGTCATCTGAAGGTAAAAAGAACTTGTCAAATGTTCGAGAACATGAAAATGAGCTTTTGAAATGTAAGCAGACGATTAGCAGGATCATTGGAAGTTCAGAGAAGGCCACGGTAAGCCTGAAACAGGACATTTCATCTCTTCAGAGGGATAAGCAAACAGCTGACCAGAAGTTACAGGTTTTAAAATGTGAATTTGATGATCTTAGTTCCACTCTAAAAATAACAAAAGATGAGCTACAGCGAGTGACTGAAGAAAACAGGTTAAGTCAGTCCAAACTCAAAGAGCTAGAGGCAGAACTCCTTCTGTTATGCAAGAATTGAGCTCAAGTGCGGATAAATCTGTGCAGAATTTAAAACAAGAGCTAGTCACTTTTCAGAAGGATAAGAATGCAGCAGTAGACAAAATCACAAGTTTAACTCGGCAAACATCAGAGCTGAAGCAGAAGTTGAGACAAACCCACGAAGAGCTTAAACAGAAGCAAAATCAAACAGCAGCTGCTGAGCTGAGGTCACAAAAGCTTGGTGAACAGTTGGACAACTGTAAAAAGATGCTTGATGATCTCAAAGGTAAGCTCGATTTACAAAAGATAGGCTATGAGACTCAACTTCAGCCTGTGCAGGCTGAAATGGTGCAAAAGCTTTCGCTGCAGGAATCACGCTTAAAGTTGGAGCATGAGAGGAAATTAAAGGAGCGCTCACATACTGTGGAAACTGCTGAGAGAGACAACAAGCACCTGTCTCAAGATGTGGAGAAGCTGAAAACATTAATTGCTAATGCAACAAAAGCCAAACAAGAGGCTGAAGAGCAACTCTGCAACGTACGCACGCAGTTGGATGAATCTCACAGGAAGAGCGTGATACTTGACCTTGAACTTCTCAAAGCAAAATCCAAGATTTCTGATTTAGAAAATGAGAAAATCAGAGTAAAATCCAGTATTTTTCATCGTGACAGTATCCACAATGACAGTTCCAACGAGATATCAAAGTTAAAGCAAATGTTGACAGAGACCGAGCAAAAATTAGACATCTCAGAAAGGGAAGCAAGAAGTCTAAATGAACAGATTGTTTCATACATCAGTGAAATGAAGTCTCTACAGGAGAGGAATCTAAGGCTTGAGGTAGCAGTCAGTTCTGAGGAGAAGCATCTGAAAGAACTGGAGGCACTCAGACAAGCCAGTCATCAGTGTGCTAAAGATGAAGAACTGGCAAAGCTAAAGACTGAACTCCAGCTGACTCAGAAAATCATTGCGTCGTACGAAGAAGCGAAACGGAATCTGGAGGAGGAGCTCAAGAAAATTAAAATGAGCTCTGAGGTACGACTTTAATTGTATTCACAGATTTATAAAACTATCATTAAAGGTGAAGTGTGTCGTTTCAATTTCCATTTCACTGAACCAGAGTTCAGTTACTCCCCCTGTATTCTATTGGCACCTGTATTTTGCAGGTCAGAATAATGTGGGTCTGGTAATCATGGTCATCAAAGTGGCAACTCTTTGTTGTTGTTGTTCTGTAATGGCAACGCTGGACAAAGCAGAAAAATAGCTGGGTTGTTTGCCTCACTTTTGTACTTTGGTCTATCTAGCATCAATGTTCTGGAAAATTTCTAGAGAAGTCCGTTTCTGCTGGGGGTGAGCAATTTGACCAATCATAGCTCACTAATAACAGTTCATTTCTGAGACTGAGGACAACTGCGTTCATATCAGCAGCAAACCATACTGGATTCCACACAAACCATACCACAGCCCAATCTATTCTTTAAGTGGACTAGGCCACACTTTCACAGGTGCAACCTGAGTTTGAAAAAAAGTGTTCACTTCATCGAAATGAAGCACATTCTAACAAGCAAATCCAAGTGCCATTTAATAGTTGACTGTTCTTTTGCAGAATTTGATCATCAGTTGCACATATATACTGCCATGATCACTATAAATCTTAATTATAATTATGTTTACCACCTGCTTACCCCAGACAGTAATAGTGCCTTGTTTATTGCAGCAAGCATATATTTTTCACTTGTGTAAATAAAAGCATTAGAGGATGGGAGAGAAGGGCAGAAAGGAAACTATTAATAATTATTTCTTGCAGTTCTGTTAATGCAGAAATTACACACTTCACCTTATTTCTTACATAAATATATTCAATATATACATGTATAATAGTAACGTATTTATTTATATAATAAAACATGTATTAAAATGTAATTATATACTATTACACTTATTTTGACATTTTCATACTTTAATAGCATAAATGATCTCATGCTTGCAAGTAGCTACACTGGAAAAAGAAAACATTCTGGAGGAGCTACAAAAAGTAAAGCAAAGCAAAATGCAAGTGATCACTGAAAGAACACTGGATTATACTACCAAGAAACCAGAAAATTCAGTTTCACTCCAGAATTCAAATGCTTTTGAAATACACATAAACCAGGTGATGGTTGGTAACAGTCAGAGTGAGATCACTGACACTGTACTTAGGAAAAGCTTGGTGTCTGATAAAGGCAGGTCTGGTAAAAGCCAGACTGTTTCATTCAATGTCATTGATCCTGATTCTGACTCGCCTATAACAAGTAAATCAAAAGGGCTAAAAATGGAGTCGTCTTCCAATAAAATTCAAGGTCTCGGAGGAAGGATAAGTATTAAAAAGTTGGTAAAAACTAAAATAATTACTCAGGAAATTGCACTCAAGTTGCAAACAGGCTTCATCACTATAGAGGAGATAGAAGCATCACTTGCTCAATTCACTGGTAAACCATCCTCAATTGCAGGTGTTTACATGGAGTCTAGCAAGAAAAGGCTGTCTTTCCTAGACGCTGCAGCAGGAGGATTTATATCTAAAACCTATGCCATTGAGTTTCTGGAAGCACAAGCTGCCACAGGATGCATCATTGATCCTATGACAGGCCAGGCGTACTCACCGTCAGATGCTTTTGAGAAAGGTGTCATTACTGGGGATCTCAAGGATAAAATAACTGAAGCTTACAAAGCAGTCAGTGGTTATACTCATGCTGGGAAGATTCTTTCAGTGTTTCAAGCTATGGAAGAGAGAATTATAGACAGGCATCGAGGAAAAGCTTTAATAGAAACACAGATCGCTACTGGAGGGTTGATTCATCCATTGATTGGATGTAGGGTGCCCATGGATGGTACGCTAGAGCACGGGCTCATAAATCAAGCCACACTTCAAAGTCTCTATGATCCAGTCAGTAACCCAAACGATTTTCACTTCCCAGAAACAGGGCAGAAGGCGTAATATAGCGAACTGCTCAGAATCTGTGTGTATGATGTCAACGGTGGAGTGTATCTTCTTCCTTTTGGTGATCAGCATTTGTACACCCTCTCACCGTCCAGCAGACACAGGATATCGGTTATTGACACTTCTAATGGTGTTAAAATTTCTGCTTACGAAGCATATAAGGCCGGCTACATTGACAGGGAAACCTACCTATTTCTCTCACAACAAGAGAGTGAATGGCAGGAGATAACAATGATGGACTCAAGTAGGAACCTTCTACACATTCTAACAGACCATAAGAGTGGGCGGCAGATTTGCATTGAAAATGCTCTTAGTCTGAAAATTCTCCAAATGGAAGAGCTCAACAGCTTCCGGAGTGGTCAGCTCAGTATTTCTGAGCTCGCTGATCTTTTGATTTCCAGAAGAGTTGTCTTTAAAGTCCCAAATGGTCCCGTTGCTGGACTCTGGGATTTGTCTTTGAAGAAACGACTCCCGGTTTTCAAAGGACACCAGCAGAACCTTGTGGACTGTCTCACCGAACTGAGGTTGCTAGAAGCTCAGGCTTGCACTGGAGGCATCTGTGATCCAGCATCTGGAGAAAGGGTTCTGTTTAAAGAAGCTCAACATCGAGGACTCTTGGATGAAGGTTTTGCCAGACAGCTCCAGTAATGTGAGCAAGCCTATTATGGTATCATTCACCCTCAGAATGGAAAGACTTTGACTGTGGCTCAGGCGATGCAAGAGAACCTTTTCCCAAAAGATGTCGGATTGAAGTGTCTTGAGTTTCAACTAGCGACTGGTGGGCTCATTAACCCAGAGAGCCAAGAGATAGTCTCTTTGGATGATGCAATACAGAATTGCTTGATTGACAAACCAACTGCTGCACATCTTCAGCATGACAACTCCCATTCGAAATGCATCACTTGCCCCAAAACCAAGTGAAAAAATGTCTTTCAAGGAAGCTCTAGAAAAGAGTATCTTTGACAGCCACTCTGGGTTTGTCCTTCTAGAAGCAACCAAGCCCCATAGTACTGGCAATACTTCATTCTTCCAATACTTCTGGACATATCGGCCCTTCTGATATGGTTCTGGACAGTGCCTAAAATCTAAAACCAGGTCATTTTTGGTGAATGTTTTATGAACGGCAGAAAAAAGTAATTGATATGGCTAGTTTATTTGCTACCCTTTGTGGTGGCACTTTATCAAACATAGAAGAATATATTGATTGTTATGCTGAAAAATTTCTAAGTCAGAATGGTGAAAATGGGAGTTTTTAAATATGGGATTTTTCTACTGTAAGATATTATTTAAAAAATTAATTTCCATTCATTTCTTTTCAATTGCATTTTTTATTTATTGCCAAGCATGCTTCTTCATAAAATGGCTGGAAGCTTTCTTGTTGCATATTATATTCAAACATAGAATTTAATAAGCTAATTATAAATGTTTTACATTTTCTAATCCACCCTACATTTTTTCCCCTGATGATTTTAGAGGTCTGTTGAGGATGAGAAGAAAGATCATGGCAATAAGGTTAACAAGTTGTTAAATTGGATGTCTTGTATGAAAACGAACCTGAACAAAGATGGAAAGGCTCAAAGTGATGGCAAACCCAGCACTGAGAGCACTAGTAAGCCCCAGGTAAACAAGTCAAACTACCTGATTGTTTTGTTCAACAGGTCTTCAGCTTTGGATCTTACAGGTTAAAGGGTTAGTTCACCCAAAATAAAAATTAGCCTGCATTTTACTCATCCTCGAACCGTCCTAGGTGTATATAACGTTCTTCTTTCAGAGGAATCCAATCGGGAGTTATATAAAAAAATTGTCCTGTCACTTCAAAGCCTTATCATTGCAGGGGCAGGTGTTTCTGTTCAACAGTCCAAAACACGTTAAATAAAGCACACACATCCATAATAAAATGTGCCTCATATGGGTGAATGAAAGCCTCCTGTAGCGAATCCATGCATTTTGTACGAAAAATATCCATATTTCGCAATAAAATCTTTTCTATCACTAATTAAAATTTTTGGGTGAACCATCCCTTTACTTCATCTGTAGCTGTTTAAATGTCAGCATCTTGTTAACATAGAACATTTCAGGGAATTGCTTTCATCATTTCCAAACTTTGTCAAACACATCAGAACATACACATTTCCATTATGTTTCTGAATAAAGATTATTTTGCATTGCTTCATATTTTGGTGTTGTTTACATACTCGTTACCTTCTTCTGTTATCCACACACATTTCACAGTATTTATCCATAAAGTTTCTATTCATTTATTGCAAGTAGTAATTTGTATGTTCACAATAATCACTTTTTTGTGTCATCTGGTCACTTTCTATTTTTCACAACAATGATAATCCAATAAATTGTATCCACAAGCACTTACATGGCTTAATCAAATACATCTACAGCATACATTACATGTGCAGTGTGATAAACTGTACAATTTAGACTGGGCATTAAATCACTGCATTTTTTGGTAGTTACAGATTTCATTTAGTGATGCTGTTACATTATATCTCTACATTTATCAAACACAGTCCTACACACCACTTATTTTGGAGTGCTGCTTGGTCGTCATAGCCAAGTAATTTAGCTGGTAAATGTTCTGACGACTGACCCAAAGCAGAGAGCAGTTTACATGCCATATAAAATAAACTGTTTCCCAAATTAGAAAGTTGTGTCAAAATGACCATTCATCCATCTACAGTGTCCAAAATGACAGACCTTCTTCCATATACTTCTCCAAATAAAGCTTTAGAACTCAATCCTGATGTTTATATAAACATGGCAACATATCTTTAAAAATACAGTGGGATCCAAAAGTCGGAGGCCACTTGTGGAAATGCTTGTATTTTGCATTTTCTGTTCATTACAAACATATTATCACTGGAAAGTACAACGGGAAATTTTTTTTTTAAAAATGACATGAATTTCAGAATCTGTAGTAAGTGTATACCCCCATGTCTGCTTTAATATCATAAACTCCATAAATGTACTGTATGTAGAACCTGATGATTATGTCTTCTAGCATGATTTGTTCCTGAGAGGATTTTATGCTTCAGTGGGACCTGTAACTTTTGTCCAAGGCAGTTCACATGGTCACAAACTTGATTTTATAGTTATCTATAACTGCTTTACAAATTAGAATATCAAGGTTGCTTAGTGGGTCAGGAGGCCTTTCTGTGTAGAGTTTCCATGTCCTCCTTGTGACTGGGTGCTGTGGTATCTCCTTCAACACAAAGGCATGCAGAATTGGAGACATTACATTTTCTGTTTCTGAACTCTGTGAGGGAGTGGCCATATTTCCACAATTTTGCCCACATGTGGCCTGAGATGCTTGGATAGGCTTCAGCATCCCACTGACCCTACATAAGTCTGTTTGGAAAATGGATGGATGTATGGAAGGGAATTACAATAGCTTCTTGTTTTAACTTTGTTTCTTTTACTGATTTAGTTTTAGTGCGGTCATGGACCTTTGGATCCCCCCTCCCCCCAAAAAATAAAATAAATAAAAATAAGATGAGATGATGGAATTTTTTTTCTCCAGATTTTCAATAGTATCATATGCCCACAAACTGTATGGCTAATGGAGTTCCAATGGTTACATGGCCTACAGTAGATGTTGGATGAAGTGGTTTTAGAAGGTTGCAATTAAAGCCATCTCAACCTAATTGTGATTTACTAAATACTGTGCTTGTAAAGCATTATTGACTTCCTATGTTTTATTATAGATGTCACTGGAGGAGATGATGACAAAGAAGGAACAAATTGGAGAAGCATTGCGAACTACACAGCTGATGCTAACAAAACATAGTGACAAGTATGTTATGTCAATGGAAGGGAAAGCATTCACTGAGAATGAATCATTGTTTATTTGCATGGGCTTGCGTGTCTTGTGAACTGATTTTGTGAAATGTTTTCTTTCACCAGCATGACTGAAGAAGAAAAGCAAGAAGCAGAAGAGCAGCTGAAATCTCTTCGTCAAGCCTACAGCGAGCTCTCTCAACAGTGTGCAGATGCAGCTTACTCTGCCGATCAGGTGAAATAAAAATATTCTGCCACTGCCAACCCGATGCTGGTTATATATGGTGGTTATTGTGTGTGAAGTGTAAACACTTTCTCCAATGGCATGACTAACTTTCATTTTGACAGCTTGAAATATATAGCATGGTAAGACAGTTTTCACTTTAACCGTTTAATCCCACCATTGTGAAGATGAAGAAAGACTTTGTGTGTAATTGAAAACTTCATGGTCAACCGAGTATGCTGTAAACATACACTGCATGCTAGCCACTCTCAATCTTTCTTCACAGCAAACCCTGAGGACATTCTTTTTGTCTACATGGGGTTCAGCACAGTGCAAATAATAACATAATGCTCAGTGAGTTTTCTCTAACAGTGTTGTTCTACAAAATACTAAGAGTTCTGTACACAGATGCATGTAAGCTTTTATTGTGTGCCATTTCTCTTGCTCATGACTTGCACTAGTTCAAAATCAACGGATAGGGTGAGTAAGTTTGATCACTTTTATAACCAATATTGCAATGAAAATTTATCTAGTGATCATGTTTGAACATGCATGTAGAAACATCCTGATTTCTTTTATCTCTTTCCAGGCACTGCAGGTCCTCCAAGGGATTCTGGATGTTGAAAGTGGAGCTGTCATGTCTGTGTGTTGCTCAGTGAACAACGGGCTCATCGACCAGAACACAGGACTTGGTCTTCTAGAGGCCCAGCTTATAACCACTGGACTCATTTGGCCTGAACAGCACTTGTATATGGACTTGGAAGATGCATTCAAGAACAAACTTGTGGATGACGCAATGTGCAAGCAACTGCAAGAGTTGAATGAAGCTAAAAAATGTCTTCAGAATCTCCAATTTGCTTTAGAACCCTTGCCAGTTATAACAGCCCTGGAAAATGGGGCTATATCTGAGCAAACAGCTATAAAGATAATTGAAATCCAGCTTGCAACTGGAGGGTTAAGACCGAAATACACTGGAGATATTCTACATCTGGAAAAGGCTTTTCAACTTGGCCTGATACCCGAGTCACTGTTTATCAAGATATTGGCGAAGAAGGATAGTTGGAAGAACTTGATTGACCCCAACACTGCAGAAAAATGCACGCTTAGTCAGCTTATGCAGAGATGCATTATGCACAAGCTGACAGGACTTCGTCTGCTTCCAGTGAAACGTGGAAAGGATGGAAATATATCCCTGACGTCTGGGAGAGAGATTAGCATTATGAAAGCCATGCACGAGGGCATCATTGATAGGGAGACCATGTGTCGGTTGGTGAGCACCCAGTTGTTTGCAGGAGGCATAGTTGACCCCAAAACTGGCCGAAAGGTGACTGTCGAGGAGGCCTTATTCGAGGGTCTGATCGATCAGGACACTGCGAGTGAGACACTGAGCCATCAGGCCCAAAATGGTGGCATTGTTAATCCTTGCAACAGATCCAGACTTACAGTCGATGAGGCTGTCCAGTGTGACTTAATAAGCTCCAGCACAGCGTTGTTAGTTCTGGAGAGACAGAAGGCCTTCATGGGTCTTCTTTGGCCTAATGCTGGTGAAATTCTCTCTTTCTCCACCTCTCTTCAGCAAAACATAATCACAGACAAACTAGCGTCTGAGTTGCTTCGTAACCGGCACAAAATAACAGCCTTGTACATACCTGAAACTTCCGAGGTAGTTGACATTGATTCTGCGGAGGAGGATAACTTAATTGAGACATTTACCAAAGAGTTGTTGAAGAAAATAGAAATCCCAGATGTGTTCCCTGATATAGATGAACTGAATAACAGGTTTTCATCCTGGCTGGTAATGAAGGAGCTTCAAATTGATGGAT
Source organism: Carassius carassius (assembly GCF_963082965.1). Lineage (NCBI taxonomy): Eukaryota > Metazoa > Chordata > Actinopteri > Cypriniformes > Cyprinidae > Carassius > Carassius carassius. Next base: position 29,737,883 of record NC_081768.1, on the reverse strand, counting down.
CTTGTTCCATCGGTGAAGAAATCAGTGATGAAAACAGCACAGATGCACCATCTCTCTCTGAGGCGAAACAGTTATTTATTTCTTACCTCATGATGAATAGCTATTTGGATCCAAAGTCAGGCCAAAGACTGTTGATCTTTGATTGGCAGTTAAATAAAATGGCTAAATTACTCTTCACCGAAACATCCGAATCAGAACATGTAGTTGAGTTAAGCGGACTTTATATGAAGGTTTCCGAAGAGTCTCAACTAAATAACAATATTTCTGACAATGACAATGCTTGTCTGAATGCCGATTATAGTGCTCTGGGAGAATTGCAAATATGTGAACCTTTGGAAAGCACAACAGAAAAAGGGCATGGAGTGGTGAATTCTACAGCATTACATAATTGCCCAAAACCTACTCTACAATCTGAATTTGTTATAAATACCATAGAAACTAATCGCAGATGTGATATTTTACTAGACTGTGTCAAACATGTGACTCTAATTGAAGCTAACAAACTGTCTAAGGATTCTACATGTTCAAACACAGACAAGTGCCAAGCAGAAACAAGTAACATAGCTTCTTCTCAACCGTCAGAAGAAATGCAGTTACCACAAATAACCTTTTCTGTAGAAGCAACTACCTCGAGTTTGTGCTCGATGGAAGTGCATCCCGATTGTCATGAGACCAATAAAGACCAGGAAAAACATTCAAAAGACTCCACACTATTGTCCAGTGAAACAATCAGTTATACAGAAATGTCCTCTGAATTTCCACATACAGAGGTTGTGTGGGATGACAAGCTTGAGAGAGATTATTCCATCCATCTTCTTAGGGCACAATTAGAGGAAGGTGGGATTTTGGATGTTACCTCTGGAAAACGGTATGAGCTTGAAGCTGCTCTCGGTAAAGGCCTTATTGATGAAGAGATCATCTTAGAAGTACTCGCACCTCAGCTTCAAGAGGATGGATTGAATGAGAACAAAAATGCTACATTGTCAGTTCTGAACATTTCTGTCAGTAAAGGCTGCATCTCAAGTAAGGTAGCACTACAGATCATGGAAAAGCAGAACCTTCTGGGTGGTTTCTTGGATGCAGCAGCTGGAAAAACCATTAGCGTTTGTGATGCTTTAGAGACGAGTCTGATTACTGATGATCTCAGCAGAAGTATTCTCTCTGCAGAGGAAATCAGGAAGGCCATCATTGATCATGATGGAAAGTGTGTGCTCAGTGTAAACAATGCCCACCAGTCTGGGATGTTGGATGATGAAGAGGCTGAGAGGATACATTCACAACAGGATGAAAGGGGAGACATTATGGTACCTGACTTAGCAAAAAGAGGACAGATAAGCCTGAGATCTGATGAAGCCACACAGGTACCTACAGACATAGCATGTGTGAGCAGTAGTCAGGGTTCTCTGTTACTCACCATTACTGACACACTATCTAAAGGCATTTCAACAAAAGACAATGTGTTTGAAAAAGTGTCTGAGACGAATGGAATAGTGGAAGATTGTGATAAACAGTATGCTAGTTTCAAGACTATAGACTCCAAAAACCACATCGACACTACAGATGAAAGAGAAAGAGGTTTCCCTTTGGAAGGAAATGAGACCGAAAGACCACATAACAGCGTGGATACTTTTGATGTTGATGATTCTTGTAAAACTGTAAGTCTATCACCATGTGTCAGGCAAATGGCATATCTTGAGACAACAGCGAGTCAGGTTGTTAGCCCTGTACAGAGTGACTCTGGGATATCATGTTCATCACAAAGTGATATCTGCTCTGAAGAAAGTAAATCAGAGTGTGTTCCTAACCCTGAACAGGAATTCGACAGGTCCAAAGTGGAGTCTGAAAAAAATGCATATTTTTACAAAAGGCCTTATGAGGGCTTAAGCGCGTCACTACCAATGATAGAAGATCTTGCACAAATTAGAACACCTGTTGATTCACAGTCAAACTCATCTTTATGTTGCGCAAGTGCCACTATAGCAAAGGTGAATTTAAGTACTGATGAACCACACACATTAGCTCAGAATATTCTGAATGAGAAAGAGGAGGTGTCATCTCAGACCAATGCATCAAATAAAGCTAAATACTCCAATAATGTAAGAGAGAACCTAGACGATGAGCATTCTGTTGAGGATTCAGGTGTGTTTAGCTCTGAAAACAGAGTAAAGGACATGGTTAAATATGAGAACAGAAATGCACCAGAAACAGAAGTTGAGCCTAGTGCGGTTTGTGCAGAAAGCAGTATTGACTTAGAAAAGAATGTAGAAAACTCTGTAGGTTTCAAAGGCTCAGATGGCAAATGTCAGCTCGATTTGATGGATTTAGTTGGATCAACAGGAAATTCCGAGCAGTTACCACTTGAAGTTGTTACTAATTCTAGTCAAGGTGATTCAAGTGGAGGTAACCATAACATGCACTACCCAAGTAAGCAAGGCTTATTTTATTATAATGTAGCCCCAAAGACCACTACAAAAGATGAGTTAACCAGATCATCTGAATCAGACTTTACAAGTGACAATGATACACAAGTAAAAGACTTAGAAATGCTAGTGTCATCCTCAGGTCATTGTTCACAGGATATAATTGCAGAATTCAATGATATGCAGTCTGCCGCCCAAATTCCAAGTCCTTCAGTTAAATTAATGCATGATCAAAATAGCGAACAAAGTGGAAACATCTTCAACCAGTCTCAAGCTGGAGATACAGTGGTTGCTGAATGTGTACACCAGGATGATCTTCATTTATCTCACATGGCAATGGCCGAAGATGAAAGTTTACCAAAATCGATAGGAGGCAGTGATTTAAAGTCTTTTTCAAATGAGTTGATCCAAATGAAGATGGATGGAGCAAGTATGGATGAGACTCAAAAACAAAAATGCCAAGCCATCGATAGCATTGTTGAAATTATTCAGCACCATTCTGGAATCTCACCAACCAATCATGCCAGTTCAAATGAGAGAAGTGGGGATCCTGATATCCTCTTGGATTTGAAAAAACATGAAGAACCAAGAGAAGCTCAAAACTGGCCATCTGACGAGAGTAATGATGAACCAAAGCATCAGACTGATCTACTGGAGATGATTCATGGGATCTCCACAGACAGAGATAAAGGAATGCTCGAGGAAGTGGATGGAAAGCCAAGCAGCCCTTTGGGAGACACTGCCCTGAGTAAAGAAGGCATGGAAGCCAAAATCATTCCTGTTCCAACCACAGATGATGCTGCTGCAGATGACATCTTCCAGCCAACCGAGTCTAACCACCTGCTTTCAATGGCAGAGGATCCATACATACAGCAAACAGACAGAGTCAAAGCTAGAGTGAGTACTGATACTACTCTCAACTTAGATGCTGATTTGTGTATTTTCAAATCTGCGTCATCCAGATGCACGTGTACTTCTTGCAGAGATATTCCACCCAGAATTACTTGGAATGTGTTGGGAGGCTTCAGGATCACTGTGATACTCTTGAAGATATAAGAAGCGACTTGCAGACCAAGGGTCTGTTAGCAGAAGACATTGAGGGGTTGCATTGTCAGTTAAAAGAAGTTCAGGTTTGTCACTTATAAAATATAAAGCCTCAGTTCCATTGACTCACAAGAGTTGTTTGCCTGTGCCTTCTTTCTGAATGGTTATCTGTGCTGCAGTCTATTGCTTGTTCCTTTTATTCTGTTGCTCTTCTTCACAATTCCTTTCTTTTGTTCACCACCTACTCCCACATTGTTTCTAGTCTCTGGAAGCACAGATTGCTGCTCTCCCTGACCTGCTTACAGCAGATTTGAGTGTAGCAGATCAACTTCTGAATTCCGCTGACGAAAACGTTCCCACGCAAATCCACCAAGATTTGGCCACAGTCTATGTAGATTTACAGAATGCTTTCACAGATGTTTGCCACTTGTCAGCTGAGCGAAATAATGCTATTCTGCTAGCCATTGAGACAGTGAAGGTTAGTTAAGGCTTGTGGAAAGAAAGCAAGAGTAAATACAGAATGATGAAAATTAGATTCTCACACTTGTTCAAATATGGCTTACAGATCCATTTGGAAACCTTGTATCAGGATTTGCTAAGCTCTCTTGAGAAGGTCTCAGCTTATATGCAAGACAATTCTGAGATGGTTTCTAAGCTTGATATCATGGATGCTGATAACATAGGAATAATTAAGAACAAGATTCAGCAAAATACGGTAAGTTGACTTGTGTTATTTGAAAGTTGTGTGAAATACAAGGCTTTTCATAGAGTTAAAAAGTGATGTTTATCTCCCAGATCAAAAGAAGTCACTATCTGTTCAACAGTTTTGCTTAGTGTTTTTCATTGTTTGTGATTCAGGACATAGAGAAAGACTTATCAGGAACCCGACAGCTCCTAGAAGATGCTGCTTTTGATATCCAAAACTTCATTTCTGACCATGCTCAGTTCCTGAGTCCCACTCACAGCAGACACCTACTGAGGGCTCTTAGCACTACCCAGAGATCCTTCAAAGAGCTCATGGACAGAGTCTTCACTCAGAGACAAACTCTAGAGGTCCAGTTGGAGATCTGTGAGGATGAGGCTCAGCAGCAGGTCTGAGAGAGATCGAAGAGATAACACTGACCATTGACCTTTACCTAATCACATTCAAATGCATGAGGTTGCTGCTTTGATGTATGGTATATTTTGATATGAAGCACTGGAAACCCAAAAGACCCCATGAAGTGTCTTGAATGCAGTTTCCTTTGGTGCATTTGCTTTCTTCCTTTTGAAACAAGAAACTGGTGCAGAACATGTTGAACAATTTGCTAATCTTGTTAAAAAATAGACAATAGCACTGTGTTTAAACCATAGTCATTAACTTAATTTGCTACTTGATGTTGCAAAATGTGGATATTCCCATGGCTAATAGCTATTTTTACCAACTTTTAGGAGTTTACGAGCCTGTGGAGTAAATTTAAGCCTCAAAACTACATTTTTTACTTTGTAGGGTCTTTTAAAAGAGTTTTATAATGTCTTTAAGACTAAATTGGTCTATTCATGAATGTATTATTTGTGTGATGTTTACCTTCTTCTGATCATGTTTGCATTTTCCAGGCTGTCTGAACCAATGCATCTCTTACTGCAAAAAGGACCAATGTTTTATTCAATGTGTTTCCAGCAGTAAAGGCAGCACTAATCCACCTTTCTTTACCATTGCCAAAATCCCTTTGAATGGCTAGCATGTTTACAGCATACTCAGTCACTACTAATGGTTAAATGACCAGTATTTGGTGTGCTGCTGAAGGTCATAGTTTTTCTTTCTAACTGAGTGTTTATGTGGTAGGCTGCTGTGGAGAAGCAGAGGGAGTTTTCAGAAAAACTGCAGGAGCTTTTTGATGATCTGACACAGACAGAAAACCGCCTCATTGGACACCAGCAGCAGGCTGCCAGCGCAAAGACTGTGGGAGACCTCCAGCAGTACCAACAAGAGCATCAGGTACAACCTGTTAACATTTCCTACTAAGCTTGTACATGTAATGCATACATTTGTATGGTTATTGGAGGTCTATGTTAAGCATCATAACCTGTGTCAAGACATCGACACAAATCTGATCCTACACAACAACCATGAAAAATATCTCCATTTGTGTTAATTATTGGTTTAAGGTGTGCTGTTAAATTTAAATGACCCAACACCATTTTTAAACATCCTAGCAAAACTCTTGCAAGACTCAGTAAATGCTTATCCATGCAACCACACAAACCAACCTTGCAATACACCCAGACAACTGCACCAACACCTTCACAGGTACCTAGCAATTTGTTGGCAACTGGTAACCCTTACCTGTGGTAAAATCACTGTAACACATGGCCTTGTCTGGCTTGTTGTGATTTAGGGTTGTGCCGATAGACGATAATATCGTGTATCGACGATAGTCAGAGATATCGACATAAGCAGATTTCTCTGTCGATAATCAATACGATATTAGGCTCATTTTCCTATTAATGTATTAGATTATAATAATAATAACTATTATTTTTATAAGGCTGCTTATTAAAATAAAACTGCCCAGCTATTTCATTTCAGCATCGCATTTCACACACACACACACACACACACACAGCGCGTGCGAGCGCAGGAGGATTAGAGCCTGTAGTCACTGAAACTGTCCGCCTTGACTCTGATAACTCGTTTAATCCATGAAATGAAAGAGATGGAAAACGAGGAGTTGGTGTCCCACACATTTAATGGCTGCTACACGACAACACGCTCTTCTCATACATGACAGATTAACTCTTTCTTGGCGTTACAAATAAAGTAAAGACAAAATATTAACAAGGCGGCAGAGCGAACTTATCATCCATAGTGGTTCTCACGTAGACCTTCTATTAGACTTATCACTTATAACACTCACTATGTAGTGATGACGTAGAAGGACTACGTGAGAACCACTATGGATGATAAGTTTGCTCTGCCGCCTTGTTATTATTTTCATGCACACCGCACTATAATGTGATGCATGCAAAATACAGAGTTTTGGCCGTTACTAAGTCACCATCCACAAACAGACGTACATCGTCTGCAGATATAAGGTGTTTCATTGCACTTTAACAAGTAATCTGAACGGCCTATATATGTGCACTATTTTAAACGAATAGCAAACGAATTTGCGTCGAGCTCGTCATGAGGCGCGCGGTCCGGAGCGCTGTATGAATGATGCATCAGTTCAATTCAACTTTACTACAAATATATGAACTTACCTGTTTTAAATACTTTATATTTAACTTGTTCGTTTATGCACAATATTAGTGTTAAACTGTTGGACTTTAAATTAAATCTAATATTGATTTTCACCGTTGACTCAATATGCAGAACATTTAGACTGATAACTTCCGCACACAGATGCGGCAAATTGTCACAGGACGCACGATATGACAGTTGTGTCCGACTATATATATGAACGTAGCTGTTTTAAATACAGTATTTTTATATTTAACATTAGTTTATCAGTATGTTTTAAAGTATATTTTTTCAATAATTGGTGATTCCATATGTTCTCTCACACACCTGCACGGTTTAAAACACAAGAACAAAGAGTCTCTCTCTTGCTCCACCCATGCACGATAAGATCGTGTATCGTCGATCTCACGGGCTGACGATATGACGATTTGAAAAATGACCATATTGCCCAACACTATTGTGATTAATTGTGTTTGTGTGTCTATGTTGGCCTCTCAGGCTTTACAGAAAGACCTCCAGGCTAATGTCAGCGCGCTTAATGAAGTCATTAGTAGCACTGAAAAGTTTCTGGAGGAGAATCGCAGCAAACTCACTCCAGAGCAGATATCAGCTCTTGAGGACAAACTGGAGGAACTGAAGAGCAAAGCGAATATGCTTAACCAGAAGTCAGAAGAGTCAAGGAAGGATCTAGAGAAGGTTTTGAGCAGTGCCATCAAGCAGGTGACTGAGAAGGTTAAAAACACTTTCCCAAACACTATTCAATCAAAAGGTTCAATTTAGTCACTTCCTCAATTGCATTTAGTTTGTGCCGGCTCTAAAATGTATGTTTGTATACATTTGATTCTTTTCCATTTTTACCTGTCTGTACAGGAGGCAGCTGTTGAACAACTTGAGGAGAGCAAAACTAAGATTGAGAGTCTTCTTGGCTGGATCTCCAACATTGGGAAAGAGAAAGAAATGGGTGGAATACAAAAGGATCAGATGGTTAAACAGAATGGAAACATGCCTGAGAACACATCAATGAAGGGAATAATTGGAGAGGAAGATGACCCTAATGGAAATGCATTAGATACTACAGATAACACAAGTCTACATGTTGGCGAAAAACAAGTCGGTAAAGACCTGGATCTGGACCAGCAGTTTAATATGGTTCAAGTGAGTACTTGAGTATATACAGTGGTGCTTGAAAGTTTGTGAACCCTATAGAATTTACCCCAAATATTTAAGTCCTTCCACAACATTTAAATTGGGTTTTGAATGTCTGGTCTTGGAAGTTCATGGTCAGACGTCCTGATATTTTCCTTTACAACTTGCTGGTATAATTGGTGGCAAGCTGTTTTGGCCCAGATGCAGCGAAACAGGCCCAAATCATGATACTGCAATCACATGATACTGCAATCAAAGTTTCTTTCCCATCTTTCCAAACACAACACTTCTCATTTAAACCCAAAAGTTCTATTTTGGTCTCATCCATCCATAAAACATTTATCCAGTAGATCTTTAACAAACTGCAGATGGGCAGCAATGTTCCTTTTGGAGAGCAGTGGTCAAAGTGAGAAGGGCCTACATTTGCTGAGAAGCTACCTTTGCAACATTGTGTGCTATTACTACATTTCTCATGCAAAATGGAATGGAAACCAGGCATAAGACAATGATCTTGTAATTTTCTGGACCAGATACCAATGATGATTTTCTTGCATCACTTCTTTCTTTTGGAGTGATCTTTGTAAATTAGTATTTTGGTCTCATTTGTTCCAGTTTTTTGTGTGTCATACTTATGCAGAAATATAGGAAATTCTAAACTTTCAATCACAACTGTAGCTGTAAATATCACAATTGATATCGCACTACTCCTTCGATTTTTTTTAAGAAAATGTTGTAGAAAAACAATGGCTAAGCAATTCTATTCACCATAAGATCATTTATTTATATTGGTGCAGTCATAATCTGTAGACCAAGGATATTTAATTAAATGGTGACTTGTTTACAGCCTAAATTAGATTCAGGTGAAAAAGAGGAAAACAATTCAACAACACTGAATAAAATGCATTCGATTTGAAAATTCAGTAAAATGCTTTGACTTACTAGCTCTTGGTTCTCGATTCACAGGCCCGCCACCAGGAGATCTTGTCCCAACAGCAGGATCTGATCATCGCCACACGGTCAGCACAGGTGTTACTCGACAAACAGGCTCAGGTCTTGTCACCCGCTGAAAAAGACAAGTTACAGGGGGACATCAAAGAGCTGAAGGCACGCTACGAGTCCTCTCTCACGCAGGCCGAGCAGCAGATGAAGCAGGTCCAGACTGTCCAGGAGGAGCTTCAGAAGTTCAAGGGGGACTGTGAGGAGTTTGAGACATGGCTACAGCAGTCCCATGGGCACATGGAGGAGCTTGGGTTACCCGCCGTTGATCTGGACACTCTGAGTAATAATCTACAGAGACAGAAGAGTTTCTCTGAGGACGTCATCTCTCATAAAGGAGACCTGCGCTTCATAACCATCTCCGGTCAGAAGGTGCTGGACACAGCGAAGGCCTGCGATCACGGTGATTCAGACGGCCTGCCGATGGTTGATATGTCCGGGACTTGTGCTGCAGTGAAAGAAAGGCTGGACTCTGCCACCAGCCACTACAAAGCCTTGCATACGCAGGTATTTCTAATGTCAAATTCTAGAGGTCACTACACAATAAAAAGAAAGGAAAGAAGAAATTCTGTTTTGCTTTAAAA